>NW_006399840.1:3825414-3914992 GCF_000299155.1 Elephantulus edwardii | reverse complement strand
AGAAAAAAAAGAAACCTAAAAAAAATTTTGCGTTATTTATAGCTAAAAGTGGGAAAAGATTATCATGAGTTAGTAAATTTTTGATAGTACATTGCTTCCAAGTCATCTGTTATAATACTAAATCTTCATCATTTAGGTAAAGGCAAGAGAAGAAATCTGAGATGTGAGAATACACCAGCTTAATTCACTGTTGACAAATTGGAACCAATTCATATCTGACCCACCAGTGGATTTTCAGAGATTATCAAATCAAACCAGAGGAGACTGTCCATTGTTTTTCTGCAGAGCACCTGGTGGATTCGAACCACTTGATTTTGACTTGGCTGTGTACTGTCTCACAAAGCCACCATAGCTCCGTTAGAATCTTAACCCCACAGTAATTTGGACAGACACAAGGAAGGTAGAGGGGCAGCCAATTGTGTATAATAGAGCTGATGTCAAGTAAGAAAAAAAATTTCTGCAAAAGTTTCACTTTCCTGACTCAAGGATAAAAAACATGTGATTTTAAGCCAACATAAAATCAAGCCAAGTACATTTTTCAAAATCCATACAATAGGTGTTCTTGGTCTGAAACATGCTGTCTGTAATGTCTATAAAAATATGTTCTAAGAAAACTCACTGCTGTCAAGTTGGTACCAAGTCAAAGTGGCGACCCTCCACAGTTTCCAGGGCTGTAAATAACAATGGGTTTAGACTGTCCATCTTTCTCACAAGGCCCACTGAGCAATTCTATTGACCAGAGATGTACAACCTTCGCACAAATGATGTACAAAAAGGTAATTAAAGGAAAATGTCATAACTGAAATATAGGTACAAAAATAAAAGTCACACATATTCACAAAAAGCAAATGGCACTGAGCTTGTCATGTATATTTTATTTTGCACAAGCTTGCATATATACTGCACATACATTCAGTTTAAGAGAAGATGGAAGGCACACAAGGCAATTGGACTACTGTATCCTTTAAGTGGTACAAAGCAAAAAGGTCAAAGTCTGGAGAGTATACAAAAGCTTCAAACACACAAAGTAAAACCCCCTTCCCACCCACCACCCCCAACAACTCTCTTTTTTTTTTCCTGTTTTAAAATTTAGTAGCTGCCAAACTAAATTTTTACTTTTACTTTAAAATCAATTGTCTACTGCACCTTTTTATTTTCTTTTTAATATGGACAGGGAGTTTAAATTTTTTTATCATATCAATTAATATTACAGTACATCCTTGGTAATACAAAATTGTACACCTTCATCAAATAAATTAGGATAAATTAAACCAATAAATTATGCAAAGTCTTTAGAACAATAGACAACAACAAAAATCCACAATTGAAATTGCCTCTAGCTAAAAAAAAAATCAAAAATTGACTTTATCAGTTCAGTCATTGTACTATATTCAAATCAGAGGGTCTTTATTACAAAAAAAAGCTTAATAATGCTATTTACAACATATTGCTAAATAATATAAAGGCAGTGTTTTTCACGATTTGTAACTATATACATATGAGAAATGGCTGGGACAATATCAGGGGAGGTCACAAACTTTAATTCTTTAGGTAGTATTGAGACCAACCCTAAATACCATTTTTTCCCCCATAACTCTTAATTTTGAAGTGGTCATATACAATTTTAAAATACTTTATTCCTCCCCCCCATTTGGAGGAATTGAGTATTTAAAATAACAAAACTATTACATTTTCACAAAAGAAGCTAGTCTGTTTGCCACTCAGCTCCTGTTTGTGCATTTTACGTGGTGTCAGATTGAGAGGGCTCAGCTGAAAGATCCAAAGTCCAGATCCTTCCAGATCCTGTCATATTCTTAGAAGGATAATTATAAAAAGATGCAAAGGTTAAATGCCAGTTTAGATCCCAGCTTTGAAAGTGAGTATTTCAACTTTATTTCGAGAGGTGGTTCACAACCAGCAGACCGACAGAAAACTGTAATTCCTTCAACATAACATTTAAGTGCTTAATCACATAAACCAGTTACATTGTTTTAAGGGGAGCTTTTTGAAAACAATGCAGCTTATAATTCGCAAACACAGTTTTTACCAGAAGGAAACGTGTACTATTCACACCAATGAATATAATATACATGGCAAAGAGATTTTGCTGTGTACTTGAATGCACAGAGCTTCTTTCAGAGGCATCTGCAAACCACTTTTTCTCTGATGAATTTGCTTTTTGATTATGTTTGGGGGACAGCATATTTTTAAAGACCCCAAATCTTTTGCTGAATGATTTAACATTAATCTGTGGGTATGTGTCTCTGTGAGTGGGAAGGTGGACAGATGGGGAAAGGGGTTACTTATTAAAAGTCTTCATGTACTTAGAAAAGAGAAATTGCATAAATTTACAGAATCTGCATTACCCTTGCCCTTGACATCTGATGAAAGAGAAGGTTATCTTTTAAAAGTAAAGAGCAGGATTTTCAAGAATGCTTTCAACTGTCTATACAGTTGCAGTAGTGTTTCCTAATAAACTCAACAGATGTTGTGAGAATGTAGTTATTTATTAAAATCTCATGTTTTACCTAACAACAGCCATGAGGTTAAATATTTACATTGCTTTATAAAAGTTCCCCTCTTGGTTTAGTGTTGTTGTTTGTCTTGTTTTTTGTTTTGCTTTTTTAAACTTAAAAAAAATGATATTCACCCACATTCCTAGTACAGTAACAATGATTCTGCAAACATAAACCACTTTAATTAAATAATACTCTGAGGCACAAAGCAAACTTCAGGAATATGCGGGTGAACATTTCCTTAAATAATTACTACATTCTAACATCTTCCACGTTTTACCATTGAGTGTAAAATGTCCTCATCAAACAGCCAGAGATACAGTAAGAATTAAGTGTTTTGTTGTTGCAAATAGAACATTCTTTCCACAAAACATAACAAATGTTTAAAATAGGTCCTTAAATCTAGATAGGAAAAGGTAAGCTTTCCACTTCACACACACATATATATGTATATTTTACATGTGTGTATGTGTGTGCTAGTGTTATGTTCACACGTTTGCACACAGATACATAGCACATGGTATGAAATATTGCTTCTATACTACTTTTCATTAGGCTAAGAAAACACAAGATTTGCACCACAGTTACAAAAAATTGGCTTCTACAAGAATTTTCAAAACTTGAATGCTGCTCAAACAATTGAGGAAAAAAATAATTTGCGGTATCAAACTGTTCTAAAAATTCTCTTCTTCAAAAACGTATTCTCCCGCTTTGTTTTAAAAAGACACAAAATATGCATAGCTATCAACATTATGTCAAACAGCCAGAAAAAAAATCTAGTGTTTATTGCAGCTGTAGTAATTGGAAATAAAGTAAAAAAAGATGAAATCCAAAGCCACAGAAGGCACAAGAAGAACAATTGTACTTAGTGGGGTAGGAAAACAAACCAAACAAAACTGGTATTCTTGAAGGATTTTAAAAAATCCTCCCGCTGGTGCATTTTAGGTCTAGGCACACACTATAATCTCAAGTGTAGATGCAAAAATAATCTGGGGTTAGCAGAAAAGACATGGTAATGCAGTATTTCAACATGGACTTTAGACTTCTCCCCCTGTGTAAACTGTCCCTAACCCTTTACCCTCCCCTCAGGGAAAGTTACCTTTCTCCAAAGCAGCCAATTTTCTCTTAGAGTTGAGCTAACATTTGAAAGATGGCGATTTGATTTTTAACTGTTAGAAATTCAATATGAGTTTTGAGAGACAGGATTTTTTGTCTTTTCTCGATGTTTTTGGAGGCACATGACTTCATGATTTCTAAATGGAACAAACCACCAAAAAGAGCAAAAAGGTGAGCTTGTCCTCGTGATGTAATTTTCACTCTGAAATAATTTCTCTGCCTCCATGAACATTAAGAGGCTATTACTGGTAGATAAGCACATTGCTATTTGGTTGTGAACACACACTTCTGCTTAATTTGCGTATTTAAATTAGAGTGGTAGAGCCAAATAAGACTCAAAATCCATGTAAAGTCTGGAATCAATATTGAATTTGCCCCTGATCAAGAAGATACCTATCAGTCCCTCTACATGGGTGAAGGCAAACCCATGTATGGCTTTGCCTTTCTTCCTTGCAAATCACGACAAGATGTCAACATGCCTTACATGAAACAGCAAAGATGCAGATGTACACAGATATCAACAATGAGCATCATTCTTAAGTCCAGAGAACGCGACCATAGGTTGGAACTGCTTTCCCACTCTGAGCTGATTGGGTTTCATTTGTTTGACCATCTTATTCTAAGGTATTGACTCTCTTAATTTTTGTGTTTGTTTTTTTAAAAGCAACAAGAACAATCGGATCTAATGAATCTGTGCATCATGAAGGACAGAGCTAGTTGGGAGAATTTTCTGGCTTTGGTCAAGAGTGAAGGAGCTGGTACTCTAGCTCATGCCACTGTTGGCTCTGTCCACACGGCAAGAGTCGGCCAGGTTCCTGAATGATGACAGGGCATCATAGGACTGCACAGTTTAATTTAAAGTCAGCAGGTTTTAAGGCTTTGTGCTGACAATAATTGTATTCATACATTCCTGTCCATCAGCAGAATTTGTAAATGATGTTAAATTGCAGTGAGTGGGTCAGCTAGTTAGTCACATGGGTCAACGTGCAGTTCTCCAAAGTCAAATGTAATTTAAAAAAAAAATCAAGGAAATAAAAAAGATTTCTGTTTTCTATGCTCTAAATACCAGATTTGTTACTGTGTTGTTTTAGAAGGTGGACGTTAAAATTATCCCAGGGGAGGGCGTGGCTTGAAAACCACTGTTAGAATGAACAATGAATTCTTACTGCATCTACATGCAAAAACCCATCTAAGAAAATGACAAGTGTGAATGTCGTAAGATGTCATAAAAAGCAAGTATAGGATCTCGTATATCTTTTATAAACTGAGAAAAAGGGATTAAAAAAAGAGGAGAACCATTGAAGAAAGCATAAAATAGCAGCTGGCTTTCCTATGTGTGCTCAAATTGTGTCTTTTGAGTTAACCCCAAATTGTCCTATGCGATATACTCTTCTCATGTTTTGGTCAATACTAGCTTTCTGAATTAGAAGAGACTTGCTTTAAAATGCTGTACCTAAAACGAAGAAACGATTAATCAGACTGTCACCACTTTGAATACCCATCAGTGTTGTGTGGAATTGTTTATGAAAATAGGTCATTCTCATATGTGCTCCTCTTAGGAGGTGAAGATCAAGTCAGCCAACAGCTGTCAGCAAACTTTGAGTGTAGGCAGGAATTGTACGGTCAAAATGAAATTTTTCTTTCTTCCTTATTTAGAAAAGAATTCAGAAAATAGTGTTAAATATCAAGCAGAAATAATAATTCTTTTAAGTATATAAACCAAGAATAAAGTTAAAATTTATATACCAAGCAAGATGAGGGTAAATAGAAATAACATTTTAGAGATTTCCTTAGAGAAGTTTGCTTGGTGGCCAAAAAGACCATGGATGAATTTCTTTCCAGTGGGAAGAGATGCTACCAGTTTGGGGTGTCTAAAGGTTTGATAGGTAAAGATCATTCTTTTTAAATTTGGTCCTTTAGGGTCCTTTTGGCAAATGACTTGTTCATCTGCCACTGACATCACTTGGAAACATGTAAGAAAACTCAACTTGGTGAGTTCAAAACCAAACAACACATTTACAATACGAAGTGGTTTCCACTGAATTTTTAGACCTTCTTGGCAATAAAATGATGAGACACATCACCATCAAATTGTGCTGTGTCATTGGGTTCCCTTCAGCCAACTGCCATTTGCAATAAACCATCATCAATCAAGCAGAGGCATGTTCAACAAATGCCTTTCCTTGCTGATAACTTACACACACACTGACATTCCTTTTCCCTGAAAATAACCCATTTTAAGTCTCCAAATGTTAAGGGCCTTGGGCAAAAAAGAAAATAATGATGGAAAGAAAAACAAACAAACCATAAACCACAACCAAACCCATCCACTTGCAATGGAAAACAAGAGAAAATGAAAAATTAAGAGAAGGATTTACCAGCTGACTTCATAACATATCCATGCCTCCCATACATATATATGTATATGTATATATATATATATGAACTCAAATTTTAGACACATATAACATAGGCATCCAAAGGAGATTGCTACTATTCATACATTCAAATAGAGTTGTTTAAATTTCTACTCATGAAGCAGCTCTTGTAGGCAGTTCGGGGATTTGAAAATCTCAGGGACTTCACTATCCAGCTTGCAGATGACCTTGTATATGGCCTTCTTCCAGGAAGGATCAACATCTTTGCCTGCAATAATGGCATTGAAAAACTCCCGTAACGTGATCTGCGCAACTTCCAGGAACCTCTCTGGAACCTGCTGATACAAGGAGACAATGGCATTAATAAAGTTTTCAGTTTCAAGTCTCCAGTTCTTCAAAGGCAACTGAGCTAAGTTTTTCTTTCAGAAAGGGGCTTACATAGCACCTGCATTTTCTAAAAATGGCCTGCCTCTATTCTCTTATGTAAAGTTGTTATATATAGCAGCATTGTAATGTGGAGTTGACAGCTTTGTAGGGTTTCAGAAAGAGACTTCTGCTAAAGGCTTATTGACAATATAAGAAATCTAGTGTGAATATTAGAATAAAGAAAAGGGGATGCATTTATTGGGATTTTTCACTTCACTGTTGTTCCAACTCTTCAGTTGGAACTGATGTATGGCTGACCCTCCAGTGAGATTTCAGAAGCTGTAAACTGCATGGCGAAAGACTGTTCCATCTTTCTCATGAAAAACAGCTAGTGGATTCGAACCTCTTATCCTTGGTTCGGCAGCCTAATTCCCTAGCACTGATCAATCAGAGCTCTCTAGTCACTTCATTAGAGAAGCATAGTCCAGGAGAAAGTGTACTACTCACTTTTGGCATTTGAATAATGTTTTCTTTGTGATTTCCATGATGAAAACAAAAAAAGTAAAAGACTAAATGATTGGGTTTAAATAGAAACAAAATCCACACTTCAGGGAACTCTGGTGACTAAGCAGTAAGAAGATGTACAGTCAGCCCAAAATGCATGTGGTTCAGACCTAAGAGCCACTCCTTGGGAGCAAGATGAACAACCTCCTCTTGAATAATTTACAGCTTCTGGGAACCTGTCAGTCATGTCAGATGGAGGGTCAGCTATGACAGTCACTTCTGACTCGACAGTACATAGTACAAAATGTACACTTTAAATAAAACACTCCAAAAGTTTCTAAAAAATTTTTTTTGTTGCCTGATTGAGAGCCCAAATGCTTAAATGTATGTTGTTGTTGTTGTTATGTGCCGTCGAGTCGCCTGCGACTCATAACGACCCTATGTACAACAGCCCTAAACTCCACTCTGTCCTGTGCCAATCGCACTGTCTCTGACACTCCCATCCCAATTATCCCAGTCACTGAATCAATCCACCTCATAGAGGGCCTTCCTCTCCTGCGCCATCCCTCCACCCTCCCAAGCATGATGTCCCTCTCTAAGGACCGGTCTCTCCTCACAACATGTCCAAAGTAAGTTAGACGGAGCCTCAGAATCCGTGCCTCCAAGGAGCCACCCAGTTTAACCCTCTCACTGACACTAAAGTTAACTCCGCAACAAGGGATATACCTTTAACTTGCTGGTCTAATACTTCTCTAAATCTGAACATTCACATTGAGGCAGACTAGGAAGAAGGATTGGCCATCCACTTCTGAAATAGCAGGCCTTTGAAAACCCTAACCTACGTACCCTTAAATGTATAGTAAAGAAAATTATTGATAATTCAGAAAATAGAAAATTTCTACTGAATCCTATAATACAACATGAGAAAATACTTTCTCTTGAGATGAGAAGAGTTCCATGAAAGTGATTTATATTGTTAGAAAGATATTTTAAAAAACTAACATTTACTGAGTGCTTACTATGTGTCGGGCACAGTATTCAGTACTGAAAATGAATTGTCATTCCCTTCTCTCAGCATCTCCATGAGGTAAATGCTTTTATTATCTCCATTCTCCAGTGAGAAAATTGAGGCTCAGGAGGACAAGAGAATTGTTCAAGGTCACTGTATTCCTAAGACAAACATCACTTAAATATTCCTTTCAGAATACCCCCCTTTGTTAAGTCTTTTCTTCTACAACAACTTATGAGTATGCCCTCTTAATTGTTTATTTCATAGTCTTGACCTCTTGACTTGAAAGCAGTACCTCTTGACGTGTTTATTAAGTATTCTTTGAAAGTAATACACAGTAGAGCAAAGCCTGCCTTTCCACACACCAAAGTAATAAGATTCATAGAGTCATTCTGCAACTCATATTCTTGCAAGTACACGATGACACTGGATAGGTTTATGTTAGTGCAGCAGTTACGCATTAATAACGTTTTATTTTCACATTAACTGCAGACAACATGAAAAAAGTAAAAGCCTTGTAGTGTACATGTAGAAAGATCTATACAGATGAAAGAGGTGAAAAAATTTTCTGCTCAGTTCCAACATGCTATTCCCTTAAGCTGAAGGGAGATGCTGTCATGCTGAACATACTCAATTCTTCTCTACCCACTTTTTCTCAGTTGTCGTGATGGATCGTTTTTATGCTAACAATGGCCTAGAGACAAGAACCTGTGCTGCAATCCCAAAGGCAGGAGCAAATCTACCAGCTGCTCTGAGGGACAAGGATGGACAATCTCTTCCCGGGATTTACTGCCTCTGAAAACTTGTGGTCAGCTATGAGTCAGTTCCGATTGGATTGCACACAATAACAGCATCATTAACAGAAACTAGAAGGATTGCTAGACACCTTTGCTTGAACTTTAAACCTGCAGAAAGACATTCATTGTTCCCTATGGCAGTCATTTATTCCTCTCTTACTAAGAAACTCAGTAACTCTTCAGGGTTAAAAAAAAAAAAAGAGTTCCCCAACTGGAACCAACAGAGTCTGTGGAGAGTGAGAATACTGAGTAGCTCCTCCAAAAGATGGAGCTCCAACTCAGAGTAACCCCAAGTGTGTTAGAGCAGATCTATGTTCCATAAGGCTCTCCGAATGGTTGATTCTTTGGGGACTTGATTGTGAGGTCTTTGTTCTGAGTGAATGATTAGAATCTCCAAGCTTTCTTTCAACTAGCAGCCAAGAACTTTTAACCAATGGGTCCACCTGGAAAATAAAAGCTCAGCCTTGTCCTTTCCTGCCCCTCATTCACAGACACACACCGTACCAGCCATTTCCAGGCAACAACTGGCCTAGATGTACATTCCCTGGAGCTCTGGCGACGGGAGCTCTGGTGGTCCTGTCTCTGGGGCTCTCCACCAGAGGATTCTCAGGAGCAGGGTGAACAAGCTCCTCCTGTGGGATCCACAACTTCAGAAGTCCGCTGGAGGGGCAGCTACGGATCCGTCAGTTCAGACTCCATAGCAATGAGTTTGTGTTTTATAAGGCGGGAAGGGGTTGGGAAAGAAGTGAGCTCCCCCTCAGCTGATATTAGTCATTAAGTGGTGTTTTGTAGTAACTTCCCTCTGCTCACTAAATATAATCTCTCATTTTATTGAAAAGGGTGTTATTGAGGAAGAGAATCTGACAAGACAATGTCTTTATTGTATACTATTGCAGGGCAACTATCTCCTTTAACTATTTCAACAGGGAGCTGTTAGCCAAAATGCTGCAGAAACATACCATGGCCATTTCTACCACAAATATATGGAGCAAGATGGCTTTTCCTGCCACTGGCAACAGAGCCGTGAGGGAAGCCAGAGTTTCCCCAACAAGGCCCCTGTGGCACTTTGAAGTGCAGAGCTTGTGTGCAGTTGCTCCTCAGGACACCAAGCAAAACCGGATGTCTCAAGCACTCAAAGGATACACTTCTGTGGCCCCAAAAAGGCTAAATCACCCAAGGTCAAGGGAGAGGGGCACTGTCTGCCTAGGGACTTAAATCCAGAACAGCATCATCTTCAGAAAAAAAAATGGGAAGAAGAATTAAGATTTGTCTGAGAACAAGTCAAAGTAACTTCTTTGGGGCATCCAAGCAGCTTGCACTGTCTTGTTCTTATCATTCACTATGTTTATGAATGGTGTTTAGTGATTTTTTTTTGGCTACTTAATATGTTGTTGTTATGTGCCGTCGAGTCGTTTGCGACTCATAGCAACCCTATGTACAACAGCCCTAAACCCTGCTCTATCCTGTGCCAATCGCATTGCCTCTGACACACCCATCCCGATTACCCCAGTCACTGAATCAATCCACCTCATAGAGGGTCTTCCCCTCCTGTGCTGTCCCTCTACTCTACCCAGCATGATGTCCCTCTCCAAGGACCCGTCCCTCCTTACAACATGTCCAAAGTATGTCAGACGAAGCCCCAGAATCCTTGCCTCCAAGGAGTAGCCTGGTTTAACCCTCTCTAGGATGAATCTGTTTGTTTTCTTGGCAGTCCATGGTACATTCAATACTCCAGCACCACAGCTCAAAGGCGTCACTTCTCCTTCTATCCTCTTCTATCCAACTCTCTGATGCATAACAAGCGATTGCAAAAACAATGGCCTGTATCAGGTGGACCTTAGTTTCCAGAGAGACACCGTTGCTCTTGAGCACTTTAGAGAGGTCCCTAACCGCAGACTTTCCCATTGCAATACGTTTTTTTATTTCCTGGCTGCTGGTGCCAAGAGTGTTGACTGTGGAGCCAAGCAAACTGAAGCTGTGATCAATCTCAATCTCTTCGCCATCCATCCTGATGCTACTGATTGGTCCAGTGGTGAGAATCATATAGAGTAGCCCAAAAAGGCTGCAAGGTGGGATCAGTCCTTGGAGAAGGATGTCATGCTTGGGAGAGTGGAGGGACAGCGCAGAAGAGGAAGACCCTTGATGAGATGGATTGACTCAGTTACTGTGGTAATAGGGGTAGGTGTGTCAGAGATAGTGAGATTGGCACAGGATAGAGCAGGGTTTAGGGTTTTTGTACATAAGGGTCGCTATGCGTCACAGGCAACTCGACGGCATATAACAACAACTACAACAACAATATAGAGTGTGTAGCACCTATTATTATTATTTGTATCTTGATGTTATTTAACTTTTCACTTGACTCTCTCTAGGTTCTGTCAACTTATCATAAGACATCTTTGGGTAAGAAACCACTGATTTCTATTCTGTGTCTTCCCCACAATGCCTAGCGGAATATAATTTCCATTGTTATTGTTAGCTGCTGTTAAATTGGTAATCCAATCCACAAAAGGACAAAATGCTGCGCATTCCTGTGCCCTCCCCAGGACCGAGTGCCAAACGGTTGCTGTGACACATCCCGTTTTCAGTGAATGAGGTTCAAAAGTAAGTCCCCGGATATTTCTCCCTCATCCTCTTTAGTCTGGAAGCTCCAGTGACACCTATTGAGCCATCACAGCAACCCACACACCTTTTCCAAAAGACAACCATGCAATTCATAGGCTTGACATCACATCCAATCTTCCACATGGAAGGGGCAATTCCAGCACCAAAACACCACAGCCCATATCTCTTTTGCATAAACACTTGCTAAAAAGATCACAATGCAATTCTGCCTTTACTCCACATTATCAGAGTCACATAATGGTGTCACTAAGGGTCAGTGCCCCCTGGGAGACACCTCAGGGCTTCCCCACCCTCCATGGGTTTTCTCCTATCCCAGTAAAGCTTATTATGAATTTAAATTGTAACATGTGCTAAGGACAGTTAGTAATTTCTCAAATGTTGTATTTTCTTAGATTATAGATACACTAAAAATAAAATCAGTAAAAATAAAATCAATTTAAAAATCAATAAAAATAAAAAGTAGAGCCATAGTTAAAGAATATGAGTACTAATAAAATGGTCAGCAGGTCAAACCCAACAGCCACTTTGAAGGGGAAAGACAGGGATGTCAGCTTCCATCAAGACTTAACAACTTTGGAAATTCTGGGGGGTAGTTCTAGTCTCTCCTACAAGGTGGGTAAGAATGAACGTTAGACAGGCTGGCAATAATAAATTTTTTTTTATAACACCACTCTACAATCAATGGCAACATCACTCGCACAACATTATTAGCAATTGAGCTAAGTCTTCCCCCTCATCCTTTCTCTCCTACTTTTTTCAACAAAGTTATTGATAGAGGTTCACAAAGTCAAGCACAGAATCAGTTAACTGGAAAACCTGAAGAAACACTGAGAGTAAAAACATTCTAGTGATGGAAACAGTAGCACATGTTTGTAGGACATGCAGATGAAATAATGTGATCTAAAGTACCATTGCAATTGGACAAAAACAACAACAACAACAACAATAATAATAATAATAATAATAATAATAAACAACTCTGCCTGGATTGCATTGGAAAATTCAAAAGTTAAATCAGCATAGAGCTTTAGTCTTGCCAGGATACTGATACATGTAAAGCCAGGTTCATGAAAAATGTTTTTGTTGTTATAAGTAACCAGAGAGAAAATTTTATTATAAATATGTGAAATTTCTACTGAGACACTGCACAAAAATTTTATTGGCAGTTGTTTGGTGTCATCCTCTCTGATACTGTCACTCAATGTGGTCTGTACCTTTCTTACTGTCTGAGTTAGAGCACTATGTGACACTTCAGAGTCTCCCCTCAATACATAAACAAAGACATGTAAAATAATGATAAGATGGAAGTTGATTCGGAGAGTTGGAACAGATCTCAGAAAGCACTATTTTATAAAGAAGCTAAGACTCAGGAAAGGGAGCTCTGATGGCCTAGAAGCTGCACTGCAATCTTGAAGACGCCAGTACGAGGCCACCCGCTGCTCTGTGGGAGAAGGATTTCCCGGGGAATTAACTGCTTCTGAAAACCAGCCAGAGGGTCAGCTATGGGCCAGTTCCAACTCTACGGTACACAACAGCAACAAGAAGACTTATCAATGAACCTGTGCAAGGTCTTTCTAGTGAATTAGGCTGGCTCTCTTTTAATGCCTTTTCAGCAGTTTCTACTGCTATGATATGAGACCTCGCCAAGCTGTGGTTCTGTGCTCTGGAGAAACCACAGAGGGGCTGTAGCTGTTGTGTGCCTCCCATTTGAGTCTGGTTCATTTCGACCCCATAAGACTGAGTGGAACTACCCATAAAGTTTCCTAGGCTATACTCTTTCTGTAATGTAGATCACTAGGCTTTCTCCCCAAAGATCCACAGAGTGGGCTTAAACCTCTGACCTTCCAATTAGCAGCAGAGTGCTTAACTACTGTGCCACCAGGGCTCCTTACAGAAGGGCTAGCAAGAGAAGATTAGCCATCTTTCTCCCGTGGAGCTGCTAATGGAGTCAAACCACCAGAGAAGTATGGCCTTCAGGTGGCAGTGCAGTCCCCTCTGGCCACCATCAGAGCTCCCCAAAACAACTGGGAATGGTGTAAAGGATGCCTGGGAGGAGGCTTTTACTATCTGGTTATGTTTGAGAAAGTATCAGCTTTAGCTGAACGAAATGAAACGGTGAGCTAACTGACTCTTGTGTTTTCACCTTGAGACAATACTCATGCAAGGGCCTGGGCTGGATAAAAGAAAGGAGATCCTTTAAGACTGGAACAACAATCTTCACTATGGCTGCAGATGAGGTCCACTGTTGGCCAGACAATGATCTTCCAAGACGTTGCCAATGTATTCCATCCATGGGTAGAAATACTACCCAGGAAAAATACTAGCCCCTTCCTTCTCTGCTTACAAACATCTCTCATCTCCTTTAACAGCATAAGAAGGGGGTCTTTCTTAATTTTTCAGAGGTGGGAATAGGTAGGCCTCAGAATTCAAGCTTTTGCAAATGAAGTTGTCCATACTTTTCTGGACTTCTTCGCACCTAATGGCTTTCCAATCACTAATAAACATCTGCAGAAAATCCCTTAGTGACAAGTAATCCCTTATCTGGGTTTCTTTTAATAGAACTCAACAATCTGCAGAATGAACCCCAGGGTATCTCCTCAGCATCAGGTGGCAACAGTCAATCAAGTCCCTGGAATGCAAGACAATACAAGCTGCTGGGGGGTGGAGGGGAGACCAGGAGGGAGGGCATGCCTTTCGGCTTGTGGCTTGTCGCAGGGGAAAAAAAACAAAAGGCTTCCAAAGTCTCTGGCTTGAACTTTGAAGCTATTGTGGAGAGTGGAAACTTTGCCTGGACAAACGCACCCCAGTAAGGGCACATTACCCTGAACGGTCTTACCCTTCTTTACCTTGATGTTTGAAAAGCAACACCAGAGTCATGAGGCGCTGAAAGGCACCCATAAATCTGAATGCAGCTTTCGCCATCTATTTGTTTCATCACAATCATTTGTACTTGCATCTCCTCAGAGTGAAGGCAGGTCCTGCAGACTTCAGTGCCAGGGGAGAATGGGAGATGTCTTCAAGTCACCTCTGAAAGTGACTGTGCAGGGTGGGTGGCCATTTCTTTATCCTTTTGTTATCACAATTATTATTATTATTATTAGAATGAGTGGCAAAGACACATTTTTTTTTGCCCGTCTTCCTCCTCCTCTTCCTAGTTGCTTTACCTTCAAGGATGATTTGTTTTATTAAACTGACAGTCCCTAGCCTCTGCAGTACATAATAAAAGCCTGACATAGCAGGCTGCCTGCCTTCTGTGTCCTGCAGATACTCATCATAAGTGTCAGGACATACCAAGGTTAGCGGTCACTGCAAGTGTGCTCGCTGGCCCAAACCTTGCCAAACGCACTTGGCAGCTGAATGAATGTCACAGAGAATAGAAGGGGAATTACAAAGGTTAAAAAGAAGACAGCCTCTCCTATTTTCTGGAGACAGAGAAGCTGATTTTTCACACCTCTGAAATAGCTGCAAGCCCATTCACTGGCTTTTTGCAGGGCACATAGAGCTTACCCATTGCACGGTACTGGACAGACACCCCGACAGCCTGAATTTCCTTTAGAAAGTCACACTAACCTAATCGTGCAACACTCCACCACAAAAATGATTTTTACTAAAATGGATGAGGAACAATCCAGGCATAGATCTTTCACTCTAGCTACTGGCCAATAACCAAAAGTTCAAATGACTTACCAGGTTTATCAGAAGCCTGCTGTGTTTTAAGGGAAACATCTTTTCAGGACATGTTTGAAATGATTTTTCCCCCTCCCAAACTTACTTTATCAAACAAATTGAAAAAGGAAACATATGTGCATGCAGGGCTAGCTAATTGATGGAAAAGTAAAATCTTCGCTGTTGTTTGGTGAAACAGTTTGTGTGAGGGTTTCCTTTCTTCTTCTGTATCTATCCCCCCCCCTTTAATACTATAAAAGGGCAATAAAATGCTGACTGTAAGAAGACAATGTCAAGGAGAAAAGGGTATTGGTATTTTGGATACTCTTCACTGCTCGCCTTGGAGAGAGAGTTATTCTTGTCACAAACCCTTTTGTCTGCATCTGCTGACTGCTTGCCTGTAGCCAGCAGCATACTTTAACTGTTTTGTCACCTCCTAACATCACATGCATCAGCTGTTGGGCTTTTGTTACGGGTATTGTAGAACTAATCCGCTGTGGCTGTTCTACTGTGCAGTAAATAAAACAGAAACGGGCTTCTCAGACAATTTTGCATGAATATTTCAGATGGCTTTTACAACTCTGATTCACAAAACCAAATAAATAAATAAATAACTGCCCCACTCCCCACTCCCTCCAGCTCCTACCCACACACGGAAACAAAACCCCTCAAACTAGACCCAGATGCCTCCAAGTCAACGGCATTGAAGGCACTGACTTGAGCCTTAGTGCTATTGTTCCAGTCAAGTTGAAAGAGCAGAGCTCCCTGAACTTCAGCACCGTGGTGGTCATAGTTACAGTGAGGCGGAAACATTCTGAGATGCTGCACACACATTGGAAGTAGGGCTCTGGAAACTGAGGAGAGAGTTTTTATCCTTGGGCTACCTTTTAAGAAAATGAGTTCGCTGCTGCAGAAATTATATATGGTTTGAGCTACCTTGTCAAATTGTCTTTGTTACCTCCATCTGCATTTTCTTCCCTTTCACTCATTTGAAAAAGACCACGGGAGATGGATGTGCACCTGTTTAGTGCATCCCGGGACCTTTTCTAGAATGTTTCATCTACACAGGAGCATGGGAGGAAAAATCAAACTTCAGGCTGACTTCTCTAAACTTACTTTACGACATAAGCTGCCTGGTAATACAAACAATGCACTGATTGTATATAACAAGGCAAGGTTTTGCTTTGAGGGTTTTTGGTTTTGACTTGGTTTGTTTTGTTTTTTCCTAGATGACTTCTACTTGCCTTTGAAGAGATTGAGGAGGAAAAGGGCATTTGCACGTGTGCACACACAAAGATCCTGGGAGCTGAGGCAAACAGTTGAAGTACTTTCCCCAGCATTCATTCACCCTGGTGTGTTCATGATGGCTCTAAACAAACTCTCCCTTCCCTGCTGTTTGTTAAGTAAATATTGATCAAGGAGAGACATATCTCCTGACAGCAGTGGCACAAGCTGGGGAATTACACTGCAGACAGAGTGGACTTAAATGGATAAACTCAGATGCTTTAGTAACTCCTCATGGAGATTATCTGACAGAAAGGCAAGAAGAAATACATTATGGCTGCTCCACTCCACTGTCTTGCTCTCAATGAACTTTACAGCCAGAGGCATTAAAGAACCACACAGCAGAGGGCCGTGATGGCAAGACACTACGACAAGCTACAACGACTTCCTTTGCCATGGCACATGCACAGATCCTAGCTGTAAAGTTGGGGGCTAACAGACCTTTGAGAAAAGCAAACAAGAGACAGTGAAAATAAAATTATCTTCCAAAGCCCTCTCACTACAGTGAAGGATCAAATGAGAAGCCAACATGAAGTGGGCTTTGGTGGGGTGGGGAGGATGAGGCATCATCCACATGGAAGGAGGTGGTTTGAAGCTTTTTCAAAGAGTCTTATGTTCTGGTGATGTTCAAAGTGCTCCATAAATACAATGGGCAAAACCTTATTTTGAGAGGTGCTCTGGGGTCGAGGAAGTGTGCTTGAGCAATCTTAGTGGCTGAGTCAACAAGTTGCAAAAAGTCACTTTAAGTTTCTCAAGTCTTATTTTGATCATTTCATGATTGTAACTCAAGTCCTTGCCTTCCGCCCTATCAGGAGCTGAAGGAATGTGTACACTTTGCTGAGGAGGTTGGTTTTTTTAAGTCATTTGGATAACACTGATTAAGTTCTGTGTATGCGACCCTGAGCATTGTGGTCGAAGAGCAAGGTGTTCTAGTTAGAGTTCCTGGTGAATGTGAGTAAGTGGTGCATCAGTGTTACTGAGGTATCAGTGAGGTGCTCACATCTGTGTTGAGGAGGAGGCGCGTAGGCCAAGTGTTAATAGCTGAGAAGCGAGCTTCCAGCAAACAAGGCAGAGGACAGTGCTGTGGCAGTGACCAGGCTGAGGATTGGAGTCTCTTTGGTACTGATGCTCTGAGTGTCATTCAGCATTTGGAGACCTTAACAGCTAAGATTAGCCCAATGCCAGTGCAGCTTTAGTCCCTGAGAGCAGGCTCACTTCCTACAAATATGTTTCACTACTTAAATATGTGCAAAGTCAATGCTTATAGGAAGTAATTGTAATTCAAGGCTATCTGTAAAAAAAAAAAAAAATAAATGTTTCCTTGGTGTAAGCAAAGGAACACATGGCAATAACAGTCTGTACCTTTTTTTTTTTTAACAAAGCTTCAGAAGAACAATGTCCTGTTGAGCAAAATTCAGTAGCATTCTGTAAACATTAATTTAAGGAAATCAATAGACTCAGTGAGCTAAAGCCATATTGCAAGATAAACTGGCCAGAGTGCCACTTTGTCAAATAGATTTTCGGTTTCTCAGCTAGATAAAGACAGTTTCAAAAAGGGACAAACGTGTTGCAACCAAGGTTTGAAAAGTATGTGGCCTTCACACAGTCTACTCATTTCTACCACAGAGCTGGATAAACATACTTGAAAAATAAGGTTGGATTTAGAATTTATTTTGCTTTCAAATTTTATGTACAGTAGGTTTCTTGGTTGTCTCAGAGGAAATGAATAAACTTTACGAGTTTGGAATCCAAAGTATAGTCAGGACAAGGAGTTAAAATGTCTTGAGAAAGAGAACTTTGGGGAACTTTGGGGCCATCTGAGATGCTACTTAACTTTAATAAAGAAAGCGAGAAAGACATCTTTACTCCTGTCGACCTGACTTTCTTGTCAGAAAGCAACCCACTTTCTTGTCAAAATCCAAACTCTCTAGTGAGTTTGGAATCAGGTTTCAGCTGCTGGACGTGGTTCCAGTTCCTTCTTTGCTTATTAATATGGCTCAGGTGTGTGTGGGAAGCAAGGCAGGGAAGGGCCTCCAAGGGGGTGACCCACACAGTGGCTGACTAAAAGAGATGGACAGACAATAAAAAAGTAGGCAAAGAAAAGCATCTTGTCCAGGGTGTCACCACAGCAGACACAGAGCGTCAGCTTGTGATGTGCACGTGCTCATGTGAGAACAAGAACAACAGCCATCCAGTTGACGCCAACCTGTGACCTCACACGTGTGTCAACAAAACTGTGCTCTGCAGGGCAGCCAAGAGCTCAATTTTCCAAAAAGATCCTCAGGCCTTTCTTCGGAGGCATGTCCAGGTGGATTTGAACCACCAAGGTCTTGGCTAAGAGCAGAATGGTTAATTATTTGCAACTTTCAGGGATGCTTCTTCCAAAGTAAACAGCTTAAGCTCTACCAGTGCCATGCCAGCCATTATAAATATCAGAAGAGTAGCAACCAGAGATGATTCAGTGGACAGGAGGAAATGGAATGAAAAGAATAGACATTCACAGGGAAACAGCCAAGGAGAGAGGGGGCTTTTGCTTTGAATGGGATACTCATGAAAACGGCTCACAGGAACTGGACTTTGGACTCAATGAGGGAATGGAGCTGTTACCGGCCCTCACCTGGGCATGAATTAAGGGCACTCCCTGAGAGTCAGCTCTTTTTTCCTCACCTGAAAGTATTTGAAATACAGGATTCACAGCAAAAGTTATATACCTTTTAGATGCTAGTTAAAGTATTTACCAATAAAATTGCATAGCATTCTAAAAGTGCAAAATGGGACCATTTGTGACTTTTAGACAATGTCGTTGTGGTGTGCCGTCGAGTTGACTATGACTCCTAGTGATCCTAGCAAACCTTGCCCTATCCTGTGCTATCTTCCCCATCTCTGGCACATGGGAATTTCTCAGCATCTTATAATCTGGTAAGAAATTGTTAAAAGGACCTCTCCAATGTGCTCAAAAGCAACACTGTCAGTTTAAAAACTAAGGTGCACTTGATCCAAACCCTAGTATTTTCAGTTGCTTCCTGTGCATTGGAAGGTGGATTAAGTGCGGCAGAAGAAGAATTAAAGTTTTGAATTATGGCATAGAGGAGAGTACTGAATATAAGATTGTCAGGAGAACAAACATGTCTGTTTTGGAGGAAGTAGAACCAGAGTGCTCCACAGAGGCAAGGGAGGTGAAATTTTGTCTCACGTATTTTAACGTGTTGCCAGGAGAGGCCAATCCTTGGAAAAAAAACATCATGGTGGAAAAGGTGTAGCATTAGAGAAAAGGGAGTAAACCCCCCCAACAAGATGGATTGACACTGTGACTGTGACAATGGGTTAGAATATGCCAGAGACCGGAGGATAGCACAGGATGGAAAAAGGATCTGACTGAGAGGATCTGGCATTCACAGGGTCACTATGAGTTGGCGGCACATAACACAACAAGAAAGACAAGAATTTCATTGACAGCTCTGCGCCTCAACATGTTGTGGTTTGGTGCCACTGAGTCGAGTATGACTCAAAGAGACCTTATGAACAAGAGATCTGAACCTTGTCCTCACCAACCTCACAATCTCTGACACACTCAAGCCCATTGCTGTTGCCACTGTGTCAATCCACCTGCATCACCACTCTTCCACTTTTCCAAGCATGATGTCCCTCTCCAAGGAACAGCCTCTTCTAGCAACATACCCGAGTATGTGAGACAAAGCTTTGCCATCCTTGCCTCCAAGGAGCACTCAGGCGTCACCTTCTCCTAGACGTTTCTATTCTTTTGGCAGTCCATGAGATACTCTCCTCCAGCACCACAGCTCAAAAGCATCAATTCTTCTTCTGTCATCCTTATTCACTGTGCAGCTGTTAGCAGCATCGCAAGTAACTGAAAAGACCATGATCTGAAAAAGGCACACCTTAGTCTTTTAACATCAGTGCACCTCAGTACTTTGGAGAGTTTCCTGACTGCAGACTCCCAGTGCAATATGTCTCCTGACGTCTCCTGCTAGTACCAACTGCATTGATTATAGATCAAAGTTATTAATATAAATAATATCATCTCTCCTACTCTCCTATAGTCCAGGAAAGAATCAACAAGCCTCCAGAGAACGGGCTGACTGATTACATTCTAAAAAAACTCTGAGACTTCCCAAATGATTTTATGAGCTTAAAATTTAGTTTATGGAATTTGAATGTACTCAAAGCAAGTTTTGCTGGGCATATGTTGACAAATACAATGGAGATCATGTTATTTGGTGTAACAGCCTGGATATGTCCCCTCCCAAACTCTGAAAATGCCTCAGGGAATGCTTCAAAGTACAAACAAACAAAACACTAAAGTGTAAACAAAATCAAGACTACTGAAAAAAAATCCAAAATAAGACTTAATGCCCACACTCTCAAAGATCCAACTTGCATATTCTCAGACCTTAAAACCTTGTACTGGGGTTACACAGCTGGGAGGCTGCTGAGGTAAGAGCTGGACCAAGTCAGTTCCACCAAAGCATCAAGGCATTCTGGAACTCCAGAACTAGAAGGATCTTCAGACAGCTCACGCGCTTTGAAAAAAGAAAACAGCCCTCATCTGAATATTAGTGATTTTTTTTTGCAAAGGTTAGATAGTAAATAGGTATTTTGTTGTTGTTTTTGTTAAGTGCCGTCGAGTCGCAGGCAATTCATAGCAACCCTATGAAGGAGAGTCCTCAATGCTAAATAGGTATTGTGAGCTCATATACAATCTGCTACATCGTCTTCATTTCCCCCCACTCTTCTTTTACTAAACTTAACAAATAAACATAAATATCATTCTTAACTTGGGAGCCATAAAAAAATTGACCAAGGCCCACATATGGCCCATAGGCCACAACTGGTAACTCCTACAACAACCAGAAGCTTTTCTGGAGATTCAAGATCCTTTAATTTGAAGAACTCTTGGGTTTCAAAACATCAGTACACAAGTTATTTTTTCACCGTAGTTGGGATGGACTTGAATTCAACGCCATCGCAACTCTGAATTCAACCCACAATGCTTCTGCATGCCATGAACACATTTATGCTGCCACAATAATGGAAAGAGATATTACACAACGCACAAAGATACCAACAAACAGCATACAAAGATTGTCAAGCACCTGCCTTGATCAGAAAATGTTTCTGCTGGTACATATTTCAACGTCCTGAACAGGAGTATATATATCCATGGCATAGCTAACCAATCAGCTTGATTCTTAGATGCATCACTCTAGAGCTTTAACTGGCTTTGCTTTTGATCACCCTCAAGTATTAGGAGCTACTGGTGTCTGAGTTTGAGGCAAGCTGATAGTCCTTGAAATGTAACTTCTGCTACAATTACTAGGTGAAGTGGTAAAATAAATAGGGTCAAGCCTGGTAACATTCTTGGAAGGGAGATTATCCAAAAACAACACGGTCTGAGCTCTCCAATATTACATGAAGGGAAGCTGGGGCACAGATAATCCACAGTTACTCTTGTTTCGTTCGAGAATGCATTACGTGATTGTTTTCTGCAGCAGATTTACCTTCATAATTAAGCTCTGCCGAGGCTGATATTAAACTAGTCTGTGTACCCTGTATTCATGCTGACCGAGCCATGTCAGTGACGGACCCAGGGAGAAGCTGGTAGGAAGCAAAGATCAGACAGAACGATGGGGACAGCATTGCTCATAGGAAGCACCAAAGACAGCACAGAGAGGTACAGATGGTAACTAAACTGAACTTCAGAGAATGGCTGGCCATAGATTACGGCACCCCAAATAACATCAGGTCACTTTGGGAAAGGTAGGGGTTATCCACGGGGTTATCCACCTCAATACCATCAACTTTGTTTTGACTGAACAATACTTTTTCCATCCGAGAAATTCCTGTGTTTCTTAGGGCATTTTATTGGCCTCTCTGTTCCAATTACCACGAACTGTTTGCCACTGAGTCAGTCTGCACAGGTGGCCCAGCTTGATGTGCTCCCTAAGGTGTTCTGGGGCTGAGCCTGTGACAGTACATCACCAGGCCTTTTTTCTGAGGCTCTCTGGAGGGAGCTCGTTAACTGTTTGCACCACCCAGAGACTGGCCTCTAAAAGTAATCCCTGCAAAGCTAAGGATAGTCTGTATGTCAAAAACCACTTAAGTCTTGTGAAGAGCTTTATGTGTTCTTTTTCCAAGGAAGGTAAATAGTTTGGGAAGAAACGAAAGAGAATCCAAAATGAGCTCAGCGATCTTCAGAAGCCAGACTTCAGGTGATGTTTGAGAAGGGGAGTCTTAGGAAGCTAACAAAATGTAGGACTGGCCTTTCAAAGCAGTATCTTGGATCTCTACACAGATTATTGTGCAGGGCTCCAGGTCATTAAGATGACATGCCTTTGAAGAGAGTCTGCATCTTGGAGGAATACAATGGCCTGTCACCTTCTTTCACATCCTTCAGCTTCTGGTTAGTTCTCTGTCCTTATCCCTACTCAAACCCCTACCCCTGTTCTCAGCAACTGTCTTACTGTTGACTAAAAGTCACTCTAGTGCCAGACTTTAGCTTTTTAAAAGTTAGTTGCACAGGAGAAAGTCTTAGTTGACTAGAGTTTTAGGATCCAGATTTGCTATCCTCTTGGGAATACTGAAAAGAAAGGCTGATGGTGGAATTAAAATTACCAACCAAAGCAAGTAGTGGGAACAGTCATTCCACATAAGATACCAAATTTTACCCCGGACTAGAGGAAAGATGTTACACATTGTCTGGAGGTTACAAGTATCACAAATACTGTGTGCACTAGGTGGGATTCGTGTGGGGCTTAATACATTGTCTAGCTTTGGTCTGAACAGTTTGACACCATCTTCTCGAAAACCCACACTCACTGGGTTTTCTGGGAATACTTTTTCATTGTTTGGCCATTTCCAAGGCAACATGTAAAAGTGAGCAGCAGGTAGAAAATTATTAGTGCCAATAAAATGTTTATGAATTGAAAAAAATAATACATTTCCATAATCCCAAGAAAGGAGTCCCCGGCTCTCGAAGGGCACGGCTGAGATTTGGATCTGCAGAAGAGAGCCTCAGGGGAAACCCAAATGGGTCCCCTGGAGATTTTAGCTCTGATAACTGAGCTGCAGCAGAGGCACAGGAGTGCACATGTCCCCAAGTGTAAGCCATCTGGGGCACTGCTCACCGCTTCCAGCTTCACATCCTGAAGTCAGCTTTGCGTCACGCTCAGGATTCAGGAACCATTATTTGAGACGCAGACGGCCATCCTCCCTAGAAGCGTAGCATTTCAGCTAGTGCAAGGCTCCAAACTGAATGCAATCATCTTACAAGTGAGCAAAGTGAAGTCTGATAAGTCAGCGGCTATCGGAGATAGATCCTTCAGCACAGAGCTCATTCCACTCTCACTAGACATCTCACCACTGCCTTTCTTTGCCCATCTGAGATGGCACTGAAGAGGCTAGGAGCTGTTGTAGACTGGAATTAACTGTACTGTCAAACTAGAGGCAGGAAGAATCATGTTTTGCTTCAAAAGACATGTTTAATTAAGCATTTGTCCAGTTCAGAGGAGTGGGGCCGTTTGAGAGTTTCCAACTTGCTGTTTGTTTTCCTACTTATAGTTATAGGAAATGATATGGTAAGATTATTTAGGAAGAACTGGAAACCAGTGACACTTGCTTAGCTCTGCAAATAAATGGGATTTCCTAGATGGTGCAAATAGTTAATGCCCTTGCTACTACATAAAAGGTTGGTGGTTCAAACTCAACCAGAGGCACCTCAGAAGAAAGGCCTGGTGATCTTCCGAAAAATAAAATCAGTCATGGAAAACCTTATGGGACACAGTTCTATTCTGACACATACCAGGAGCTGTGAGGTAGAACTAACATGCAGGCAACTGACCTGGTTTTGGCTTTGCAAATTATTAAGTGCAAATGCTTACAATACTTGCTACATGCCAATACATTCATGTATACTGATGAATTTCTCATGACAACTTTACATGACAAGCGCTGTTACTTTCTCTATTTTACAGATGAAGAAACCAAGACATAAAGAGGAAGTCAGAGGCTAGAGTTCCACAGCTAGAAAGTGGTAGAACTGGGATTTGGTTTCAATGACTGGCTCCAGAGGTTATAAATTTTACACTAAAGAGAGCTCTGCTGGCCTGCTTGTAATGAGTTGCACTGCCAACCCAAAGGCAGTCTGTTCGAATTCACCAGCTGCTCCCTGAGAGAAAGATGGGCAGTCTTCTTCCCCAAGGTTCACAATCTCTGAAAACCTGCTGAAGAGTAACTTATAAGTTGATTCCAACTCAATGGCACATAATAACAGATTTGAATACACTGTTTTTCCCAGGACCAATCAGAGTAGAAAGACTTCCTCTTCTCAAAAACACTTCCTTTTTAAGAGTCTAGGGTGACAATTTTATGTAAATGGTATATACTGTTAAGTGAATACTGTATATCTTTCCTGAGAGGATAAGCATGCATTTGCTAGGCTGTCATTTTTTATGACCTTGTGTCCAAAATCAAGGCTGTCTTCTCGATGTCAACACCCTGCTACATTATCTACATTAAATATAGAAAACAAATGGAGAGTGGGGAGGGTCTGCTTTAATAAAAAAACAAAAACAAAAAGCAAACCCTAACAACAACAAACAAATAAATTTATTTGCTATATCCTGAAGATACAATCAGATTTGTCAGAATATTTGCCAACAGTCTGATAAACTGGTCTCATGAGATCATTTTAGCCAAATAAGTGCTACGGAGATACTGATAAAGAGACCCAACCCTCAAACCCCCTTTTGGATCCAACCAATAAAGTACCACTGAGTATGCCTGAGGCCCAACTCGAGAGCTCCACTGTGACTGTATCCACCTGGAATTCTGCTGTGGAACTGTAACTCTTCCTCAAAATGATAAAAATTCAAGACTACAGCCTTCATTTAAGATTACACCTCAACATAAAGGAAGCCAAATCCCACAATATTGGACCAATACGCAGCATTTGGGAGTTCTGGTGACCTTGTGGTAAGAAGCTGTGCTACAATCCCAAAGGCTCACAGTTCGAGGCCACCAGCTGCTCCGCGGGAGGAGGCTGTGCTGTCTCCTCCTGTGCAATTACCGTGTCTGAAAATCTCCTGGAGGGCCAACTATGGGTCACTTCTGACTTTATGATACAGAGAAACAACAACAATGCAACATCGTGATAAATGGAGAAAATATTGACGATGTCAAAACTTTCCATTTTTTCTTGAATTCAAATCAACACTCACAGAAACAGAGGAAACCAAACAATATATTGTGTTGGGAAAATCTTCTGCCAAGAATATCTTTAGGTATCAAAAAGAAAAGATGTCAGTTTGAGAGGACTAGAGTGTGTCTGACCCATGCCAAAGTACTTTCAATCAGTGCAATCATTTCGTGTGTGTGTGTGTGTGTGTGTGTGTGTGCGCACATCAAGGTCCTGTATGAGTGAGAGGGACTGCTGTCAAGGACCTCGCTAAGTTGCTAAAGATCAACATTACCAGCTTAAAAAGAAGATTCACCTGATATAAGCCATGGCGTTTTCCATTCCTGCAAGTTGAACAGTGAATAGGAATGACAGAAGACAAAATGATGCCTTTGATTTGTGGCGTTGGAGAAGAGTTAAGGAATATCCCAGGGCTTGCCAAAAGCACAAATAAGCAAGTGCAATAAGAGGCAAAGACACTAAGATTTAAGTCTCATATTTCGGGCATGCTGTCAGGAGAAGCCAGCCCTTGGAAAAAGACATCATGCTGAGAAAGTGGAGGGTCAGTAAATGAGAGGAAGACCCTCAATGGGATGGATTGGCACAGTGACCCTACCAATGGGTTCCAGACTGTCAGAGATGGTGAGGATTGCACGGGATAGGACAAGGTTCAGATCTCTCGTTCACAGGGTTGCTAGGAGTCGTTGACTTGATGGGACCTAACAACAATATATACACATGAAAGCTAGACAATGGATAAGGAAGACTCAAGCAGAATAGATGTCTTTGTATCACGGTGTTGGTGAAGAATATTTAATGTGCCAGAAGACCAAACATATCTTTCTTGGAAGGACTATAGTCATATGCTCATCGTAAGAGAGGATGCCAAGACTTTGTCTCTCATCCTTGGAGCATGTTATCAGGAGCCATTGGTCCCTGGAGAAGGACATCACATTTGGTAAGAGGGCAGAAGATCTCAAGTAGCTGCAGTAATTCAAATGCAGCAGTGATTGTGGGGTGACGCAGGACCACAGGGAAAGCATTTTATTCTGTTGTAATAGGGTCACTATGAGTCAGAAATTGTTTGACAGTATCTAACAACAACAACAACCACCACCCAGGACAACGCCATCCTGCTGGAAGCGCATTACGAGAAGGGCAGCTAAAATGATCAGGGGCAGCCCACTTACTGTATGAGATTAGGCTTTTAAAAAGGATTAGAGCTCCTTAATCTGGAGAGATGATGATTAAGAGGGAGTAATGATCAAAGTCTATACAATCAGAAAGGAAATGGAGAATATGGCCGCAGCCCTGCTCACAAATCCCAGGATATTAGCACAAGGGAGATCCCTTTGGAGTTTCAAGGGAATCACTTTAAGAGCCATAAAAAGAAAATACTATTTTCACAGCAGGTAATAAATTGATAGAACCATTATCTTGAGGAGTGGTATATTCTGAGAATGGCATTAGGCTTACAGAAGTTTAAATAAGCCTATGGGTGATTAACCCGTAATGATCTAAAATGGGAGGCCAGGAGTATTGTGGGTGCATCCTAAGTCTTGTGATGACGTTCTAATCAATAGCCAGTGCCAGCCTCTCCCCGCCTCCCAGTCCCGCTTCCCCAGCCCTCACTGGACAGTGCAGCTCAGTGGTGTGTGCGCCTTGCTCCTCATTTTGTTAACTGGATGCTGGCTGAAGAGTCACTGATCCATGGAATCAGGCGCAGTGACTGTATAGCTCAGGAGCCTTGTACAATGTGGCCATTCATTCCCGGAGGGACTTTTATTTATTCCTTGTCGATGTTATCAGTAATAGCTGTTAAGTTGATTCCAACTCCTGGCAACCCCATTCACGCAGAGTAGGAACAGTTCCATGGGGTTTCATGGCTATGACCTTGTGGAAACATATCACCAGGACTGTCTTCCGAGGCACCTCTGAGTGAATTAGAACTACCCGTCGTTTTTGCTCGTAATTTCTCGATCACATATACCACCCACCACTGAGGGATTCCTTATTTAATCCTTACTTAGACTCTCGTTGTAAAAATTCTGCAATAGAATTCAATAGAATGGCATGAGTATAGTTCCCATAAAATAGATGAGCTTATTTATTTAACTATATCTTGAAACTTAATTCTGTATTGTAAGCAAAGACAGAGACACTTAAAACATCTAATGTTGCAGTGGCTGGGGGATAAAAATTGATTCAACTCTACTGGGTCACAGCTCAAACCACATAGCACAGATCAATTAATTCCGATGTAGGGAGAAATTAAACATACCATGATGAACTTCCCATCACAGTCCAAGATATTAAGCTTTAAAATTTACTATAATCAGTAAAGAATTCAACACACCTTGACAAAACGCTGGCATTCCGTTTTAAGATAAACTTTAAAGAAGGAAATACTTCAGTTATTTTCCAAAACCATCAAGTGTTAACTATCTTTAAAATATAATAACAGGTGAGGATGAGGGGATGGAGAATCTTTGGCAGCAGGTTTTAGTATGGAGTCAAACAGGGATGAAAATTTCAGTCACTTAAAAGGAGTCTTTGGAATATTAGAGCATGACCAGAAGAATATTTTGAGTACTCACATTTTAAGCTCCTTTTGGAAAACCAGTGAAATATGGTAAGGTTCAGGAAATAATACAGGAGTTTGGGAAAGAGAAAAGGAGCAGAGGTAGGGAGCTGGAAGAAAAGCATGCCTGTAATAAGAAAGATCTGACAACTCCTAACTCTGTCTGCCATCATAAACTAGGAGCAATAACTTGGGTGTGTTTCAGATTGCAAGTTTCAACACCCTAACCCTCACACTAGAGAGCAATTCAAAGTCACTGGTTCTTCTGGAGAATTGCAAAGGAGCTGTCCTAGAGGGTGCAGATGGGTTCGAGGAGAAAGGGTCACCTTGGTGCCCCTGTGGACTTCTGAGGGATTTGGACAAGAAAACAGAGACATCTGGAGTTCAGAAGTCACGGAACAGAGGGAAGAACCAGGAAGATGAATGCATGATCATCAGTGACACAAAAGAGTGGAGCAGAAAGAAGCCTGGATTTGGGCACTCGCGTCTGGCAAGGAGGCCAGCAGCAGGGCTAATGAAGCATTTGCGGCGTGGGACGTTTGCCAGCGCAACAAAGAAGATGTGCTTGGGCTCTGCAGATGTGCCAGGGCCCCCAGAGCAAAATAATGACATAATCACCATCAGTGTCACAGACCAGACTATACACAAGGTGACAGGGAGGGGAAGCCTGCAGTACACACACTGTGGCCCAGGACAGTTGCTGTCCGCTGTCCTGGGTTGGGGAAAGGCAGAAGTGCCTGCTGGCCACACAACATCTACACCTTATCTTGTAAAGGTGAGTCCAGAGCCCAGTTCCTACCTTTGGGGAGTGTTTTGGTTTGGGGGTTTGGTTTTTTTTTTTATGCAATCTCAGCTACTCCTGACAAACCAATAGAAATCTGAAAGACTAAGCAGAGCTTTGGACTGTATGAAAAAGGCTGAATAGAGGCAGAGCAAGAGAACAGAAGGAAAGAGAGTTTTCTGAGCCACACTCCTTTGTATTTTTCTACAAGTGCTTGAATTTTAGCAAATCCAACTCTAGCCAGAGAGGCCAAGGTACACATGCAACCATAGACATTAACTTTTCATAACTGGGGAATAGCAAATGATGAGTAAGAGGGCCAGGAAAAAATAAGTGTGAAAGTAACTTTAAGGCACAGAACGCCACCCCCACACATGTTAAACAAGGTCTCCCAGTAGGCCCTGTCACCTGCCCAGGCTCCTGCTCAGAAAGGTGGGTGTGTTAGTACAGCTGTCTGGGTTTTAAGAGACTTTTGTCAGTTTGAAAGTGAAAGTCTGTTTGAGGAGCTGAAAGAACAATAGCTTGGAGCTGGAAGAAGAGCTCTAGCACAAAGGATTTGGCTACACCAGTGTCCCTTTTCATTGCCTCTAATGAAAGATTCATAAGAATAACTTCAATTTTTTATGACTCCTTTTGTGTGTGTGTGTGTGTGTGTGTGTGACTGTTAGTTGTGTCAACCACCACATACAAGCTCTCCTTAAATACCAAAAGGTCTCGCGTGTGTGTTATTTGAAAGATTGATCAAAGATTGATTCTATGATGCAGGCCCTCCTGAAGAGAGATTGAGACCGATATTTCTTTCAATATGGTTCCCTTCAGCCTCGAAGTCACTATGAACACCATAATGCCTTCTCTCAAGCCAGTCTAATTTGCCATCTCAACTGCTCCTCAAAAGAACAATTATATTTGTTTTTCTTGGTTTCACCCTATTTAACAGGAACAGTGGTGTAATGATCATTAATGGATGGTTCTCCTTTTCCTATACTTCTCAAAGAGCTGTCTCTATTTTGCATCTTTATTTTGCCTCTCAGCCAAAAGAAAGAAAAAGAAAAAGGACCAGATTGTATTTGTTTTACATCATGTTACAACATGGCATTTGCAGACTGGCTTTAATACAATCACTGAAGTTGAGACCAGATTTTTAAACTTTAGAACATTTTCAAAAATTGTACTTCCGTGTTACACACACACACACACACGTTTGCCACCATATTTGTCATTGCCAATTTATACCTATGTGTTTAAAAGAATTAAGTGAAACACCATTAAATTAAGTTTCAAGTAACAGAAATGGAAACCAAATCATTACATTTAAGAAATTCTGGGGTAAAAGGGAGGAGATGAAAATGAAATGAAATGAAGTGGGTTTACCAACTTTGCCCAGGCTTTAGTTTGCTAAACGAGTCTGTTTAATCTAGATGGAATAAACAGGCTGGCTTTCAAAAGGTTGTCAGAACTTCTCCAGACATTTAATCCAGGATGGGCCGAGCATAATGATAACAGCCCGCTGAAAGCTCTCACCACTAGCAGCAGCGCTCAGAGGAGAACTTGCTTCCTTTCTCCTATTGATAACCCTTTGTGGGACGAAGAAAAAGAGCCGAGGCAAGGAGAACAGAATGTCAGACAATAGACATCACTCCACATACTGTCTCTGAACTTTCCTCATCTCTGAAGGACAATTAATTATAAAGGCCTTAGGGGTAGGTCGAAGCAAGGGAAAACCCACTGCTGTCCCAGCACTGCAGCCGTATCTCTGTGTTTGTTAAATGGCTTCGCCTGTTGGGGTACAGGCACGGAGAGAACCAATAGATCATGGGGAGGGGAAGGGGAGGGAGGAAAGCAAAAGATTTTTGTACGAGTGTGCCTGCCCTTGTATAATTCTATTCTCACTGTGAACTCATCCATACACAAAACACAAGGACAATTTTTTTTTAAAAGAGAGAAAAGCCACAGGGTAGGTTACAGTCAGAAACGGCCTCTCAGTGGTGTGTTAAAAGGGATGGTCTTTTCACCAAATCATTTCACAGAGGCAAAACAGACAAACACAAAGAGTTGAGACTTTTTCTCCTACATTAAATGGAGTAACTGATAAGGTCAGACATATGATACCTAAAGACACGGATCTGTGAACTGCTGAAGTCAAAGGGCCTCTCTGTGCCGAGGAACAATCTTTCAAAGGAAATAGATCATAGAACTCCACTGAATCCCCTTTAAACTTTATGAAGCAGGAGGAGAAAAAGCTCTAAGTAGGGAAGCTTGACAGAAGAGCCTTGAACTATTTTCTGAAGGAAAGATGAGACCCTCCCTAGGCTGCCACAAAACATCTTTTTTTTTTCCTAAAGGCTCCTCTGAACTTTGATATGTGCCAAGACACTGCTATTGAAAGCTGTATAATTATGTGCTATAGCCACTGTAGAAAATGCTTTATTCACCTCAACAAAGGACAATAAGCAAAAGTAAAGTGACATTACACTGTGTCTTTTTCTTTAAGAATGTTGAGAAAGGTCATGGAATGCGATAACTAATAAAGCTGTTGAGTAAGGAGGTTTTCAAGCTGATCTTACTGTGCTTGAATGTAACCCAATGACAAAAAAGACACAGGGAGCGAAAAATGCAATGACATTACCAAATAGATGATGAAATCAATGCACTTGCTTCATTATACTGATGAACACCTTGAATCCCAAAAGGACAGAGGGGTGAAAACGAAGCCATGGGCACACACAGAGTGCCCTGTCTACCCCATCCCCCCTCCTTTCACTTCACTTCCAACTTGGTGTCTTTTCCGCTCGCTCTCCTTCAAATTTCAGGCAGTGATTTGGGAGAGGGAATATGTTCCCAGACAGCCATGTGTGTACATATATTTGGAGAACATTCATTTAGTCTCTTAAAAGATCAATTTGGCTTGTCAAGTGGTGGGACTGGCAAGGAAAGAAATGCTACGGGTTTCTTTTCCTCTTTGCCACCCACCAAGAGTGTGTTATGTGATCATTTAAACGGCTCAGCAGCTCTGAGGCCAAAAGACTGCACCAGCAGTAAAAGGTTTCCACTCACGTGCCAGTTCTCCAAATGATCACTCATATTTAAGGATCTATTTGGAGCAGAGGGAAGCGCTTCCTCAATCCACCTGTCCTCATTTTTCTTTAAAAGGATGACATTGTGGATGAAAGACTTCCAAATGCACTAAATCTTCAGTGTGCATCTTGTTGGATGTGGGAATGGTTGGGAACGGGGTGGAAATGAGAAGGGTGGAGGGAAAGGTATTCAGGCTCCACGTACGTGTGGCCTATGTGAGGAGCACAGAAACTTTTTCATTTCCTTTATCCAAAAAGAAAGCGAAAACTACATAAAGAAGTTGCTTGCTGTGTGTCACTTAGAAAAATGCCAAATGCGTAAGATCTATGAGGAAGGTCTTCTCAGTGTGCTATCAGTATTTTCAACAATGCCACACAGTCAGTTCTGACTCATGGTGACACCACATGTGTCAGAAGATAGCTGGAATCCATGGCATTTTCAGTGGCTGGTGTTGTGTGGTTTTTTGTTTTTTTTGAGACGTGGATCGCCAGGCCTTTCTTCCAAGTTACTCCATCACTTTAATAATTAGCACGATCCGTAGCCTCTATTAGGACTTTGGGAAATGGCATTTACAGACCTGCTAATTAATAGCTCAAATTCCTCATTTGATTTATTTGGAAAGCTTCTCTCCAAAGCCCAAGACTTTGGTGAGGACCCAAGGAATTAGTCCCTCTGACTCAGAACTTAGATTCTGAATACGGGTAAATGATTAGTCCCCGTAAGCACCATGGGTTAAAGCCTATGGGTTACCTTGTCATGGTAGCCCAGAATGAGAGAGCTCAGGGTGCCTGAATGGAGACGTGTTACTCACATTCTTTTCTCAAATCACATTAGGGAGATCCCAAACCTTAGTCTTTGGAATCATCCTGTTGTTTTGGTTGTGGGGGTGGGGGGGTTGTACCCTAAAAAGTGGCCAGATGCTTTCATTCTTGATTAGGAGTCCCTGGGTAGCTTAGTCAAGCACTTTGCTACTAGCTGAAAGACTGAAGGTTAAAAATCAACTCAGAGGTAAGGCCTAGCAATCTGCTTTCAAGAAGCCACTGCCTTGAAGACTCTGTGGAGGAGCCATTCTACTCTGGACACAGAGTCCCCATGAGTTAGGATCACTCACGGGTCAAGTAGGCAACCAGCAAGAGCTACAGCTCATGTAAGTTACACAAATCCATTGCCATAGTTGAGGGTTTTTTTTTTGCAAAACAGATAAACGCGCTTTGGGATTTAACAGTAAACATTACCTTTCTTAGAGTTATACCTCCACCACAGTTGTGAAGAAAACAGGGAAAAATTCCAAAACTATAAAACCCAACTCTTAGTGCCCTTAAATTCAGAAGTATCAGTGTGATTTAAAAGCTGGAGAGGAATCCCAAACCTCCTTTCCCTACCCATAAAAAAAATTTTTGGAAGCTCTTCAAAGAGAAGTGAGAGAGAAGCATGGAAATATATACCATAACACCTGGAAAGACAAATTTATTGTTGCCAATCTCATTAAATGTGAGAAGCAGGAGAGGAAGACACAGCCCATAATTGGACAGCCCTCTCCCTAAGAACACCTTCCAACACACCTTTGCAAGCTCATGTTTGGGGTTGAGATGCTCCACCCCATGGAAGGCAGCTGACTTCTCTCCCTTTAGTACAAATGAAAAGCCCAGCTCATTTTGTTATCCCCCCCTTCATTCCTTTCACCGTCTCCTTCCACATCTCCTGGGTCTTCTCAAGCTCTCACCACCCTAAGTCTGACTGCTGTGCCAAGAATCTTGGCAACTGTGTAAACTGATACAAAAGGCAGATCCAGCTCCCCTGTCACTTGCAAGATCCTAACTCACAAAGGCCAGGAAATGCAGGGTCTAGAGGATGGGAGGGAGATTTGAGCCCCTCCCTCCTGCCTAGTGATAAACCTGCCCCATCTGCTTGATTTTCCCATAGGCCAGGGGTCAGCAACCCCACTCGGCCAGGCAGCGAGAGAGCAGGAGGGGCGGGGGAGGGATGGTGCTAACCAGTGGCAGAGGTGCCACCAGCAAATGTTTACCAGAGGCAGAGACAAGGCAGCACATGGACAAAAAGGAAGGAACAGAAGAAGAAGCAAAGGGAAGAATGAAGGGGGGAAGCATTAGTCACACAATTTGGCTAGATCGCCCTGCCCTTGATTATTCAGCATTCTTTTATACACACAGAAGCTTTGGGGAAACTGGAGATTTTCTTGTTCTGATGGTTCTGGCATCAGTATCATTATCATCGTTCTCATGAAAAAAAATGTTACCATCACTAAAACACTTAGTGCCTGTAGCATTGTCAGAAGCCACTGAACGTAGCTATTTCATTCTTGTTATAACACATCATTGAAGAATATTAAAATGCCATCCATTAGACGTTTCGTTATTAGACTAGCTAATACACTCTTGAATTAATAAATTTCATCAGCAGACTGGCCTTTTGGGCCTCCTGCGGACATAAATTTGGAGATTCTGCTCCCCAACTCTACCTGTTTATGAATTTAAAAGGAAGCAGAGCAGATTTCTCTTCTGTCTTCCTCAGGCCTCCTTTGTATCCAGACTACAACTTCATTTCAAGAGAATCTTAAGTACAAAGATGTGAAACTTAAGCGCAAAGAGTTTGTGGAAAACTAAGTAAAGCTGAGTGTGAAGTAGCAGCTGAGCTTGGTCAGCTGGAGCTGCTGGGTCTCCTTTGGGCTCACAGCCAAGACCACTCCAGAGAAGCTACAACCAACGCTAAAGCAAGTGGCTTTTATAAACATCTCAGTTAGAGACCTCTGTGGAGAAAGGCATGGAAAAGAAGGGGTTTACTTATCTGAAGCTCTTAATAGGAAATGTGCCATAGTGAGAGGCTAAACTGAAACCTCATTATTATTATTATTAATTACTATTATTATCATTATCATGGCCGCTTGTGGTGATAGTTATGACGATGCATATGCATGTGTGTGTATGTTGTGTGCACACGTGTGTCTAAAGGAGAAGGCAGAGAGCAGAACCTGTGCCCTTGCTCCTTTCAAGGGCATTTCTGATAAAGGCCTATGTTTTTTCGTTTATTTTGGTTTATATACTTTTCATTGGAGTACATATGTGCAAATGAAATATTTACCATTCCAACGATCTTAGCATGTACCGTTCAGTGATGTCAATTATAGTCAACTTATCATTCAACCACTTTGGCCCAAAGCAGCTCCCTGTCCCCTCACTCCTTTCCCCTTAAGAGCCTCACTTTTACTGAGGAAGGAATGAGAGCCAAAGCAGTCCAAAAAAACTTGCCTAAAGTCACATGGGAAGTGACAAAATATCTCTTCAGGCTCCTTGTACTGAAAGAGTCTTAAAATAGACATTGCAGATAAAGGAGAGGTGGCCTGGCTGGAAGTGGAGATGATTCACAAAGAGAGAACGATCAGATGTTAATCATATTAAAGGAGGATTTAGCTGATGCTAAACGGAGCAGCTTGTTGGGTCTCTCTTGATGCAAGTCGTCCTCCATTGGTGCCATTTGAAATACCATCCAGGTAAGGCTTACACAACCCTGCAAATCCCAATATGCAATTTAAGGATTTATTCTCTTGAGCATGTTACACTGCAAAAGTGCAAAGCTCATCCCATGACTCTTGGGCCATTCCTTTATAATGTTTAATACATGTTGCCAAAAGAATATCAAAGCCATAATAAACTGTAAATAATCCACTAACATATAGTATACAACTGGAGTCTCCTGGCTTAAGGTTCAGAGCAACACACTTACCAAAAAGAAAGAAAAGAAATGATGCTCTAAATGACATATATTTTTTTTGGGATGGTAACTTATAATAGTATTTAACTTCAGAGAAAATATTCCGGACTCTTCTGCCAGAATAGTAAGCTGGTGTTCAGCTGTTGTTAATGTGCCATTGAACTTAGGGAACCTGTGAACCATGGATCTGAAACCTGCCCTGTCCTGTGCCACCTTCACCATCTGACATACTCCAGTCCACTGCTATGGGAAACTAAAAATAAACAATGAATGAATGGAAACCCTAAGTATTTGTAAATTTTCATTAAAATTAATAAAAAAAGAAATATTTCAAATTAAAAAAAAATAACCAACAAACTCAAAATAGTGGAGAAGCACAAGAAGGGTCCTTTCTTTCAGTGTATTCTGAAAACACACACACACACACACACACACACACACACACACAACCCAAAAATTTTCACTTGCCATATGTTTGGCAAGAAAAACAGACCTTTTTCTCAGATGCTGTTATTGGTAGGTGCCCTTGAGTCAACCAGTACTCCTGTGAACAACAGGAGTGACCCTTGTCCTACCCTGTACCATCCTCAAAATCTCTGTTCGACCCAAGCCCATTGTGCAGTCACTGCAGCAGTTCATTCCATTGAGGGTCTTCGTCTCTTTTGCTGAACCTCCAGCACAGAATCTCTAAGGATTTATTGTTCTTGAAAATATGCTCAAAGTAAGCAAGATGAAGTTTCACCATCCTTGTCTCTAAAAAAGCACCGTGGTTGCACTCCCCTTGGATGTTGTTGTTAACTACGACTTATGACAACCCTATGAAGAATGGCTCTCAACTTTGCTCTATCCTGACCCACCTCACTTTCTCTGACATACCTGGCTCCATTGCCACAGTCACTGGGTTAATCCATCTCACCCAGGGTCTTCCTCTCCTGTGCTGACCCGCCACCATTCCAAGCATGATGTCCTTCTCCAAGGACCGGCCCCTCTTGACACCATGCCCAAAGCAGCAATGGTAAATTAGTGGCCTACAGTAGAACCAAAATTTTTAAGGAAAAACCATGAATTTTCCTTTGCTAAGCTTACACTCCAAGTCCTTTATAACTGATCTGCAATGGCAAGGAAGAATGAACAATAATGGAGTCACAGGAGCCGTCCTTTTTTATTAATAAGGTAAGGCCAGTATCCCTCTGGCCTACAAAGCTGTTCCAGCTCTGTAGGATTTAATGGAGGGGCAGTGGGGATTCATCACTGGAGTTCTCACTTTCCAAGTAGGAGAGACCAGGATTTGATTCCCAGTCAATGTACCTACATGCAGCCTCCTCTGTGAGTGAAGGTTATGTGTTCCTATGATGCTGAACAGGTTCAGTAGAATTTTCAGATTCAGACTAGGAAGAAGGGCCTATAAATCTACCTCCCCAAATAAGCCAATTAAGATCACTTAGATCTCATCTCTTCTTGTCTGAAGCAAGAAAAAGAAGGAAACTGAAGACTCAAGGAAACAATCCAAAGAATCAACCATAGTTGAACCATATCCTCTATTAGCCTGAGATCAGAAGGAATAGATGGTGCCCAGCTACCACTACCAATTGCTCTGATAGGAAATACAATAGAAAGTTCTAGACAAAGTGGGAGAGAAATATAGCCCAAAATTAAAAATTATCAGACTTCCTAGATGGATGGACACTATCAGAAACCCTGTCGATACTTTGTAAATATGGAACTGAACTCATTCCCAGATACTACCTTTCAGCCGAGAAATAGGCTGATTTCTTAAGTGAAGAGTAACACCCACAAGGAACATACTCCTCAGAATAATGAACGCTATGAGATCAAATGGTCAGCATTTGCCCAAAATCAAATTTGGAAGGTAGGAAGGGACATGAAATACAGATGAATATGAAAAGGAAACCTCAATAGGAAATGAAAAGTGTTGTTATAGAACTAATTAGGGAAATAAAATGTTTAGAAACTGTTGAACAGGAATCTAATTTGCTTTGAAAATTATGACCTCACAATAAAATATTCACACAAACACACAAAAAATTCCCTCCGGATGACTATAATCTTGATGACTAACTGATTGTGGGATGCCCCAAGGCAGACACTTTTCAATGCCATTATGCCTAGGTTTAGCACAAGTCAGGGACTGGCTCAATGGAGGTCAGTAGTAACAAAAGCCACATGAGAAAAGCATAGCTATTAACATGAGGTCTCAGCCCTACCACTTGTAGAAAAGAAAATTCCTATCTTCAAGTTAGGATCCCGAAAAACCAAGAGTGTACAAGATATGGATCCACTCTGTCTACCTAGAGCCTGTCTGCTCATCATCAGTGAGGTAGTCTATGGACTCTGATTACCACAGCCAGCAGAGCTCAGCAAAAAGCCTTTGTGAGTACGAGGGTGTCTCAAAGAGGGTCAACATAATACGGCGAAAACTGTTTGCTGAGGCACCACATTAGCCTGCAAAGAAATACCTTACTCATACCAAACATCTTCCATTGTTGCATGGATATTGCTTTCTGGGAACAGTCTCCATTGCTTTGTGTGTATATTTAGAATATGGATGTTGTAGATATAATATGAACAAAGAGCAAAGTGCACATGAAAGTACACACACACACACACACACACACACACACACACACACACACATTCTGAGCATCTCCCAGAAAGAACAAAAGTAGAGATAAAATCAAAGCAAAGTAGTAATCTATCTTTTATACCAGCAAATCCTCATACATCAGAAGAAAATCAGTAACTACAAAAGTTAGAAACCACACAATTATTTCCTAAAATTTCTAGATTTTTCTCTTTTTTAACTAAAACAACTCTTGTACTTAAAACAGTCAAACAACTGACAATTGAGAGTTTAAATATGAACACAGCAGCTCTGGTGGTTTAGTGGCAAAATGTTGTGCGGGCAACTGGTTCGAATCCACCAGCCGCTCCACAGGAAAGAGAAGAGCAATCTCCTCCTGTGTGATTAACGGTCTCTAAAAATCCACTGGTGGCTCAGTTGTGAATCAGTTGTGAGTATGAAAAAGGTCTCTTGGAGCAGAAGCTTTTGCCCTGGAAAAAAACAGAGACTAAAATATCAGTGTATGCTCCATGCTGCCATTTTCCTTGGATTCCTTTCTTTACGGTCCAAGAGATTTCTGTACACAGAGATAAGAGCCATGGGACTAGAAAGGAAATGCAAGCGGGATGGTGTCTGTGATTCTAATAGGAACCACTGTGGAGTCCTTCACTGCTGCCCTGCTCAGTTCTCTACTAATGATACTTATGTGAGACATTAAGTCAAAACAGATTTGGAAACTTAAAAAACAAATAGTCTTAAAAGATGAAAAGGGAGGTGACCAAAAGGTAAAGACTGATTCCTACCTCAAAGTCATTTGCTTTGTTGTAGTGCATGTTCAGAGCCCTGTACAGCTCACAGTCTCTGGTTATAGACAGCTCTTCAGTACTGGTGACCCCATCGTTGATGGCTTGACGTGCATACTTCTCCATCTGAATGTAGTAAAACTCACGGAAATTGCTGAACCACTTGATAAGCTGAGAGGTAATACATCTGTTGAACTGTCAAATTTAAATATTGAAAAAGATAAGATTATTGCCATTTTTTCCTATATACATTTTAAGTATTTAAAGCATTATTTTTTTTTAAGTCCTCCTCCCCACCTTACTTGGAACAACGTATTTTTTAAACCCCTCTAAAACAATAGCAAGATGAATAACGTACTTATATGAATATTGTAAAACAAATCAGTAATGGAAATCACATCACAAACCTCATCATTTCAAATGGAGAGCTGACCTTGTAAATCTGATTTTCTTTATGCTGAATAGCTTGTTCTCAGATGTTGTTCTTCGTCTTGCAACAAAACACACTACATTTGCATACTCCTTATGAAAAATCATTCAAGATATAGAATCCTGGGAGGAGTTAATCCTCTCAAGGACCAGAGATGACGAGTCACATGGCTACACCACTAGCATGATTTTTATTTTTTTTTCAAATGAGAATTCTGTGTCACCACATCATGGCCTCTTTCGGTGTTGAAAAATTACTTTTAAACCAAGTGGGAGGATTCTGGCATTTGCTTATTTGGGGTAGTGAGTGCTTCCCAGGCTCATTCAGCCATGATTCCACTCAGTGTCCACCCACAGTTCTCTTGCCCAGTGCTGTCTGGCCAGCCCCCTGTGCTATTCGCATACTCTCTCTACTGCCAGCATTGAGTGAGACCCACACCTACCAATGTCTACGCTGTCTGGGAGATGTGGTTAGAACCCAATACACCAATGACTGAGCAGGGATCTCTATTACATTTTTTTAAATGCCAAGTTACTATAGGACACAATTAGGTTTTCAAACTTTGTTTACCAAGGTTTCACTGTGGCCTTTTAAATGAAGATGTCATGTTGGATTCACTGCAAGTGATACCATCCTTATTGACAGTCCTGTGTTCACATAAAGGACAGATGCATCTCAACTCGCCAAGTCAAAACCAATAAATCCATGGCTTTATATCAGGCTGTCTGACAGACAACCCCCTGCCTTTTGTCATCACAGGCATCCCCTTCCCTGGGCCCCCAGAAAAAAGATGTACATTCATCAAAAATCAACAAAGAACACTTATCAAACACTGGCCATGAGAACATCCAGACTCCAACAAGATGACAGCTAAAGTGTGTATTGGGGCTGTAATTACTACGCACAAAGTTGTTTCTATACTAGCAAAGATAATAAATGAATGAAAATTTATGGCAGAGAATTGAAGTCACAAGGAAACAGAAGCAGGGAGACTGGTGTTTCTCCCAAAAGGCCAACTTGCATCATAATTGCCATGCAGTTGCAAGGGTCCTTACAGATAATTGACCAGAAAATGATTAAGTCATCAGCAAATCGCTTCTGCTTGCAAGAGTTCAAACATGTACTTAACCTATCCAAGAATTATATTTTCACTCTGTGTGTCTGCTCTGTCTCTATTCAGCCTTGCGGGGAACCCGATTAAAAAGACAACTGAAGGACCCCCGTTATCTGATCTTCTGGTTGCCGATTTCAATAGAACTTAAACCCATTACGATTTGCTGAACTTGGAGTTCTTTCCATTTTATCTCAGCAGTAAAATACACTGTCCAAATTTCCAGACACTGAGATAAGGACTACAGGCCTCCGTGACGGCTTACTGTTCCTTTTTAATTCTTTTAGAATAAGAAACAAAACATTACAAAATGATGGCAGGCTGTGCACTGGGGAATGAAAATTGCTTTGACATGGAGATTAGGCTTCTGCATTGTTACAAGACATTGTCTCATATGGACAAGAGTACTGTAGAGGAAAAAAATAGAAGGGTATTTTTTTTTCTAGAATGGTCATGAATGACCTAATGGGGAGGACAAAAAAAGTAAGTGCACTTGCCATTATTTAGGAATGGGACATAAAGGGAGATTTAAAGCTTATTGTTGGAGAATGGAAATACCAGAGAGAAATAATGGACAAAAACAACAGTCTCCCCTAACATGAGCCAAGCAAAATGACCAACACAACAGCCTGGAGAAGCGGACTGCTCTCCACTCAAAGGGAACTGGAATTTGTTCGGTTTTAGTTGCAGCCCCAAAAGCAAAAATCGGGTCTCTCTTCTCTAGATGCTCATCTGGAGGGAAGTGGGGGGAAAGTGTTAAACTTTAAAGAGTTAATTTCCCTGGTTCTGTAGTGGTGTACAAGAAAAGGATCAATTGTTCTATAAAGGAAAGCTCTGTAGTGTGTTAATGTGTTAATGCAAAAACTAATCGCTACAATAAAGAGGCTGTGTTTCCACAGTGTACGAGTCTCTGTGACTTTGATTAATGCTTCCCACGGGACATCTCAGCCTCAATATGGGCTGAAGAAACTTCCTAAATATTCAATGAGCATGGTCAAAAGATGTATAAAACAAATCAATCTGACACCTTAATCTGGCTAGGCAGCAGTTGACTCAAGGGGTGGAGGGAATGAGATACATCATTTAACACTGCCGGGTTGAAAAGCCTGTGAGCGTCTGTTCTTCAAAGCTAAAATGACACTGAATCTGTTGTACTTAGTGGCCTAAGAGTTATTAGCTTATACATTAAAATCGCACCCAGTCATGAATGCGAAGACGGTCCACCACTCCTTGGCTTCTCGCTCATGGGTGCCCACTTGTCCTTCTTTGCTGTGACGAGTAGAACTCTGTGTCTGGTTAAATATCACAGTAAAGGAATTGAGCTGGACCCTGTGAGGACCCAACTTGGTTCAGGTTTTTGCTCTGGGAGGTAAATTAAATCAGCCCTGGCTTCAGCATTCATTTGTATCAGTACAGTAGTGTCTGAAATGCTTCCCTGTTATCCCCATGTCTGTGTTATGAATTCCCCTCTACCTCTTCATTTCTAAGATAATATAAAAGCAAAGAGCCAACTGTGAGTGAGTTCATCTTGACTCACAGTGCACCCATGTGCAGAGTGGGACTGCTCTCCAAAGGATTTTCCATGGCTGCTTTTGGAGAGGTGGCTTGCCAGGACTTTCTACTGAGGCGCTTCTGGGTAGACTCACGTCTCTCATCTTTCAGTTAGGAGATTAGCACCTAACTTCATGGCTAACATGAACAAGAAACCTCTTACCAAAACAGAAGTCACATGCATTAGACTTTGTATTCATCTTAAGCAAAGTGTACAAAGGAGAGTGAATCACTTCTTCAGCTCACTTCGTAGAGTCAGAGAATGAACTTGGTCCAGCACAATGCTTAGAGAGAGGCTTGACTGTATACTTATGCTATACCTTAACCGCAAACCAAGTATTTTTGGTGTACTGTTTCTCATCATTTTCATCTGCAGCACTTAGTGCACAATAATATCTAGTACAATGAAATGTAGTACAACAATATCTAAGCACTATTCGAGATGTTTTTATGATTTGGGAAAATAACATTTTGCTAGAATTAGGGTTTTCTTTTCATGAACGCAATAACAATCAAGTAAAGGCTTGTATAATAAGCACTCCTTGGTTCATTGGTTGCTGTGTACTGTAGAGTCGGAACCAACCCATAGCTGACCCTCCTGTGAGTTTTCAGAGGAAATTAATCACATGAGAGGAAACTGCCCATCCTTCTCCCACGTGAATATATGTTTTCTATGGCAGATAGCGCTTGGCTTCATTTGCGATAAAATTCTGAAGTCCCGTTGTATTTTCTAGGCACCTCTCAATTCTGTAGTGAGTCTGATTTTGGACCAAAATATTTGGAATGTATACAGAGATGCAATCTAGCAATTTTAGCCTTGCAAATAAGGATCTACACTTATATATTCCTATATAGACTATGTATTAAATCTATAGATACTACGTTGTTTTTGTTGTTGTGTATGATAGAGTCAGAACCAACCCATAATTGACCCTCCAGTGGGTTTTCAGAGGCAGTTAATCACATGGGAGGAGATTGGCCAGCCTTCTCCCGCAGAGCAGCTGGTGGCCTCGAACCGCATGCCTTTGGAACTGCAGCGCAGCTTCTTGCCATTAGGCCACCAGAGCTATGTATACTATAGTATCAGAGGAACTCTGGTGCCACTGTGGATATGGCACTTGTCTGCTCCATGATAAAAAGGTGAAGCAATCTGCTCCGAGAAGCTTCAGGACCACCTTGTATATCGTCTCTTGCATGACTTTTCACTATCATGTGTACACTTTCAGAGAAGGCAAATTCACATATTGCTAGCCAGAAACCTCTATAATTAGTAAAGTTAAAAATGTATGATTTATTCGAAAAATAAAAATGACCTTTTGTGATTTTCTATTTTTGCATTGTATTTCCTACTCTTTCCCCTCCATTAGAGTGGATAATTGGGAGTGAACTAGATTTGTGTATTCTTTAATAGTCTGCTCTCCCAATATGGATGGAATCTACAATCTGAATATTTGTGTTCTTTTTTAAAAAAAATCAGGACATAGAATGTGTGGTAATTTGCAAAGCTGAACCACGCAACGTATTCTAAAGGAATGGGAACAATTTGTCTATTTACATAGGAGAGTATTAACAAAACTACAGAGCAACAATTTCTCCTTGGTCACTGAGAACCACTCCCCAGCGAATGTTTCCAATATTTAAAGCTACTGTTGAGTAATGATACTGGCTCCGAATGACTGTTGCTCTCTACCCTTCTGATGGCCGCATGTCAACGGTGACTGAGTGGTCCCTGTTTTTGCAGTTTGTAAAGTCTTCTGGATGAAAGAGGCTAGAGAAGTAATATGGCATCACTGGTAGCCTAGTGGTAAGAAACCGAGCCACAATCCCAAAGGCATACGGTTCAAATCCACCAGCTGCTCTGCTGGAGAACTATGGGTGGTTCTGTGCAATTTACTGCACACAACACATATGTACACATATACATATCCACCACACACGTTAACACTTTTTCTTCCTCTTCCTCACATCACGTCCAAGAACTAAAGTGTTAGGAGAATCCCCTACATGAAGAGTTTGCCAAGTTTTACAGGGAACTAGAAGTTAATTAGCCCTGAACCAATTGACAAATTCTCTTAATTCTAGATATTTTTTTTTCCAAGTTGCTATGGATTCAAGTCTGACTTATGGTAACCTCATATGTGAGAAGTTATATGGTGCATGGAAATGCATCACAGCATTTTCCAGGTTGTAATCATCATAGTAGCGGATTGCCAGGCCTTTCTTCTGTGGCACCAAGGGGGTGGGTTCAGACTGCCCACGCTAGGCTAACATGAGCGAAAACTGCTTGTACCACCTAGCTAGGGGCCTTTAACTCTAACCCACACATGCTTTCTCTGGTTTATCATGTCAGCTTGGTTTTGTGCTTAATAATTCTTAACCAGCCGTGTAAGTTACTGCCTTTCTCTGTCTTCCCCATCCTGCCCAGTTTGTTGGCATCAAATGAGGAGAAAACATGCCTTCCACTTGAGCACAGCCAGGGAAGGAGAAAGATAAAAGGCTGCAGTTGATACACAATTCAAAAGCAAACAGGAGGGAAAACAGAACTTTTCTTAGAAGGCCAAACAAAACATTAGTGAAGGAAACTGAAATGAGTTGGCCTTCAAAATGGGGCCAACGAAGAAGGAACTTGGGCATCGAGTGTAAGTCAAGCTGTGTGGAGGCGAGCATGGGAGGAGCGAGCGACTTTAGGCAGCCTGGGAGTTCTCAATGGCAGAAATAAGGACTGGTACATATGGGGGTGGGGAAGGGAGGGTGGGGAACAAAGCACCCAACCCTAATAAACTAATCTCAGCTAATGTAATGTTTATCAAGTTCCTTGGATAATGATACCATGTGTGTCATTATCATCATCAAAACCCAATCTATGTTCTAAAAAAGTTACAGATGATTAACACAACATCAACTTGATACAAACAATTACTTAAAACACACACACACACACACACACACACACACACACACACACACAACCAGGAGGTCCCAATATTCTGTAGAATGAGGAGGCTGCAGCTGTAGGCCGACAGCTTTCATATCCTCATTTGAATAATGTGTCCTGAATCTGTCACTTTATTCATTCTCCTTATGCTCAGTGTACTCTACATCAACAACAAATTAAGTTGTAAATAAGAGACAATCATCACTTTTGTTTTTAAGCAGCTACTGCATAGAGAATTTCAATGTACGCTCCTTTTCGACAGGGGGAAAAGGAGGTGCGAGAGTTTGCTTTCATAAGCACAAATATGGGGAAATCAACAGAAACAAAAACAGAAACTGTTTACTGCTGCTGAAGGGAGAAGACACATTCTCAAAAAAATACATCCATTAGCAGCTGAAATTTCTTCCAAGCAGCTACACGTTAAAAAAAAAACAAAACTGAGGCTGTGTTTCCCAGACTATATTGCAAAGCCATGTGGTTTATTAATAACGGTCCCTCAGCACTAATACACAAGGGTCATCTTTGCTTGCCACACCTTTAAACAAAAGGACAAGTGCATCAAATCAATTACAACACAGGTGCGTTAATGAACAGATTCCACATCCATCTCCATTAACTTTCAAGGCTTCAAATCACATGCATCAAAAGTGAAACAAGAAATTATATTTGTCCTACCTTTACATCGGAGAAGTAGGTCTTCAGCATATTGGAGCTGGGATAACGGGTATAAAAGAACATGAGCTTTGCTTTTTTCAAGTGATTGGGTGACAATCCTTCCTGCATGTGGGAGGCAACTGGTTAAGGGAAATATTTTCTTTACACACCAGGCATTATAACCACCACCACTATTACCAAACACTATGGGGACCAAAGGAGAGCCTGCAGGAATGCTGGCAGGCCACTGGCATTGGTCATGAAATCTAGTGTTAACTTGCTGTTGCTTATGCAAATTTATATTGCTTGTCAGAAACTGTCAAATGTACTGATAAAGATGCACCATTGAGTTGCAGAACCTTGGCCACTTTGTTGTTGAAAGCGACAAAACATTACACCCCCCACACCCGTCTTAAGTCTAAACGCTGCTACGCGTACATACATTCACTTGTTGCTAAGGAGACAAATGCACCCAACATGTGCTGCACAACTCTTATCATAAGAGTTTGCTCTTTCTTTGCAATTAGAATTCTGTTTGTTCTCCCCTCACCGCACCAGGCAGTTCACATCAAATCATTATACTAATGTATGTGAAAATACCAAACGCATTATTTTGCACAGTAATGCATGCGTCTTTGCATTTTACCTTTTAGTGCCAATCTAAAGGAGCATCTTGAATCATTTTCTTCCTACCACGTTATGCCTTTTTAATTGTTTGCTTTTAAGGCACTGCTAAAACTTAGGAGGGCTAGTTTTGGCACAGACAATTGGGAGAAGGGCCTTCCCTTTTGTTAAAGCTACGTTCCAAAACCAAATGCAATTTACCTCTCCTGGATTTATAGTTAACTCCTCTGAGAGTGACACAGTAGTTTGGGCTAGCAAATCAATAAATGCGTGTTAGCAGATCAATAAATGGTCACTTACCCAAAATAAGAAGGCCTATTTATCTAGAAACATCATTACCTTTTAGATCTGTAAACAGCAGCAACTCAAACAGTTCCCAAGAGAATGTAAGGCTAACCATAACAATCCAGGCTTCCTGATTCTCCCCCCCTCCCACCCCCAGATTCTTGGCACTCTTCAGCAGACTCGAGCTGGGATGGCTCTGGTCACATCTGTGCCGCAGCCTGGCCCTGCCATTTCCTCAGCAAATTAATGGCTTTATAATTTATCAGAAATGAAGATGCACGTGGAGAAAATCAATGTGGTCCCCCACAAGGTCAATTAAGGGTCCTTCCTAGAAGCTTCTCTAAGGATTTTCTCTTAAAAGAGAGTCTAGGAAAAAGAAGGGGTGGGGGAAAGAAAAATGATGGCAGATATGCAAACACACACAAATCTTCAATTATCAAAATTTTACACATTAAGAAAAGGTCAAATAAATGCAGATATTTAAGTACAGGTTTCCAAATAACCTTCATCGAATACAACACAACTGCTTTTAAGAATGGTATGACACCCGGAAAGGTGCTAGAGAGGCATAACCAAATTAGTATTGATAAGTGCTTGACTGCATATACCAGGGTGTTTAACCAAGTATTCTGTCGAGAAGTTGTTTAATTAATATTCTTTATTGTCCCCCTCAATTTTGAAAAGATCTCCTTGATTTATAAAGGGGGACAAGCTAAGTATTGTGCTTCCCTTACTGCCCACCAAAAACAAACACTGAAGAGAGAAATTTTGATTTTCTATTTGTAAGCCAAAGCAGCTTAACTGAACTTGTGTTTTTGTTTGAGATCCTTAATGATTACAAAGACGATAATTTATGACTGACATACTTCTTGTGCCAAGGAAAGAGCTGAAAGGCCCTTCAGTAACCTCCATTAGACTGATAGAGAAGGACTAAAGGAGCCCAGTACACTTCAAGACCATCTGTCCAAATGGATAAGTGAAATAATAGTTGCAAGCTGTCTCCTATTGCCTCGTGATAAGAGTTTTAGGTAGGTCCAAACTTCAACAAACACTCTCCGATCAGCGTTTTGATCTTTCCTTTCAGGCAGCTATAATAAACTAGCCTTGTATATTTAATGGCTAGTAGGGAAAAAATCCCAAATCTTTTAGTAATGTCATACAAAATACAATTGTTTTCCTATGGTTCTCAGACAGGCACAGAGTGAAGGAAACTTCCTGATGGTCTCAATACAGTTAAATTATATGGACATGCTTTAGTTCCTTTTAAAAAAATATTGCTAATGTAAACTATTCCCCTTATATTGACCAGGATTTAGAGGCTTTCTGTGTAATGGGGGAGGAGGTATCCTGATATGAATTTCTCAAGTTTGTTTTTGCTCTCAATTATTTCCTGTTGGTAATACTTGGAATTGGGCAACTGGAATGGAACACAGAATAAATCTTTATCTCTTGTTCATCTTATAATAAAGATGAAATTCCCATAAAACTCACATTTCTAATAAACTATTAAAAAATAGCTAACGAAACACTGAAAAGCCAACAGTTAGATATCCCCCTTTTTCCTCCCTTCTTCAAAATAAATCTGAACTGACCAATTGGTTAATTTCCCTTTTAAGTGCTTGTGCTGAAAAGCAACTGTTCTTCCAAGAAAGCACTAGCTGTTTCCAGGATACTTACACACGCACAATGACTCACGATGGAATAGATTCAGTAAACATACAGCTGTACTGAACACGAGCTAAGCTCCATTCAAGGCCAGGAAAGAAAATGAGCACAAATAAATATTAAGGAGGTAAAGGGGGAGGAGGGGGCAAAGGGGGATGGAACGCAAACAAGATCTGTCCCGGCAGCTCATGTGGCTTTGCCTCAATTCTCTTAGCCATAGCTTTGTGAAGACAGATGACATTCAATTCTATGTGTAATGCAAAATAGACAATAACTGCTGAAACTTGAGACAGCTGCCAGGTGTAAAAAAAAAAAAAAAGAAAGAAAGGAAGGGGAAAAAGATGATAAATCCATAAATTAATGAAAGACATCTGCTCAGAATATAAAAGATCAGAGAAGCAGGGTACTGCAGCTGAACCTAAAGCAGTGTTCAAACAACCTGAGAATCTAAGTGTTGTCTGTTTACCAAGTACAATATAAGCTTACCTAGACAGCAGCAGCAGCGGGAAGGAGCAGCAGAGGCAGCAAAAAGGCAAATGAAACAATAACAGTTTGTGAAGGCTGGAGGAAGAAAAAAAGTTGGGGTTTTTTCCCCCCCAATTGAACTCTGGGTTGTGGGTAGAGATTTTACACGCTGCTGCTTCTCCAAACAGATAGGTGGGGACCACTTACTAGCATTGTCAGAATGCTTTGAAACCCAAAGAATTTTCACTTTCTTCTTGTCTGATTTGTTCTATTTCTGGGAAGCTCCCCCCAACACCTGCCCCTCCTTAGGATGAGTAAAAGAAAATATCTAAACTCTCACTGATTGATGGTGGTCATAGAGCTCCATTGAGAAATTCAACATACTCAGTGGGATATATATTTTATGCAAATATATTTTTAAAATATTTCTTAATCGTTTTCCCCCTCCCCTGACTGGGAGGAACAAATGCTTCATTCTAGCTAATAGAAAGTCTACAGCCTCTGATGACTGTTTCACACTTTAGAATTCCATTTTTTATCCCAATTTTCTAGATATTATTTTGATGTTCAATCATTTAGTCTTCTTTCCCAAACGTGGGCAATTTTTATCAACCTCTCTAAAAGCAGAGGGAAAAGCTGGCTGTCACGGAGAAGAGGCTCCATTTCTTTACCTGCATGTCTAAACAGCTTATAATACTACTCTTGTGCTGTAATTGGGTGCATGCAAATGTTTGAGGCTTAAACAAGGCTATTTTTCTTGAGATGCAAAGAGGATGAGTGACAAGGAACATCACCAAGAAAAACAATTGGCTCGTTGTTTCTTTTGGGATTTGAATAAAACTTAATATTTGATTAAATAGATTCATTTGCAAAGATACTGAACACTTTTTTTTTAGAGTTAAGACATGAACTCTTGAAGCAGGTGCTGACACTCAATTTAACATATTGCCTCCTTCCTTTTAAAGGGAACAACAATGTAATGTGTTCTATAGGATAGAAGATACATGTTTAATGGGCAAATTTAGAATGGATTTGTCTGGTAAGCTAGCATTCTTGAGGGATCTTATCATGGGTTTTGTTTTGGTTTTTTGTTCAAAAACAGATGATGTCCTTTGGATTAGAGAGAGAAGTGGGAAAGGCATGATGACAAAATTCCATCCAATTTCTACTATTTTTCTAGAATAAGTATGTCAAAACCCCACCTCATTACTGCTGTATCTGAACCAACTTACCCCACAAGAGGTTGTCATAGGCTATGAATCACACAGGGAAGGATTTCCCATCTCTCCCTCTTAGAGTCACCAGTACTAGAACTTCAAGAAAGGTCCCATTTTTGGACTAGCAGTACAACTCCCTATGGCCTAGCCACCAGAGCTCCCCTTTCCAGAAATAAGTGCATATCAAGTTCAAAATTCTCTTGAATAACAACAATTGAAGCAAACTATCACTAACTGTGACCCCTAGAAATTTTATCAAACTATAAACTTGGAAACTGTATCTGGTGAGTTAGAGAAATAACTCAATGCTAAAACAAAGAAGGACAAAAGTGGATCCAGTTTCCCAACAAATCCTTGGGTCCTCACTGGCTTCCAAACTGTGCAGACTCTACAAAAGATTGTCTGCCTACCTTCTTCCTCCTAAGAAATAATATAGCAATGAGATTAGTGTTTAAAAGCACTGTGTAGTAGAGAGGAAAGAGAAACAAACAGGCAAAAAGGCCAAAAGGTAGGAAAAGTAGTTATCAATTGCAACAAGATGCCAGGGTTATTTGGAAAAGAAACAGCTAACATTTTGTATGGCCGTGGTTGGTTCCATACTGTCAAGGCTGAACAGAACTTCACTTTCTGTAGGAGAGGAGCAATGAAATTTCCCAATGCCTCTAATATATGTAGAAAGAAAGGAACTTCTTTGCACTCAAATCCTCAAAATTCCTCTGGGGATTTAGAGAGGGTGAGACAATGAACTGAATGTAGCCACCTAAAAGCCAGTGAAAAATACTTTTCCCCTAGACCTAATGCACTAAGGGGGGGGACACCCCACCAAAACCAGAAACATGACTCAAATATAACTATCATCTAGTCACAATGAAGTCTAACGACAAGAAAAAAAAAATAACTGGCATCTTGAACTAAAGCATTCAGAAGGAATTTACAGGGGTGAAACATGGCTGCTTCAAAGACTAAGAATGGGCATGTTACTCTCTTTCTCTGTGTGTGTGTCAGAGAGAGAGAGAGTGAGAGTATCTGTGTGTGTTTATCTGTCTGCTATTTGTTTAAAAACAGTAAAACAGTTAAGGGACTCTGAGGAGCAATGAGGGCCTGTTCCAGATATTGCAAACTAATAAGCAACAAAAAGGTGGCTGTCACAGAATCAATTCTGACTCAGTATAACCAGAATAGAATGTATTTCAGAATGGAGCTTCACTCCACAATGTTTTCAATGGCTATGACTTTTCTGAAGTGGACAGCCAGGCCTTTCTTCAGAGGTACCGCTGAGCAGATTCAAACCGCCAACCTTGTAGCTGAGTACTTAGCTATCTGTGCTGCCCAGAGGCTAGTCTGACACATGGCCTGTCATGAATCAGAAGATGTTCTTCTTGCAAAAGGTGAAAAATAAAGTCCTCAGGCTACTGTGCTATCTTACCTTGGCTTTCTCCTCACCAAGAGCTGTCTTCCAATCATTTTGGCCAGTATTTACTGTTTGCTTACAATGTGTAAAGCATGGTGTTGGCTGCTGGATGCAGCTCTGATTCAAGACTGATGGTTAAAATTTTCAGATCTTTGAGTGGAGAAGGTTAATTCAGCAACCAAACCAAGACTCGCTTTCTATTTATTCACATCCTAAGAACTCAAAAATCTTTCTTTCTGTTTTTCTTATGGCATTATTCTTTCCCCCGCCCCGTCTTCTGAAAAGACTCTATGCCTAAATGCCAAAAGATGCCTCATACCTGAGTTTCTCACTCCCTGTATCGGAAATCTGGACCACCATCCTAAAAACTGATTTGACTAATGGCCTTCAATAGACAGGAAAACACATTTCTAGCATAGCTGGGACTTTGCACTTACGTGGCAGGCTCTGGAGTGGGCTCAGATACTAAAATGTCAATTTCTAGTCATCGAGACTATTGCTCAAAATGCTCAATTTAGCAACAGCCAACTTAATTGCTAAATCTTATATCCATCTGGGAATTTAGAATAAAAGGAATATGCCTCCACCTGCCCCCAAGTGCTACTACTGTTCTTCCATCCTGAAACACCAATGTCCACAAGATCTTTTCTTTTGGCTTCCTGAAAGGACCAATTTATACACGGGGGGGGGGGGGGGGGGGGGTGTCGCCAGTTAGGAATAGCTGGAGTTTTGAATGGGTCTGATGGGGGGGAAAATGGCACTGATATTTCTATGTAAAAGTCAACTCCAGAATTGAAGAGAGTCATAAAAAGCCAACCATTTCTTAAGTTTAATACAGCCGAGTTTTTATCTTTAATTGTGCTCTCTTGCTTTCCAAAATAATTTGCTTTGTGTATGTTAGGACAAAAGATTTCTGTGTATGGCTGAACAGAGGTTAATCATGCATAGAGGCAGCTGCACCAGTCCCAAAGAACAGACCTTGGGTGAACGAGAGAGCAAGAGAGAGAGAGAGGAGTGAGAGAGAGCGAGCACATGCAGCAAGAGATTGAAGTTGGCTGAATAAATCAGTACCTGTGTATTTGCTTGGGAAAAGAAAAGGTCTTACTGAAAGTTTAAAGAGAAAACTAATCCCTCCACCTTGCACATATCTTTCTCTCTCACTCCAGCTTCTCACTGACAGAGTGGTCTTCATGGGGTTTAAAACTAGGCCCTGAGTGCAGACAAATTACAGGAAAATTCTTCTCTGGAATCTGGAAGACTCTGGAAAAACACCAGACTTTTCTCACTCTGCTCTAAAACTTACCACCTTTTAAGAAAATATTTGACAGAATGAAATAGTTATGTTCCCCCCCCCCCCATCTCTGAATGCACGCTAGAAAAACAAAAGGTTAGGAGGCAGTAAAGAACAGAAGAGAAGATGCACTACTGAAAACACTAGCTTCTTGAGCAATTAACCGCTCAACTAAATTGCAAAGATATAAGCTTTTGGACAATCAGAGATGCCCCATACGGGCTGATGGCCAGGAAGACTACATTCTCAAGAACATGCTAGTCTGTACCCTTCCAGGCAACATGCAAGCCTAAGCTTTTGGGAAAACATTTATTTTTTTTCTCTGAAAAGGATATTGCACTTCCAGAATAAGGTGAAATTTCGGACATGTCCTGCAGGTCACCACACTCGGACTTTATAAGCGACAAAGAGAGCCCTTCGGCGGTGCTGGGCGGGTGGACTGGTGAACAGGGGTGGTGGCTCAGGTGGTGGGATGACATCTTGGTCCTCAGACTCGTCGTCTCCCTAGTTAAGTCTAAGGATTCAGGAGAAGCTCTGTCTTTTCCCGAGAAGGACCCGGAGGGAGCACCTAGTGGACCCTGAAAGGGGTAGGCCATCAAGGGAAGAGGGAAGGGGTGGCGGAAGGTCGAGGTGGTGAAGCCTGCGGTGGCAGAGAGAGGTGACTGGTGCATTGGCGGGTGGTGGCCGCCAGCAGGGGGGCCGGAGGCAGACTGGTCAGAGGAGTTTTTGCGGACAACTAGGGGCAGAGCCTCTGTCTGGTCTGTGGAACTGGGCATCTGCACGTTGCCAAAAGTGTCCAGGGGGTTCGGAATGATGACATCGCCGAAGCACTGCAGGCGCTGGTTGGCGGTGTGGAAATTGTGGTTTTCCCCATTGACTGCAAATCTGGCCTGGGGAATCTGGAGAGGTGGGAAGACCTGAGGAAGCTGGCGGGAGGGCTTGGCTGAAAAGACTTTGACCACAGTGTCCACAACTTGCGACATGGCAGTGTTCAGTTCCTGTTTCAAGGTCTCGGCCAAATGTTTGCCTTCTGGTTGTAAGGAGTTTGGCCCGTGGTCTCTTTCTTTGTTGTTGCCTTCTCGCTTTGGCTTGTTTTCTGCCATCTCCTGCTCTCTGATCAGGGCCCTGGCCCGGTCGATGAACTGCCCTGGGTCTAGCTCACACATCTCGTTATCTGACCTGCCCACCGAGTCCTGGGCCCTGGCCTCCAGGATCTCGGAGCGCATGCTGTCTTCAGACAGGTTACCATCTTCATCATTTTCAGAATCAGTGCTGTCGTAGATTTGGTAGAACTTTTCCTGCAGCTGGCGCAGCTGTTTCTGCATGTCCTCCAGCTGCTGCTTCAGCTGTCGGCGCTCCTCTCGCTTCTGTTCTTTTCGGGCTGAAACCAGCTGCTGGAAGCTCTGTTGCTGCTGCTGGGGCAGCTTCTGCTTGCGCTTGTTTTCCCTGTAACTTTCTCGGGGACTCGCAGACTGCGGGGCCATCTCTCTTTCATTTTCATTGCCCCTTAATGCCACACTGGGGGAATGGCTCATCCCCCGAATTATATTCTCAACCCGGGCGCGTTTTGCTCTCAGGTGCTCATCACATAAGCGATCCATATCAAACTGGTTCATAGTAGGCCTGCCAAAAGGGGAAAGACACTCTGGGGGGCTGTCTCTTGAAGAGTTGCTGCATATATCCTCCTGATGTACTTCGGAGCCTGTACTAGAGAGACCGCTGGCTTGGAAACTGGGCTCTGTGCCACCATTTTTGTTCATGTTATTTTTCAACAGCTGGGAAATTATGGTTGCTCCTGGAAAAGGCATCATGGCATCTTCATACGAGTTCGCCCTCTTCAGCAGCTTGCGGAGTACATTCGACTTCTCCCCATCTGCATGCTGCACCACTGAATACTCAACATCCTGCTCAGAACCTTGGGGATTCATGGCACTAAAAAACGTTGCTCTCGCCTTAGCAAAAAATGCAGATGCTGTCCCTACCGTCCTTTTCACTCCAATGTCAACTCTTCTCCTCTTGGTTTGCCGGCTTAAGAGGGCTGTGCTGTCATGGTCAGGCATCACTGGGCGGTTACTGTGCCATCTTCAAAAGCTCGTCAGCTGGGCACAGCTCAAGAATCCCGGGACCCTGGCCAACAGAACAAAAGGACTGATGAATCATTTTCTTTAAATTTCTCCAAATTTCCTGACCTCAATCCTGAATCAAATGCAAAATGCATAGGCTCTGGGATTTATGGCACATTACAATTATTGCAATTTATTATGCACTCTGCTTGAAATGAAACATTTTTAAATATTTCTGCTCCACTGGTTTAAGATGGATTAAGATTTAAAAAAAAAAAGGGAAAAAAACTGCTTAAGCACCAGTAATACGATTCTCTTTCACAAATGCCTAAAATGATACTGTTTATCTTCAGAAGAAACAGTAGATTATAAGAACACAGCCTCTGACAACCAATTGATTAAATTTTGGGCATTGAAATTCATATTACAAAAGAAGATGAAAGCGATCTGTATTTAAGAAATAAGGTTAAATTTTGAGGCTGCATGAATTTTGGATGAAAAATTTCATTTCTGCAATTAAATTATTGCAGTCTAAAAGCTGTCCAAGAAAAGGACTTAGATAAATATTGAATACGCAACCTTTGCGTACTGAATTTTAAAATATTTTTGTCATATGTGAAAGGAGGAGAGCCCCTCTCCTAATTCAGCATCTTTCCAACATAAATGATGCACTTAGCATCAAAATAAATCCCTGGATATGATTTCCTTAGCACAATCATGCATTTTATTAGTAAAATCATATGCGAATATGCTATTTGTTGTTATATCGTAATGTATCTATGAAGGTATTTTAAAAATTTCCAATAGGTCCTCTTGATGACTTTCATTATTTGAAGTCAGAACCACTGAGAAACAAGGACATTGTTACATTTTAGAGACCAGAATGTGCACCAAGAGATGGCTTGGCTCGGCAAAAGGAAATACATCTTCAGTACTGGTCTCCTTACATTACAATCTGTCCAAAAGGTACTTCAAATGCCTAGAGAAATCCTTTACTGTGTACCTTTTATGAATTTTACTCCTTCTGCCAAATTAAAGGGGAAAATAGGATTTTTTTTTTAATAAAAGAAAAGAACATCAGTCAAATGTGTGAGAAAGGAAAACACCTTTTCTGCTATATGAACCTCCATTGTTTCTTGGGGGCACAGTATAACAAGTGAACATCTTTTGCTGTATTTTGTAACAGACCCTTGACACTTAGTAGCTAGTGCTGCTAAACTCCGATTTCACATAAATAATAAGATGCCATTCTCCTGTTTTTTGCTTACAATTGACATTTTAATAAAGAAAAAAATTTTCATGTAGGGTTGATCTAATATTAAACTTCACGTTTGCTTAACAGAGCACATCTTCACAATAACAGGGTCTATTGCCAACGGCAGCCTGCAGAGCGTTTGGAACTGCTCCCATCTCTTTCGGTTCACCTGTAAAAACATCTACGTGCTCCCTAGGACTGCATCTGTGGCTAGTTTTAAAGAATGACTATCCATGCAAATAGGCATAATTTCAGCATGAAATAACCTGTAAAAATCAAGAAAATGCTCAATGCTTACATAGTAACAATGTGTACTTTTTTTTTTTTTAAGCCATAAGGATTTCATTTTTTTCCTCCATTCTGTTCCTGGTTTCTCTATAAAGGGGGGGAAAAACATTCCAAGAGTCCCTTTTTAGAGCCCTGGGTAAGAACTACTGATTCTGCTTTACATTTCTTCTTCTCTGCTTGAGAATAAAACACTTCTTATGTGACTAAGGATGAAACTTCCTGAGCTTGAAATGAAAACATAGATTCTCACAAACTTCACTATTTGACTCAGGACTGAATTTAGCTTGATTGAGACCCATCACCAACTGATAACAGAATCGGTTTCAGGAATACACAGATGAAATGACATATATTTCACTAACACATTTGATCTGATAAATCAGGTGTAGCTGTCAGGTGAGAGAAAAGAGAGACTGAGCCAAACAAGGAAGAGGAAGGATGGATCATTTCAAAGCTCTATTCATCACAGAAAGACTTGCATTGGGGGGGGGGGGCGGATTGCTGGCATGGAAGACATTTTTCTTTGTTGTCTATGAGCTTTTCAAAACTAGAGTTCATGGTCATAATTTAAACATTTTCTCCTTATGTGTGTAATTCCTTTTCTCTTTAATATGACCTGCAAAGGTGATATTATCTCCAATTAAAACATAAATTTTAACAAACGTTCTATAATTTTCTTTTCTTTTCATGGTCATCTGAACATTCAAACTAGATTTCCCTCTTATCCATCCTTGCTGTGGTACTAACACTTCTGCAATCCAGGCAGAACTTGTCTAAGAGATGAGTACAAGGTCATCCCCAGGCAGTCCTCCTTTCCCAGCTGTCATTCTCCTCCACATCAGCATCAACTCCACCTCCCCTCATCCAGCCTAGGTATCCACAGCTGCATCCCTGACTCATACCTGAGAAGAGGAGGGCTGTGTTCTTCCTCACGTGGAGAGAAATGATACTCTCATTTCTCAGGTAAAAAATAAGTGCTAACTAAATATGCTTAAGACTGTTTAGAACAAAACATCCTTCACACACAAATTCACCCAACTAAATTTATTTTCGTAATTTATTTTCCAACTGGTAAACATTTTCAGATCAAATTGTAATTTCTGCTTTGAGCTATGATAATGAAAATCACACACAGCTTTGAGCTATGATCTTGTTGTAAAATATCCAGAAAGGATACAACCATGGGATATAGTATCTAGCAAGAAAAGGCACTGCCTTGATATGTAGAGATAAACATTAATAGGTACATAGACATATGTCTCTCTATATAGCTTGGACCGATGCCCTGGTGGCTGCTAACCAAAAGGTGAATGGTTCAAACTCATCTAGCAGCTCCACAAGATAAAGACCTGACAGAGTGCTCTGATAAAGAATACAGTTTAGAAATCCTCTGATGCAGTTCTATCTGCCATATAGGATTTCTCTGAGTCAACATAGAGTCAACAGCTGGTAGCAACAACAGCTGGGACCTAAACTGAAATAAAGGTACAGTGATACTAGACATCAGAATCATAAACCTTTGGAGGCTAGAGCAAGATCAAAGCATTTTAAGTGACTGATATAGTATTTTATGGCATCATATTTCATCAGTTAGATGTACAATGTCAATGTATTTATCACATAAGAAAATGCACAGGTAAACAACATAAAGTAAATTAAATAACTTGAAATTTTTTCAAGGTTTGATTTCCTGTTTCAGAATTTAGAAAATGGCATATGATATAAATGCAATGACTTTATCATTGATACTGTCATCCACATTAAGATTTTTTAAAATTTTCTTATTTCTCACATGTACTGTCATAATGTTCTAATATGATGATTAGCAACTTATTATATTTTGATTTGAACAGTGATTTTTTTAGTTTAATTAGGCAATATGAAACCTTCTGATCGGCACTGGAGGATTTGGATGTAGTAAGCATGCAGGGAAAAATACGTAGAATTTTAACCCAAGATGTATTACAATCAGCTACACATATTATGGTTCTGTAGATTCCTCTTTAATGAATGTGAAATTTATGTGTAATATTTTCCAACTGTTCAATACCTGGTAGTCCCAATTAATATATAATGTGCATATACACTTTAACAAGATCTATCTCCCAGGAAAAGATCAAAGCACACACTCAGGTCTGATCAAGATGGTAACTACGTCAAAAGGTTCTTCATAAGAATCTGAATTAAGAGAGGGAGAGAAATTCTATTTAATATGGAGAATCTTGAGAAAACTGATTGCTATAACATCAACAGAAAAGAATTTTCAATAAAAAATTTCAAATGAACATACGAGTATGAAGTAAAAAGTAGTTAAAAGACCTTTTAAAAGGTAGTGTTTCAGGGGGTCTAATCCGTCTGGGGTTCAGATTCTGGACAAATATGTGTTTCATTGTGGTAATGATATAGGTGGTCCCAACAAATCGTTCTTGAGCCTGGAGAGCACAAGGCTGCCATGATTGTACTGTCTGAATTATTTAAATTATTGTCTTTATTAGCAAACGAGTTTTAAGAAATTGCTCAAGTCTATACTTCTTTTAGAAAGCAACCTGAGTAAGCCTCCAATCAACTTGGATCAACCTGATTATGAAAATTTTAAATGAGGTATCATTAACAATGTACATTTCAAATCTGTATGGAAATTGGCAATTCAAGGGGGGAAATGGGATCATCTGATTTAGATACAACCAAAATCACTAAGCTGTTCTATAACGGAATTGAAGAGTTTATTCTAATTAGCAACTTCTTCATTCTACATATTTATGCTTATTATCAGGTAAAGATAGCCTTTAATATTTATTTTTAAGAACCCATTTGACATAAAATGGTCATTTAACTGAGATTCTATTAACCAAGTCATATATTAGGTTTTAACATTTCCTATCATGGTAGAGTACTCAAATAATTGTCATTTCATTATCAAGCTTCCTCCAACCTATCAAAAATTCCAAATATTTGTCACCTGTAAAGTGAACATTACTAATTCTGAAATAAGCCTGACATATTAATTTATACTTAACTGAAAAGTAACAATGCACTAGATTGTAAATAAGAGAGAATTAAGCTTAATTAAAAACACACCTTTCATTTTTACAGATAATTTAAATACTCATGTCCTTTCACACTTTAAACGGTACAAGGCAATAAAATTTAGGAAATTCCATGTGTTTCTCATTAACATAGGTACTTCATTGGAATTCTTTAATAACATATAATGCAAAATCCTTCTTCATGTTGTAAAATTAGTAATATTTTGGAATTTCTTTTGTGAATCCTGCATCTAAAAAATTCTTTATATCAGCAATTTCAAATGCAAGAGATCTCCGAATGATTTAAAATATCATGAAGGGGAAAAAAGAGCTATTCGAGTTTTTAGTAAGTAATTGGCTGGTCTAGCAATCTATAGAGGAAGCTAGTTTTTACTACAGGATTGCAAATGTTACTTACAGAAGAAGGATGCTTGAGAATGAATAAAGTGAGAACAAAGGTGCATGTTATGTATGCATGACTCCCTCCCACAAGGTGGGTATTAAGTGAAATAGAATTCTGCATAATGGACACATGAAATGTTATTAAGTGTCAAGCACAGATAAACCCCTATTAAAAAGAAAGTAAGTGAACGTAGTCATGGATGACATTTTAATTGTCAGAAGAACTTCAAAAGCATCCAAGAAAAGTACTGCAGGAAACTTTCATGCTTAAACCTAAAGAATACATTTCTTTGAAATGATGATCTCCACACAAGCAACACAACCAACCAGCCACAGCTATTCTCTACCTAACCCAATGCCATGGAAATCAGTTTTAAAGAAGGACCACTTTTATTGCTTCTCAGCCTTTTGGCTAAGATCAAGTGTAAAGAAGGACCAGTTTATAGGGGGGAGAAATTTGTTTAAGACCCTAGATATACAGTGCATACATTGCCTGAATTGCCAGTCTCCCCTCACACACCACAACAAAGCCCTTAACTTAGGATATTTTAACCATTATATAAACATACTTGTGTTGTAGCCACATGTAGAGGTTAACACAAACGGGCCTCTCTGTCTTTCTCCTCAGTGCAGAGTCTGCTGCATTTCTAAAATACTTTGAAGTTCTCACAAGAAACTCTTCCTAGGACTGCCTGCCTGCATCTTGCATCAAATAGGAAGGAAAGGCTACCTCTCATGTACTTGAGATTTTTTTCCTTCACCATCAAAGTGATATCTAGGACATCTGGCACATGTCTGGTCCAATGACAGCCTCCCTCTACTTTATGAAAGAGTATTCCAATATATGACTTGAAAGAGTTTATGCCTATATCTGTTCTTTCTGGTCTGGAAGAAGGCACACTGAAAAGCTAAGCATTAACAATAGTAACACTTTCAAACTGACTTTGATATTCTTGATAGTTATGTACTAGCCATGGCTGTTTCTCTCTCTCTCTCTCTCTCTCTCCCCCCCCCTGCACACACACACACACACACACACACACACAATCACCGCACAGCTTCTCTCTCTTTCTCTTTCTGCCAAATACACACCTATATTGGAGAAAAGCAACAAGAAAGTCAATCTCTCTCCACCTGCTGCCTGAAGTGAGGCTGCTTTCGTCCGCCTGGCAGACGGGAGCCTGAGACATGGCCTCAGCAGCAAGCTGCCAACATCCTTAAAAAGGGAGGGGGGGGAGAGAAACAAACACATACTAACTTGTTCCTCACCCTCACTTAAAGAACTCACATGGCAGCGGTCAAAACATAACAACAGCCCAATTACCATTAGCTCAGACAATCCTATTAACCAGGAAGATCATAAATTCATAAACCTCTACAGCCCTCAAGCAAGCATTGTGGTCTGGAGCTGTACAGACACACACAGACATAGAGGAAATTTGCACCTGTCTTTCTTGACATAACACACCTGTCAGGCCCAGCCCAGGAGCACTCTGCTACAGCCCTGTGCCTATTTAGTTTAGCAAAGGGAAATGATTCTTTTGTAAGGGAGGGTATGGGTGAAGGAGTGAGAGAGAGAGAGAGAGAACACACAAGAGACTCCCAGCCTTGACTCTGAGAGGAGGCCACCCTGTACTTGCTCTGTTTTTATAAGCTCAAGGAGACAATACAGACCTTCTGGGAAAAATAAGAAACAAGCAGGTGAGTTCCCAGCCTTCCCCCAGGCGGCCTAGGGTTCAGGGCTGCCAAGAACCCAGTTTCACACTCCAGGCAGCCTCCTTGGGCTTTTCTGAACAAGACCGCCCAATCCCTCCACCTATTTCTTCTCTCAGCCGGCAGAGGAGCCCGGAGGACTCCAAACTTTATAAGAGGCTGGAAAGGGGCAGGAGACCCCAGACTCCCTCCATCCCTTCTCTCGAAGATCCAAACTTGCTAAACTGGACTTGGGTGATGTCTTCTACCTCCTCCAGGCGCCCATTCCTTGTCTGCTCAGGCAAGATAGCAGCTGTCCCCCCGCCGCCCCCCTCTCCGCCCTTGTCACTATTCTTCCCAGTAACAATTACTCTCACTTCCTCCCCAGACCTCCAAACAGGGGCAAAACTGTAGATACCACCTAGAGGAGACAAGACCAAGGCGGCCAAACAACCTCAAATACACATGACGACAGTGAGAATCGTCCCCTCAGATATGTCCGGCCCAGAACGACCCCCTTACCCGGGAGGATCACCAGGCTTCTATCTTCCGAGGAGCTCTCTGAACCCCGGTTCCTCCACCCAGAGGCTCCCAGTGCCTCCTTACCCAACTCAACTTGACCCAGCTCAGGTTCCAAGGAGCTCCTACAGACGTGGTGCATCGCTCCCTCTCTCCAGGGTTTCAAGCCTGATTTCAAAATTCCGGCTTCCACAGCATTTGCAGAAGAAAGTAATGAAGCAGAGGCCCCCCTGCTTCCTCTCCCCTCCTCCCTACTCTCCAGCCCTCTGCTGGGTTAAAAGGGAGAAGTGAAAGGTATGCAAATGGCAAGCAAATTGGAAGAGCCGGGAAGAAAGGGAGCTATAATAAACAAGACAAAGGGAGAGGACGTGGGGACAAGCCCAGGAGTTTTAAACGGAGGCGACGAGGAGGATGAGGTTGGTCGAAAAGCAAGGATCCAGACGAACAAAAAGCTGTCCCCTTGGTCCCCTCCTCTGAGAAGACAGGGCTAGAGAAAAGGAGGCGGACGCCTCCTGAAAGCTCACAAACAGTACACAAAAGGTGACAAGATCAGCGACAAGTCCAGCAATATCGACCTCCCCCAATGGTAAACACCACCCCTAGCCACCAACAGGAAAGAGAAAGAAATAAAAGCCAAACGGCTCACTTACTCTTAGGAACTGGGAGGCGCGGAGCGCTGAGTTCTACTGAGGTCCCTGCTTAGAAACTGTTTAGAGGCTATTTTATTAGGATTCATTTAAAGAACACCATTTTTCTCCTGGGGAAAAAATGTTTACATGGGTATGAGTAATGGAAGTCTATTTTTCTTTTCGTCTCATTCAAAAACAAGCCAGTGCAAGTGATTCTGGAAAAGGGGAGGGGACTCAGAAGGGGGAGAAGATACTTACGCGGTGCAGAGAGCAGGGGGACTGAACCTCTCTTTTTTGCCGGCAGAGCGAAGGAAACACGCGCGCGCGCGCGCACACACACACGGTGAGATCTTGCGGGTGATGAATATGATAATTGGACAAGGGACGGTGAGTCGGTGCGAGAGCGAGCGAGCGGGGCGACGGAGAGGGCAGAGAGGAGCGCGGGGAGGGGAGAGAATGAGAGTGGAGAGAAGAGATGAGAAGAGAACAGGGGAGAACAGAGCGGGGAGAAGAGGCCAGAAGCGGAGCGCAGAGCGCGAAGCGCGGAGCGGAGGAACGGAGCGCAGAGGGCGCAGGCAGACCCCGCGAGCTCTTTTGCGCCGCTCTGCTTTCCACGGCTGCAATGGTGTATTATTTCAGAGCGCTCCCTCAGCTGAGGGCTCCGCTCCACAACAAGATTTACTTTAAGACACAGCTGAAGGAAACAGGAAGACTGCACGTCACAGTCCCACTGACGTACCCGGTCCCAGCACCCAATCGCGAGGCGCCTTCGGATTCAAGGGGGGATAGCGAGGCAAGAGAACTTGGGAGGAAAAAAAAAAGGGGGGGTGGGGGTGAGGGGCTGGGAAGAGAGGAGGAGAGAGGGGCCCCGCGCTCCCCCGCCCCGGCCTCCGCGGCCGCCACCCCCCTGCTCCGGGGCGCCCTGATCGCCGCGCCGGGCCGGGCGAACCATCTGCGGGCGCTGTGCAGAGCGGGCGGCGGCGCGAGCGGCGCCCGGCTTACTCTCGCTCTGCCAGGACGCACGTCCCTTTTTTTTTTTTTTTTCGTTTCCCAGATAACAGCTGATCGGGTTCGCCCGGTGGCCGAACAAGGGAGGGCTTCTCGAACTTAGGTGAAAGAAGGCACGAGAAAGTATAGTGGAAGAAAAGTGGGGTTTTAATTTGTGAGTTTTGTTTGGTGTGTTGTTGTTGTTGTTGTTGTTGTTGTTGTTTTAGGAGTGGGGGTGGCTTTGCAGAAGGAAGAGGCAGAATTCCCAAATCACCCCACTTTTGAAATGATAGTAGCTAATATCAGGAAGACATGTTACTCTTGCTCGCTTTTAGAGGAGTTGTGGGTAATAAAATGCAGGTAGGTTGGGGTGCAAGCTCCACACGGGCGCACCTGCACCAGCTAGGAGAGACCAGTGTTGGCTCGGTCCCCATCATTCTCTTGTCTTGTTCTTAGGAAGAATTTTACCGTTGTCCATCTCTAACAGCATTATTAGCATGACTATCTGGGGACAGAGGGTATTACAAACATTGCCTCCAGATTACCTCTCACGTACCCCAGCATATCCAAGGGAAAGGTCTAAAACAAGATTGATTTACACAGTTTTCGCGCATGGGTAACAAACTTTAAAAGTTTGTTAGGGAAAAAATAATTTCACGTCTATTTCTCGGGCTTCAGTGTGATGCTATAGGGCATTTAGATTGCTATTTCTTGGATTTTTTTTTTTTAAGCAAGATTGCTTTAGATAATACAGCTCATAAGAGTTGGGAGGCTTGCAGTTACAAATGCTAAAAGCTATTAACGCGATCCTCTAGCCGCAGCTAGAACATCTCTTTCAGGGGCAGAGAGAACGGCTTTCCATAAAACAGGCGCGTTTATGACTTAAAGATCCTATAAAAGCTATGAGGAGCTATGACGCAGAAATGTTTATTTCTATCTAGTCGATTAGACATTCTCTCTCACTTTTAGGTAGGACGGAGACCAGTATTCCAAGTGAGTTCCTTGAATTGAATCAGACCAGAGTTTGAATCAGGTTGTGCCCTGACGCCAGGGTCTTTATGAGGTGTACTGACCAAACATTTCACCCTCTCCTGAGGAACACACACACCCCTTTGCGAGGACACTTACACTTTCGGCCTGAAAGGTCTCAGAACTCTGCTGCTTCTGCTTGAAAAAAAAAAATAGCAATGTCCAAACCCAGAACTTCTGGCACGGAATTCAAACATTGAGAAGAAGGAACAAGCAGGCTGTCTTAAGATAAGTGTCAGCAATAAGGGACGATAATGAACAAATACTGCCTTCATTTTGCTTCCATTTCCCCAACACCTCCCCTCCCGCCCCTGGTACAGAAACAACACAGACATAGGCAAACACGTAACTCACACTCCCCATGTTCATCTACTATATGGACTGTTCTCGTGCGGATGTGAGAATTTAGGCTGAGAACAGTAATAATCCTGTCAACATGCACATTAGATGCAAGGATGAAATAATGCGTCTATTGGTTGGATCCTTTCGAGGTAAGCGGGTGTGATGAGTGAGGAAATCTGAGTCCCGAGAATCGATCAAGGCTCTTTGTTTTAGACTTTCTCCATCCAGTTATTTTCCTTAAAATTCCAAATTATACATATAAATCAGCCTAGCCCACAAATAAACCGGTAGGCGTGAAGTATATTTGTCCTCTACACCTTAAAACCATCTGCTCGGTTTGACATTTTAAAGAGAGGAGGGAGGGGACACGGAGGAAAGGAGGGAAGGGGGTGAGGGGAAGGGAGAAGAGAGGGAAAAGATTAGGACTCTGGAAACAAAAGCCTTGAACTTTGGTCCTAAATTATATCAACTGCCCCTCGCGTTCGCGGGCACGTCCTGGAGCACACCACGCCAGGGAACTGGCGGCGGGAAAAGTTCTCTGCAAGTCTCTCTAAGTCCTCGATCGCACCCGGAGGAGGGCAGGCCCGAGTCGAAGTCGGGGTCACTCGCTTTGCAAACAAGGCAACTCCTCCACCCCCAGTCAGGGCGGCGGAGGCTCGCGGTTCGCCGCTCTCTCCCTCTGCGGCTCGCAGCCCGCTTTGGGGCGCAGGAGCTGCGGATTGAAACAGGAGTGCGCGCGCGATGCTAGAGGGCCAGCGAGCTCGGGCCGCTGCCTGGCTCCAGCGCTGTGTCTGGGAGCCCCGTCTAGCTGCCTACTGTCGGGGCGACATACAGGCCAGAGACCTGGCCACTTCTCTTCCAAGAGCTGCTGCGCTCTCCCAGGTCTCAGGCAGCCTTGTAGCTTCAAAGCTTGAGGCCAGAGCCCCCTATCTCGGGAGACTCCAGTTTATTTTCTGATAGGGAAGAAGGAAGGGGCCAGCAAGCCAGGAGACTAGAAGTCGCCTGGGCAGAATCGCCCCATCTCTAAACTGGCGGCGAAGCCTAAAGTCATTTCAGCCTCTTTCTCTGCCCCAGTGCCAACACAATCCCTGAGATTTTAAGGTTAAGACGAGTTCTGAACGGTCTTTCAACACACCCCATCCAAGCATGTTGTATTTATTCATCTGAATGCCGTCTCCATGCTTTTCGTCAAACTCTTGTGAATACGATGTAGGCATCAGGAGTTAAACACACCTTGCCTGTGTTGACATTTCTTCAATGAGCTCGCCCCTTGTCCCTTGTTCTCTCTTAATGCCTTTTGGAGTAGAGAGAAGCGAAGACAGTGTATCTAAGGAATTTAAATCCATACCAGTAACCGCCACCGTATTCTAAACAGTTCTACCTTGGGAATTTCGACCAGATCCTGTAGAAAGGCAAACGTGGGTGTGGATTTCGGAAGGATGCTAGGGCACTCCATCAGACAGGCACACCAGTGCCACTATCACCACCATCATCACCAGGAAGAGAAGAGAGAGGGGTGGGTGGGTGGGTGGGTGGGTGGAGATGTCTGGGAGGAAGTCCTAGGGAGAAGGCCAGCCGACTTCTGGATGTCTGGAGACAGACTGACCGAGGGTCCCCTCTCTCTGGTGGACGCTGCCCCCCTCTGTGCCCTGTGTGACGCCAAGCCCAACCTGTATTTGTTCTGAATGGGGAGGTGGGAGCGAAATGCCACTGGATCAGTAGCAAGCAGCAGCTGTGGCGTTTCTCTCCTGGGAACCCCACTGTTTAGAAGGCTCAGGAGTGATGTTTGTTTAACCAGCAGTTTTCAAAGTAAACAGGAGTGAATTACTCCAAAGAAGTTGAAACCAAACCCTCATCAGAAGGGAACCAGAGGTGCCAACACATATCTTTTAAAATAATAAAATCTCCTCCTTTTCCTCCCAAATTAAGGTCCACTACATTGCTTAAAGAAGTCTCAAAGAAATGTAAATCGTGGAAAAGGCTCATTACAATTAAGAGACCTGGAAGCAAATATCCTCACAAACACATCCATCAGGATCAGGGAGTTGTTAGTGACTGAAGGGGCATCCTACTACAGAGGTTATGGAAGTGGGTGCGAACAATAAAAGAGAGTAGAAAGGGGCAACTCGGAAATTGAGCTCTTAGCCGCCAACCTTGGCTTTGCCCCAGGCATCAAAACTTTCCAATATCAAGAAATTAACAGATGGTGGTGAGCACCGGGAGGGCTGTTACTTACATAATCCAGCCACTCCCACCCGCCTCCCGGAGCCTAGCTAGGCGCCCGCGAGGCCTCGCGCACACCTTTCGAGGGGCGCTCTCGCCCCCTGAAATAACTTGCCTGTCTCTAATTCCACTCAGCGCTGTGAGACTACGATTTGGGGATGCTATTCTTCCAGGAAAACACACACACACTCGGGGCTGACGTCCCCAGGCTGAGACACAGAGGATAGGGTGCTCCGCTAAAGTACCCAGGGGTGCTAAGAAGCAGAATGTGAGCCTTTTATAATTCCCTCCCCAGTACGGCCAGCGCCACTTGGTCAGATTAGCATTTCTTTAGCTGTTTCTGAAATACAAAGAATTGCTAGGGCCCAGGCGGAGGACCAAGGAGTGAGGGTCTGAGTGTGAGGGGACGCTTTTGCGCGCGGGGGCGCAGTGGGCAAAGTTACGCAAAGTCCTAGACACCTCTACACTGGCGAGTCTTTGCAGGTTTTGGGGCGCTGTTTCTCGTAGTTCGTGGGTCTGTTGTGCCGTGTGATCACTGCTTGCCTTTATGTCCTCGACCACCTTCCAAGAGACCCATTCCCTCCCTGTTGTACCTCTGTGCGTATGCTGGGGGACCTGTGTGTTTGCCGAGCCTTCTCTCTGATGGCGACTCGGGCTGCGTGTGTTGGGAAAGTTTCAGGTTAGAAAGGAAGGCAGAGGTTCCCATCTGCAGTCGCTCGCTGGGCAGGAAGGTGGTTCCTAGCTTCCCTGGGTCATCTTCCGTGCCCTGACTCCCTCGCCTCTTTCCCGCGCTAGGTGTCGCGACCTCTTGGCTCCGGAGTAGAGGGAGCGCGAAGTGTGGTGGCGCCGGCTCCGCGCTCCCGGCTCTGGGCGCGCCCTCCTGCCCTCGCGCCCCGCGAGATTCCCGGCCGCTCTTCCCTCTCGCTTTGCGGTCCCTGCCGGCGCCCCGCCGGCCGCTCGGAGGACAAGGTCTCTTTTGGGGCCGAAGCAGAAGCTGGAGACCTGCGTCTCTCCTCTGAGCTGGGCGCGCGGCGGGGCTCCAAGGACGGCCACCTGCTCCTTAGCGCCCAGACCCGGACGTCTGACACGGCCTGGACGCACTGCCTCCCCCTTGGCCGCGCCCGCCTGTTGCTCCAAGACGCGCGGGTCTCACCGCCACCGGGCATGTTGGGGTGGTGTCGGGGTGGGGCCCTTCCAGGTCAGAAAGAGAGGAGGGAACTTTTTAAGAAATCAGAATCTCCCCTGGATCACCGTATTCATAAATTATGTAAGAATTTCTAACCGTTACTCCAGCTTCCCTGTCTTTAGTTTTCTGTGCCAAGGCTGTGGATTCAGAAGGGTGGTTCTAAGTCTACGACTTAGGTGAATAAGACTTGTAACTTGCGTTGGCCCTCTCACAAGATTTTCATTCAGGATGAGGAATGGGTTTGGAAAGAAATGGGTGTAGGCCGGCCTCAGGGAGCGAAGCTCCCAGGAAGGATTTATTTGGGAAGAGCCTAACTCTGGAAAAGTTGCATTTTGTTTAAATTAGAGCTAGACAAAGTTGAAAGTCAGATTTCTACAATTTTTTTTCTAGTAATATTTCTTTTATGAAGTATCTAAATGTCTGTTTGTCATCAACCTGAGATCAAAAGAAAAATCCATATGCTGCTTAGTTTCTCAAAATCACCATTTAAATATGTTTTAACTGTTGTACCCAGTGTGGCAAAGGCTGCCCAGAGTCACCTAGTATGACAGGGTTAGTGGGAGGGAGTTGATAAAGAGCAGTCCTGCTGGTTGATCCATCAGAATTCTCAAAGGAGCTCTTAACATAAGACTTCTTGGCCCACTTTAACTGGACAATTCTGAGCGAGGCCCGAGAGTGTGGGGATGGGATTGGAAGTGTTTTAAAGGACAGCTCAGTTACTGGCTCTGTGGCATTTAACCTGTGTGTGCTTCCTTCCTGCTTTTATCTGTAAAGTGGGGATAGTACCCAACTCATAGAAGTGTTGAGACACTTTCAGAGTAGTAAAACTGGTCAGTATGATTAGCGCTCAAGCAATGGAACTGGTTCTGTCCACAGACGAATACTCCACTCACATCCAGCTGCTCTCCCTCCATATAGGACCTTTTCAGGCGAATGTTTTGGTGAAGCTAAAAGTACTGCCCTGCAGCATGAACTTATGTGCACGTGACAGTTTATGCATAGTTATTACCTTGAACAATTTATATCCTCAGTTCCGCTGTTTAAGCTATAAAAATAAATTCTAATTTGTGCATGTTTACAAAATTAGGCCACTTTCTCCAGATTCTCAATTAGTGGAGGCCACTATGACAAGTGGCAATTACCAATTTGAAATCTGCTTCTCCCCCAGTTTTCTATGATTTTCCCCAACACCTTTCTTGCTTTATTTGTAGAATATCTTCACCAGAAACCACAAGAGGGCAAAAAATTCTATTCAAGGTAAAAACAACAAGAAGGAAAACACAACCTTCTTTGGCAAAACAAAAATATATCATGTTATCATACATGCTTGAATGAACAATTCAATTTCATGTAAAGTAGGATGCAACCCTTCATAAAATTATGTTGAAATGCATAAATACAAGCATATTTTAAGATAATTAGGGGAGAGCCTGGTCAAAGATAGCCCTGAGGAGAGAAAACAAGCAGGCCAGAATGTAACATCTCTGGCTGAGATTTTGTGAGAGGAAGAAAGCCAGAGGAATGGAGGGGCTGAGAGGAGTTGAGCCCAGATCAAAGAAGCTGACAGTTTTAGAACTGGAGAAGTTTGTGCTTGGCTAATTGTCCTAAGGAAGGTGTTTTGCTGGCATTCTCAGATAAAGTAATCCCTGTGGCTGGGAGGAGGGTGATGAGGGCAAGGAAGGGATTGGCAACTGTGGCATCTGCAGGCCCAGGCCCTAGTGAAGAGACCCAGGAGAGGGGACGGAGCATTCTATGCCTTGAACAAAAGAATATATAAGCATCACTCCTAGAAGCTGGACCTTATTTTTAGGTAACTTTTGGCAAATGTGGAAGATTCCTGCTAGGTTGGGTCCCCAGGTGAGAAAATGCAGAATAACTAGAAAGAAACATTTATGTAGGGCCCTGAGGGTGACAGATTCTGGCTCTTCAGGGCACAAGCACCCTTACAGGGGAAGAGGTGCCTTTGCCTACTCTTGTGGGTTGTGGGTGAGCTGGGGGCAAACAGAGAATGGGGGCAGTTTGAGAGTGTGTGTGAGGGGAGAGAATAGAGAGCAGGATGGGAAAAGTAAAGAATGAGAGTAGAAGTGGGAACATAGGGTGCTTAAGGTGGGCGTGGATGGGTGGGTGCAAATGTGGGTATAGAGTATAATAGGGAGAATGAGTGGGCAGAATTTGGGTATCTCCTAAGTGTGGCCAAGTGGCCATAGAGCAAAAGCAGAAGAGATATCTCCTAGGACTTGCAGCAAACTTGCAAGGAGAAGGTAGAGGGGGACAGGACAGGGGAGTGGAGGTGGGTGGAGGACAGTGTGAGAGATAGGGCAGTGTGTGTGTGTCCTTTCAGGGTAGACAAGGAGGTAGGAGAGATATTTGACCTCTGTCCAAACCCTTGTAAAAGGCAAGGCCTGGCCTTCCTCACCATCTAGTCAGTCCAGCCTTGCGGAGTCTGGAGGGGGAAGAACTTGGACAAGGCAGCCTGGTGAACTCCTCCTGGCCTGGACCTAGAGCTCTGTTTCTTTCCTGGGGGTAGGGGTGGGAGAGGGAGGTGGGGAATAAGGACAGAATCAGCAAGGCGGGCCTACTCGTTGGTTCTCCCTTTTCTGACTGAAAGGAGACCAAAGCCCCCATTTTCCTTGTCTCTCTGTTGAGCCTCCACAGCCAAGCCCTTGGCCCCATCTTTCCTCTGCTGTCACTGTAGGAGCAGAGCCTCTCCTTTCACCTCTCCCCAGAGCCTTCTCTGTTTTCCCCTCCAGAGTAAGGAGAATTCAGTCCTGTAGCTGCTCAGTACTGAAGCTTCTGGTAGTAGTGCTGGAGGTGGAGTGGAGGGGAATCCAGAGCCCAACTAGACTCAAATGGAATAATAGAATTAGAGGCTAATTCCCTTTGGCAAGATGCCTCCACCTCAGTATGGCAAAAGAATAGGGAAGACTGAATGTTTTGACTGACTCAACATGGCCAGTTACTATTTGTTCATTTAAGCCAAATTTCTGAAACCTCAGTCAGGAAGAACACTAGTTTAGAAGAGTCTGGGTAAGGGGAAAATATACTCACATCTCCTCTTCCCTGATTTTCAAGCAAGCATAATGAACATTAATCCTAGCTTGAATGATAATAGGCCTGTTAATAATAATCTCAACAGTTGGTAGTTCAAACCCACCCAGGAGTGCAGTGGTAGAAAGACCTGGTGACCTGCTTCTCATTGAGCACTTGGTGTGTAGTGCAATTGTGCCAAGTGCTTTCTGCCTGGCACTTCCATGTTCTAACGTTTGAAATGCTATAGATTCTACAATGCCTATATATGGATAAGTAAAGGGAGACTGGGGTGGGGGGCAAGCTTTTTAACTTTGCTTAGAATTGACGCCATTGAGCTGTGGTGCTGGAGAAGAGTATTGAATGTACCATGGACTGCCAAGAAAACAGATTCATCCTAGAGAGGGTTAAACCAGGCTGCTCCTTGGAGGCAAGGATTCTGGGACTTGGTCTGACATACTTTGGACATGTTGTAAGGAGAGACAGGTCTTTAGAGAGGGACATCATGCTGGGTAGAGTGGAGGGACAGCGCAGGAGGGGAAGACCCTCCATGAGGTGGATTGATTCAGTGACTGGGGTAATCGGGCTGGGTGTGTCAGGGGCAATGAGATTGGCACAGGATAGAGCAGAGTTTAGGGCTGTTGTCGCTATGAGTCGCAAACGACTCGAAGGCATGTAACAACAACAACAACTAGGGCTATTGAAGGTGTAATTGCTAGGGGCAGAATTGGAAACTCAGACCCACTTGGTGTCTGAATCAGAACAGTTTAGTGTCTCCTGTGGCATCACATAACCTCTGAGGGAACTGAGCATTGTCAGCTTCCTGTGATGGTTTTCAAGGCCCCAGTTTTATCTCGACTCTCTTACTATCAACCTTTTACCCCCTCCATCCTTCAATCTGTGGACATTCCCATAAGGAGAAAGTCATTCAGTGGTGAAAGGTATAAAATAGCCAAATTGATTTTTCTTCTTTTAGACTCAAGTACACTTCTTTAGGAATAAAAAAACTATGCATGCCAGATTTTGCTGGGCACTGCAGGAAGTCGATGAATTCAAAGATCCCTGTATTGCTGAAAATAGAATTGTAAAAAATAAAAGGGGTGTGGGGGGAGAAAGTGAAGGAAACTAATCCTATTAAACGTGGTAGCATGTTTTTGTGGCACACAGGGAGAGATTAAGCACAGGAAAGGGGATAAGTATTGCTTCAGTTTCACTAAACTAATGTGACAAGTTGTCATTGGAAATCTTTGCAGCTTGTTAGCAGATGACTAGCTGATTCAGAAGTGTTTTCTATCATTCCTTTTGTGTTCCCCAGGAGTATTTTTTTTAAATTTCCTTTCTTTTCCTGTTTCTTTCTTACCCATGCTGCTCTATTTTGCTTTCTAATCCTTCTTGTCTCCTTGAAGTCAAAACATTTAGCTGACTCTAATCAAGATTTGGTTTTGAAGGTGCCCCTTGACCTTCTATTGCCCAGAGAAGCCCTGAAGGGGACCTTTCTCTGACAACCAGAGGGCTATCCTGGGGCTTGGGAAATCAAGCTTCTGGAGAATTCGTGTCTTGGATTTCTGAGGCTTTTCTCCTTTCCTCTTCATTTGTTCTGCTATCCTTTTATTCTCTCCTCTGTGCCTTTTATTTGCCTGCCTCTGTGCTTTTCCTCGGGAGTCTAGGTAGCACGTTTGGGTTTTGATTGACTGCTTGCCTAAGAGGTGGCAGTTCAAATCCACCCAACAGTGCATGATGAAGAGAGACCAAGCTATTTGCTTCTGTAAATATTAAACTCCTGGACCATCTCCCTCCTCTAAACCCTGACTCCCGGAAGCAGTTCAACTGTTAATGTGAGAGGGACTCCACTCATGGACAACCACTTTTATTTTTTGTTTTATTCACCACCACCCCACCACCCCATACACACACACTTAGCCTTTTCTTCTCATCTCAGTTTTCCTCTTCAATTTCCCTCTTTTCTCTTGCTTCCTCCTTCTCTTTACAACTCACTTCCTAGAATTTCTTTTCTCTTTAATGTACTTCAAAAGTGATCTTATTTCCCCCCCTTTTATCTCTGTCTTAAGATAAAGCAGTCAAGTTTTGAGAGAAAAGTTTTGAATCCTTGACAATTTGCAAATTTGCACATTGAAATAGATGCTAGTGAAGGGGACAATGGGAAGTGTGTGAGCAGAAAGCAGTCCTTTTCAGATATTCAGAGAACAATAAAATAATCACCCATCCAGTCTGACTCATAGAGAAGCTATCAAACTGCCTGTAGAGCTTTCTGGATTCTAAGTTTTGTGGAAGCAGACTGCCACCATTTTTCTCCCAGAAAGTGGCTGATGGATTTGAACCACTACCCTTTTTGTTATCAGCTGAGTTGTTAGCCACTGTACCAGCAGGGCTCCTTCAGGGAACAAAAGGCTGGTCTAAATCAAAAGGAAGCAGGATATGCAGGCTTGTTCCCTGCCTTTCCAAAGCAGGTGTCTAGCTTGTTTGGAACTGTCCCTGGCTGTCCCTTGCTTTTGCCTTGGCATCATTCTCTCCCACTTTCCTCCCTCCTCCCTCCCCCCCTGCACTCCAACTTTCCCCACTGGCTTACCACCAGAGGCTAGATGTTGAGTCAATGGAAAAACAACATTCGCCAACATTAAAGGGAGGCTGTTTAGAAAAGGAAGGCCCTGCTGAGGTGCAGAGGAAGCCTGTGCATTAACACTGGCCACCTCTTATCTGGGGCAGCTGGGCCCGGGCTGCCTGTGCAGATTCCTGGCTTTGCCAAGGGGCCTTCAGTAGAGAGGACGCCTTAGAGAAGGGAGGGGGACAGGGATGATGATTCTCACTTGGGCCATTGCCAGGATTTTTAAAGACAAAACGTCATTGCTTGCTTGTTTGCTTCTTTTTTCTAGAGCCTTAGTTGGAAAACTGGAACGAATAAGCAAAGTTTTGCAAAAGGGATTACTCCTTTGGGCCTTTGTGTCTGGATGTATGTCATTGCAAACTGGCCTCTAGTTTCTCATTCTTTAAGGACTCCCAGATATCATCAGGATTGGTGTTCTCATCTGAATATACATTATACTAGATGTCTGTTCATTCTGACTCAAAATTGTTTATCGATAAGTCTCCAGACCGATGATCCTGACTCGAGATAACTCCTTAATCAGTCAATAATTAACCACAGCTTGTTAATGGTCCAGATAGTCAAATTCTACTGACACCTTCAGAGCTCTGCTTTTGTGGGAACGGTTCAGTAGAATGCGTTTCTGGGTCTTTCTGCTTAGCCTGCCTTAAGTCTCAGTCATGGACCATTGTAAGATAAAGTCATAAGGGTAAATTCAAGTGAAATTTCTTTTGGAGCAACCCTTTAACATAGCTTCTAAAAATGTCACTTTCGTTAATCTCAGGGGTGTGTGTGTGTGTGTGTGTGTGTGTGTGTGTGTGTGAAAGACTAGGTGTGTGTGTGTGTGTGTGTGTGTGTGTGTGTGTGTGTGTGAAAGACTGAGTGTGTGTATGTATGTGAGCTCGTAAATGAGTGTATTTGAGAGTGACTGTGACTGTGTGTGTGTGAGTGACTTTGTATGTGAGTGAGTGTGTGTCTGTGTGTAGTTCACAGATCCTGGATATAATCTGGATCTTCATCAGTTTGAAACTCCTCTCAATTGTGTTCTGATTACTTCAACATTACTTTTATTGGAGTGTTATCTCTTTTCCAGTCTTACCCTGTCCATGCTAGGTTTTCATGTATTCCCAGGGTGTGTGGACTTTTCTATTTCTTATTTCTCCACATTAATCCCTTTTCAATTAGTGCTAAAAACAGAGACTTTTTAAAATGAGGAACAACCACCTATCCCTTCCAAAATGAATGCTTTAAAAATTATTATTTGTTTGTTTTAAATAAAGTAGCTAATATGAAGAGTAGAACACATTTGATTTTAGCTCTGGGTGAGTCTTTTTACTTCTTGGTGAGGAAAGCTTTTAGGAAGGTAGACTTAGATAGATCTTAGAATATGTTGGTTTTATTTTATAATATTGTTCTACTTAGCACTTAGTGTGTTACCCTATGCTTGTAATTATATACTGTATGCTACTATGCTATATAATAAATAAGTCTGGTTTAACTTTTTGTCCCTAAAGCCAAACTATAGATTGTTACCAAGAATAAACTTTGCCCTAATTTTCTATTCAAGCTACTAAAAAATCATGTTTATTTAGACACAAGAAGAATAGGGTAAGAATGTAAAATTTTAATTGATTCCAATTTCATCTCAGATAAAATAAAAAAAACATACCCACCTCTCCTTTGGCTGCAGGGTGTTGGTCGTGTTGTATCTGCATGTAGATGGCTCATCTTGCTCCACTTCTGTTGTCCGCACACCTCAGCCTCTGTAACCACCATTATTCTCTTCTTCTCATTGGGCCCAGTAGTCTGGGTGTTCAATTAATCTTTGGCTGCTTGGTGGAGTTGCCAGCGACTGGAAATTCTGCCAATGATCTGTGACTCTTTTCAACAAACATTAATTGAGTGACATTTCTCTTTCCCCCAAAACTGTCCATCTGTCCTTTTTTATGCAACTTTTAAGTTTCACAAGGATGGAAGCCAAACTTTCTTTGGGTCACATCCTTGACCTAAAAAGTCAAGGTATAAGTCAGACAGTATAATCTCCTCTAGTGTTTCAAATGCTGCTCAAGAGTCACCAGTCATCATATAAACTAACATGTTAAATATATAATAGATTAAAACCAGCCTTCTTTTCTTATTACAAATTACCACTTTTTAATGTAGTTGATATCTAACTTTATCTAATGTTGTTACATTTTTTTTTAGCCATTTGGGTAAAAAGGTAGGAATGAGGAAGTTTAGAAAGAAGAATATTTAAAAAAAATTAGTTAGTATTAAAATTTCAGAGAAAACAAATCTAGAATCTAGTTTTCTTAGAGTCATTCAATTTTTCATCCTTTTAAAACTTATCTTTCACTGTTAAGTAAAGCGGAGAACATACATCAAGTTATCTTTATTATCTTGTTGGTTGAATATTAAAATAAGTTATTTAAAAGTAGAACTGGCATCTGTTTTTCAACAGATCAAACGGCATCCAAAATGTCACTAATAGTTTTTTAGTATAATGATGATGAAGATAGGAAAATACAGATCTGAATGTGTTTTGTTCCATTTGTTGTTACTGTTTGTCATTGAGTTGGAACCCACCCATAGCTGAGCCTCCAGAGGGTTTTCAGAGGCAGTAACTGGCACAGACTGCCCACCTTTCTTCCATGGAGAAACTGGTGGATTCAAATCAGGTACCTTTGAAATTGCAGCACAGCTTCTTACCATTACATTTATTATGGGGGAAAAATTATCCCTCAAGAATTTCTTAAGGTAAAGTAAATTCAGCCTATATTAATGAGGAATCTTTTTCTTCCCAAGGGATATTGATTTGAACGTTTACTTCACAATGGGTGAGCTATTATGCTCAGCACTCCCTACTGTGAGTTGTCAGATGACGTGTCTTTTATGAGTCAATAAACATGTTGTTTCTAAGATAATAATCTCATCAGGGATATGCCATCTTCTGAAAAGTGGTTTGTTTTTTCAGGTTTTATATCTATGTTAAATGTGTCTATGAAATGTGTTGTTATTGTTGCCATGTGCCAAGTAGGAATCATTAGGCTGACCTAATGGGTTTTCAGAGGCAGAAAATCGCCCTGGAGGAGATTATCTTGAAGCAAGTTGGCAGATTAGAACCATATCCCTTAGGAATGACAGCTCAGCTCCTTACCACTAGGCTACTAGAACTTCCCCTTTGAAATACAGGCCCATTAAAAAAAATCTTGTTAACGAGTAAAATTTCTTAAAATTCTACCCTTTACAACAAGGTATAACTTCAAGGTGTTTGTGAAAGATAATTGGATGGTCGAAGACAATGAACTTTTTACATTTTTTAATAAATTTTCTCAGAACTTTTTTCAATAAATTTGCTTATTTTGATTGTGATTTTAATGAAAATTTACAGAAATGTTGAATTTTCATTCATTCGTTGTGCACATTTCCACTCCCTCCTTCATTTTCCCCTCCACCAGATCACTTTTTTAAAATAAATATAAATTTTTTACTTGATGCTGGTTTACTTACAAAGTACATTTATATTGTTTTTCACACCTGATATTTCCCATTTCCTTTACCCATTCCCTCCACCCATCAATTTGTGTGACCCTATGAGAGATCCCCTGCCCATCCTCACCCTTCTGCTTCTACCCTCAACCCGCCCCCACCTGGATCCTCATATATATTTTATTAGTTACAATATTTGAAGGACAATTAAGTTTTCTGGTTGCTATTCAACAATGTGTCTTTTCGGTTCGGGCACAGATCCATGACTCACATAGATGTATAAATAACTTCATATACCCTTTCTTGGAAGAAAGAGCGGCATCCACTTCCGAAATAGCTTGCCTCCGGAAACTCTATGTACGAACAGTGCTCAGGCCATTAGTTCATACGGTCGCTATGAGTCATCTACGACTCGACGGCATCAAATAACAATAACAACAACCCTTTCTTACTTTATGGACAGGCACAATGTTGTTTTCTCTAAGTTAGAAAAGTAAAAAGATTTTCATTTTACCAAAGAAGCCATCATACAAAGAAATAATTGTGTGGGTAGATGTGGGAAAGGACGTTGTTGTTATTGTTGATTGCCGTCAAGTTGAGCATGCTCATAGCAAAAGGCCTGAAGCCTTTCTAATAGCTAGTGTCTTTTATCAAAGTTCATAGAGTTTCCAGAGGCATGTTGTTTAGGAAGTGGATGCCACTTCTGATAGGGAGTATAGAATTCTTGTTAATCTGAATGATCATTCTCAAGTTGATTTGTTAATCCGGACATGTGTCTGAGGTATTTTTTTTTTAAAAAGTACACTTTGAGTATGTTAGGTTGCTTAGGATTTATCAACCCATTCATTTATTCTTCAGCAAATATTAATTGAAAGCCCTCTCATGTATTCAACTGTATCCAACATTGTATTCAACATTGGTGGTCCTGAGTCAAATAAGAACTATTCAAGAAACTTATGGTGTTGTTGGGGAGGCACAATAGTTGTGAGAGGGATCTAGTGACCCAACAGTTAAGGCTGTTGCTGCTTACCAAAACTTTTACAATTTGAAGCCACCCAGCAGTTCGATGAGAGAAAGACCTGATCAACTGCCCCTAAGGAACCCTGTGAAATAAGTTTGCTCAGCCACACAGGGTCTCAATGAGTTGACATTTGCTCAATGACACTTAACAAGAATAACTACTGCTATTGGGTGACAGAAAACACTTTGGGATCCCAGTGTCCTATTGACTTTTTTTTAGTAACAAAGGAGCCTTTACTGACAAGATAAATGTACACGAGTAACCAGACCAAGAGCTTAAGAGAGGGAGAGAAGTGAGTTCCAGTCCTTGATGCACTGTGAGAGAAACCTTATGTAAAACACTACACCACTTTTAACCATATTTTCTTGTTCTGGAAATTGAGGATAAGAACAGTACCTACTTCTTAGGATTGGAGAAGAAAAATGGGAACTCATGGGATGAATTCAACATTGCAACTGCACAAGGTAGACAGACATTAGTAGAGCTAGAAAAAGTTTAATCAAGGTGTTAGCTCCATTGCTAACATTAATTCAACCAATATTTATCAGGTGCTTGCTGTGTGTTGCATTGTTCTATTGGGTCCTGGGTAAGAGATAAGAACTTGCTAAGAAAACAGCATGAGGGTGGAATGAGGGGCAGAACGACAGACAACTTGTACTAGGGCTTAGAAGGAACAAATTGCCTCCTATTCTTGGGAGGCCTGCAGATGCCTCTTACAGTTGAAGTTCCAAACACCAGAGGCTGCCTGGTAGAAGGAGAGACAGCAGAGGTATGTCTGCGAGATCCAGAGGGGTTTTCCAAAGCAACCATGGACTCTAGGAAGGACAGAGAAAGGTAGACATGTTTGTTGGTGCCTTCTCAGTTTCTTCTAACCATTCACAGGAGTCCCTGAGTGATGCAAGTGATCAAGCACTTGTCTGTTAGCGGAAAGATTGGTTTTGCAAACCCAACCACTCTCTCAGAGATGCTGTAGAAAAATGGTGATTGTGAAGACCCTACCAAGTGCAGTGTGACTCTGTGACACATGGGGTCCCCATGAGTCAGAAGTGAATTAATGGCAACTGGGTTTGGTTTTGTATTTCTTTGTTATTGTTTCTGACTTTTCTACCTGTGTGCATTGCCTTTCTGGAGCTGGACTGTGTTCTTCTCTCAGACAAAGGCCCCCTAGTTGCCATCATCCCCAAGTTGCCCATAATTGTGGTGCTTCTGGTACATACTCAATAAATATGGCTAGGTTTCTGTTTATTTGTTTACTGTGGTAAAATATATGCAACCAAATATTTGCCATAGTTCAGTAATGTGGTCATCATGTTTTACAGCCATCACTATTATCGGACTACATTTTAACATTTACCTCCCCTCTAACCACCTCTTAAATTTAGATTATTTTAGAATGTTTAAACTAAATGCTTGCTTTTGTTTTCATCAGGGAGATCCACAAACTAGAAATGTTAACCATGTCACTGTTTAAAAAAATCTTTATACTGTTCTTAGGATAAAGTCCAAAATTCTGAATGTACCCTACAAGAAATTACATAACCTGGCTCCTGTTCATGGCTCCAAACTCATCTCTTGACACTTTTCCCCTGTCACACATCTTAACGTCATTGGCCTTTCCCCCATTTTCCCAATACTTAGAATGTCTTTAGATGTACTGCTTCCACTCAATAAAAGATTTTTCCAGTCCCTTCTCTAGAGAAAACCCTCTTCATTATTCAGGGCCCAACTTAAAAGTCATTTGATCAAGACATAGATTAGTAACCCTTGCTAAACATGTCCATAAAACTATAGTTTTCTTTTATTCTACTTATCAGAAGACTGCTAGGAGAACAAACAGGATTGCCCTGGTGAGGGTTAAACTGGGCTGCTCCTTGGAGTCAAGAATTCTGAGGCTTCTGACATTTTTTTGGCCATGTTGCAAGAAGGGACCAGTCATTGGAGAGGGATATCACGTTTGGGAGGGTGGAGGACAGTGCAAGAGAGGAAGACCCTTGATGAGATGAATCAATTAAGTGATTGGAGTAAAGGGAGTAGGTGTGTCAGAGACAGTGAGGTTGGCATAGGATAAAGCAGGGTTTAGGGCTCTTGCACATATGGTCATTATGAATCACAGGCAACTTGACTGTGCATAACAACAACAATGTAATCTTAGAAGCAAGAGTGGCATCCACTCCGAAATAGCTTGCCTTCAGAAACTCTATGAACTTGGAGAAATGATGAAAGTTATACAGTGTTCAGGTCTTTCGTTCATAGGGTTGTTATGAGTCATCTATAACTCAATGGCACTTAACAACAACAATAACAACAACAATGAGAAAGCTCTGTTGGGCTAGTGGATAGAAAGTTACGCTACCAAGCCAAAGATGTGACCCTCAGGCCTGGTTTTAATTGTTTTTGGTCAAACATTCTTCTAAATAGTATAGCACTTGTCTGTCCATTTGCTGTAAAGAGGTAACTCGTGGTTGTAGTGATGCTAAACACTGTGACACTGATATGTCAAATGTGGTAATGGTCACCCATGGTGGACCGTGTTTGGTACAGCTCCCTGATTAAAACAGGCTTAGAAGCAGGAATGGCATCCACTTCTGAAATAGCTTGCCTCCAGAAACTCTATGAACTTGGAGAAACGATGGAAGTTATATAAGTGTTCAGGTCTTTCATTCATAGGATCACTATGAGTTAGTTGTCTATGACTGGATGGCCCTTAACAACAACAACAACAACAAATCTTAAGAAGAGGATACTAACCATCTTTCTACTCTAGGGAAGCTGGTGGTTTCAAACCTTCACACAGGTGTGGCCTTTTGGTCAGCAGTACATCAAGCTATGAATTATTTGGACAACGTTACTCAAACTCCCCTCTCTAGGACTTCACTTTTCCTAGTTGTAAAGTGGGTGGAGTAAGCTTCTGTGACTTGATGGTGCCCAATAAATGCAATAATGGTTACCCATGGTGGTCAGTGTTTGGTGGAGCCTCCCAATTAAAACAAGCTTGGAAGCAAGAGTGGCATCCACTTCCGAAATAGCTTGCCTCCAGAATCTCTATGAACTTGGAGAAATGATGAAAGTTATATAAGTATTCAGGTCTTTCATTTGTAGGGTCACTATGAACAGTCTTATGACTCGATGGCACTTCACAACAACAATGACAACAATGTAATCTAGTTATTAGGCAGACCACAAATAATAAGTCTATAAATATTCATGTCTTATGGAGCTTAAATTCTAGCAAGTGATATAATTAACAAGAAACAAATGCAGGGATAATATAATGCCAGGTAATATACACATTATTTAAAGAAAACATAAGTTATGTAAGGGGTCACGGAAGATCAAAGTGGTATGCTGAGAAAGAGCCTATGATTGTCTTGTTCACTATAGAATTCTCAATGCCTAGCACAGTGCCCAGGGAACTCTGATGACTAAGTGATAAGTTGACAGTGCACTGTCAACCCAAAGTAACTCAGTCCAAATCTACAAGCTATTGTTCATAGGTGAAAGATGGGCAGTCTCCTCTCATGTTGTTGTTTGTCAAGGGAAAAGACATAGATGGGGACACACAGAAATAGAGGACAGAAAGCATGAAGGCAGGGGGCTAACAGCTGGAGGAACTGAAGTGCTGAAGCCAGCTTCCCTTTGTCTTTATTGGAAATTGCCAGGCAGCAAATCACAAAGAGAATTCTATGCAAATGAAGCTAAACTCTTTCTATTGAAAACCTTATGCTTGACTCAGGAGGGACGGGTTAGCAAATACAATCCAAGAATTGTGTAAACGCCTAAGGTCAGCCTTGTTGCTTAACCCCTGTGAACTCCTAAGGTCTGCCTTGGCACTTCAAGGGAACTCCAGCTTATATCTGTGCCTCTCTCATATCCTATTATACCATTTGGTTTATCATTAATATATAATTTGAATTTGGCTTTCCACACATGTGATTCATAGCTTCTGAAAACCTGCTGGAGGGTCAGCTTTAAGCTGGTTCTGCCACAATGGTTTAAAGTAGATGTGAGAGTATACAAGAAGAGTAAACAAAAACAAGTTGTTGAGTCCAGTCTGACACATGCATGGCAGCCTGACATACTGTGTCCCATAGGGTTCTAAACGTCGTCAATAAACCTTGGCACACTCTGAGTGGACTTAAACTTTAAACCTTTCTTTTAACAGTTAAGTATTTTAGCTATTTACACACCAAAAAGTAAGCCACATACTTACGACTGTTTATTTAAAACTTCTGAGTGCATCTGGGAAGTCATCTGTACATTAACTCATTGTCCAATATGAATTCACAAGCTGTACTGCAATCCCAAAGTTACTTGGTTCGAAGCCATCAGCAGCTCTGCAGGAGAAGAATGGGCAATCTCCTCCCATGTGATTAAGTGCCTTTGAAAACCCGCTGGAGGGTCAACTATGGGTCGGTTTTGACTCTATGGTACACAACATACACACACACACACACACACACACACACACACACACACACACACACATTCTGTTACAGTTGATTATTTCCACACCTTGTATTACTTTTTTCTTAATTGTCATATACTAAACTGCAGCCAGTTGGTGAATGAAACATTTATGCTTTGACAAAGTGGTGTTCTAATTATTTTCTATTTATAGTGATGATCAACTACTTCTCATTGAGGAGGCGGATAATTTTTTTCTGTGATCTATGCGCTTCTAAATGACTAATGAAGTCAATCTGGACCTGGCAGATTCTGCCATGACTTGGACAGGCATGGCACTCACGGACATTGTGTGACTTCAGTTTTCTAGTTCTCTCATTCCCTCTGCAATGATCTATCATTATTGGCACTTTGTTTTCAGAGTGCTATCTTGCCTATTTTACATCATACTTCAGTGAGGTTTCATCTTAAGACACTCTTACCCACTACTCTTCTGTCAAGTGGCTAATCTTCTTAAAGAGTAGCCTGGAAATGAAATAATGTTGATTAGTTCCATTGTGTTTTAAGGAAATTAATTTACTTTGAATAGAAAAATTGGACTTTTGGGTCAGTTTGAATTGAGACCCAGTCAAATTGAGTATTTTTTCCTAGACTTTAAGTTAGAAAACAAACAGCAGAGAATGAATGAAAGAGTTGAATGGCGGCTTTCCTCTCCTCTGGACTCTGGCACACCTTGCGGACACCTGGCATCAGCTCCTCTTGGATCCAGTCCCTTTTCCTGACTCAGGACTTCTATCTGGTTTTTCTCTCTCGCAGAAGCCCTTTGCTTTGTTTGTAACACTCATTGGGCAAGAAATGCCAACAAGTAGAAGCGACATTAAGTCTGGATTCTCTAGGTATTGCAAATGTTCAGCTACTAACAGTCAGGTTGGAAGTTTGAATCCTCCCTTAGGAGCCTTGCAAGGAAGACCTGTTGATCCACTTTCTGAAAAATCAGCCATTGAAAACTTAACTCACACTAGCAAAGATACAGAAACAACTTAAGGGCCCACCAATGAACGAATAGATTGAGGAGCAGGTGTGGCATTCACTTCCTGAACAGCATGCCTCTGGAAACTCTATGAACTTTAAGAAATGATGATAGTTTTAGAAAGGCTTCAGGTCTTTTGTTCATAGGGTCACTATGAGTCGTGCTCGACTCAATGACAATCAACATCAACATCAACTATGGTACAATCACACAATTGAGAACTATGCAACATTGCAAAACAATGAAGAATTTGTGAAACACTACAGAACATGAATGAGTCTAGGGGACACTGTGCTGAGAGAAGTAGGTTGGCTGCAAAAGGACAAGTACTGTAAACAACGACTGACATAAAAAAGCTAGGGAAAGATTGATTTACATAGAGAATCTAGCATGGTTACCAAGGTGAAAAAGACGGGTAGTAGAAAATTAATAGATAAACAACTACCACTAATTAAGACAGGTGAAGGGGAAAACAATGTGGAATGAATGAACAACCAGACATTGTGTGTGTATACTGTAATTGGTGGCGTTGAGCAGAATACACATGAATGACTGATTAAGGAGAAACTATTTTTTTTAAATTCCTATATAGCATAGTTCTATTCTGACATACATGGAGCTGCCATAAGTTGAATCTAATTTGAGGGTAACTGGTTTCAGGGTTCATTGTGGACTGTCCCACCTCTCCAGTTTGTGTACTTCTCTCTGGTTTGTGTATTTCTCTCTGGTTTGTGTATTTCTGTTTTCTCTCTAGTTAGATCTCGAAGTCTTCAGAGAAGCCTATACTTCATAGTTGTTGCTTCCCAGCTTTTCTATGCACATCTAAGGAAGCTTCAGAGAGTTGTGCTCAATGGATGGAAAACAACATATTTCCATATCCACCCTTCAATCTTATGAATTAAAGATGACATCTTAAATTTAAAAATTATTTATTCGTTCACCTTCCCTCAAACTCTAGTTCCCACAAAGGCTGGGATATGTACCTGCTTTGTTGGCCAAGGCATGGCTAATGCTGGCCAGAATAAATGCATTTCATGCCTGTCTGTGGTGTATAGGACTGAGATGTAGTTGAGGTGAATATACACTCACCCTAAAGAACTGAAATGGAATGAAAACAAACTTGGGTGGTTTTTGTCTAACTGTGGGCAAATTGGTAGGAGACATTCAATGAGCTATCTTCTTCAATTCTTGTTTTTAGTGAGTCATGAGATAGATCCAGGATTCTTAGTTACATCCCCTTTTGTGGTATAAAAAAAAAGCCCCAAACCCTGGCATATTAGACCTACCAGATTTTTTCTTTGTCTCAAAGAAGGCTCAGCTGAACACTAGATTCCTCACCCAGTGCAACAATCAAAAACTCAGAAAACCTCAGCTGCTTCAGATGATGTCACAAAACCCTTAAGAACGCTCACTGCTGAGTTGGGCACAGGTCCAGCAAACACAATTCTTTCTGCCAGTTATTCAGGGTCTTTGACAGATTAGGTGGTCTTTTTTATTCTTAGCCCTCTTTTTTCATCCTTTTAAAAGGCAGTTCAGTTTACCTCTAAGCAAGACATTAGCTCTGGCTGCCCCAAATAACATTTTAATTGAAGTCTCAGTCCAAACAAATGCCCAGCCTCTTTATTAACCCCAACAGTGTAATTTTTCAACCTAAGACTGATTCAGGGGGAAACTGTCTCACTTAAGCTGCCATGCAACGGAACATAGCAGTTTTCCTTAATCAGTCTCTTTTCTGACCTTAATTTGAACCTTAATCTCTTTTAACCATGTTCTCTTTATTAGCAGCTCATAGCCATGGCACAATACTAATTTTCCTGTTTTCAGGCTATCAGCTTACAGAGGTTATTTCACCAGTTCTGTCTGATGTAACCAATCAAGGTTTCATGGTTTTTTGTTTTTGTTTTTTATTTTTAGGAGAAAAGAAGGGAATATGTATTCTTAATGTATTTTTTAAGTTTAGTAAATTTAAAAAGGTACTTTGCAGAATGTTCTGCCAAATTTGAGATTACGTGTTTCTGAGATACATCCAGGTTTATAAAGAGTGCTGTAGAAATTGAGATTGTGCATTCCTGAGGCACATGCAGGTTTATAAACTATTCCTTATAGAAAAAAAAATTACGTACGTATAAGAAAAACCTAAGGGAACATTTCAAATGACAAGTTTATACCAATAGACTGGTCCACACTTTTAAAATAAAGTGAAAACTAAAGCAATTATCTTAATAATGCAGGCAAAACAATATGTTTTATTAGAAACCTCTAATCTTTCAGAGAAGACCTGAATTAAGCAGACAATTGCTTCGATTCCTTTCTTCACTTTTATGCATAGGTATAATCAATGAGTAACAGCAGAGAAGGTAATTTTTTTACTTAATTATACCTTCCAGTTTTTTGACATTAGTAAAATGATCCAAATTAAAAAGACAAAAAAAAAAAGACACTCTTTTCAATAACAGTTGGAAAACCCCCCACAACATTGTGTTTCTCTATTTGGAGTCTACATCGATATGGCAGGACTATGTAGATAGAAAAATAGTGCTTATGATCGTGTGCTCAATTAGATTTATTATAGGGTTTTGTACTTCTTGACATTAACATGGAAGCATATCGGTCATTATTTTTTATAATCTAATTGAAGACGTTGTATCTTATTACCCTTCTTTCCCTGTTTAATACAATAGTTTGTTGATTGCAAAAATTGCATTTCTGTGACTTTTAAGTCCTAGAACAACGATTGTCATTGAAAGTTAGAGATGCAGCAGGCTGTTTGGAGGGCAGGGACCATGCGCCCCCAGGGTGTGAGGAGGTAGGCAGCTGGGAACAATTGTCTGTCCCCTGTAATGTTCGGTGGCACTAGCAATATATTGGCAAGATAAACTTTACCTTCATTTCACTGACTCAAACAATTAGTGAAATTGAATCAGAGTTCTGGTGCTCCATAGTTTATTATGCTATTAAATTTCATTATTTGAGAAGTAGTTGCTACGATTATAAGACTTTTCAACATTTCCTATCTTCCTTCCCTGTGTAAGTATGTATTCGCCTACCTTTATTGTTTGCCTGTCTGATAGACAAGTGTCCCCCCTTCACTGATACTTCTTTAAAGAGGCAAGAGCTAATTTGAAAATGCATCTTTGAAAGGACAACAAAAATGAGATGTGAAAAAAAAATAGATGAAGATTCTTAATTAGTCCATGATTTGACATGCACGATTTAACATGGTATGCTTAGCATTGTACATTCCCCAAAAGAACAAGGCTCTTTTTTTATCCCAAACTTTAACTCCCTCCCATTCATTATATCCCTTCTTGTCACTTTCCATTAGCTGATCCTGACATCCCTTGCTGGAAGGGCGAGCAAGCAGATTACTTCCAAACTGGTGTAAGTGACACTCAAAAGAGTGGCTAAGGGGGGTTCTGTAATAGCAACAAGCTCCTCAGCCTCAGGAGTTGGAGAATGTCACTTCAATACCACATTGGAGCCCACTGTCACATCATTTCTGTGGCAACTTGGTAGCTTCTCAGAAGTGGCAGGAATGAGTCTTCTGCTGGAATTGGTGGCTGATGCTAGTTAACGTTATCTGTGCCATATCTAACAACAACGATTTTCATTTACTGTGCCCAATCCAGTTCTCCTTGCATCTTGCATTTTACAGATGGGGCAAGTGAGGCCTAAAGAGGTTAATTAAACAGCCATGGTCACATAGCTGATGCCTCTTTGCAATAGAGCAGACTTAATTGCACACCAACTTCTAGGAAACTTCATCATGTTTCCATGAGCATGAAGAGGGAAAGGGATGATCAAAATAGTGCTGCTTGTTGTTGTGGCAAAATCATATATTTTACATTTGCTAATTCAGTATTTTTTTTTATAACTCACTGACATTGATTTGATTAATCAAGTTGTGCAAAAATCATCCTTTGTCAAATTTTCCATCACCATTAACGGACATTCAGGGTGTCCTAGTGGCACTAATGGTTAAGCACTTTGCTGTTAGTTGAAAATGGGTGGTTTGAATCCCGTCAGTGTCTCTGTAAGAGAAAGATGGGCCTTTTCGTTGTCACATGGGGTCATTGTGAGTCAGTTCTGACTATATGAAACACAACAACAATCAGCAAATTAGGATACATATTGTCTTGGGCAAGTCTGCTGTGGGGATCTCTCTAATATGCTGAAGAGCAATGAAATCAGTTTAAAGACCAAGGTGCTCTTGATTCAGGCCATGGTCTTTTCAATCACCTGCTATGCATCATAGAGCTGTATGTTGAAGAGATGAATTCTCATCTACCTTGAACTACTGCAAGTGAGTGTAGATGGAAGCAAGATGACAAAGATAACCTCAGCATGGAAAGCTAGGCTCAGTATATCAAAGTCATACAAAATAGCATTTCTTTTTATTTATCACTTTACATGAATAAAGAGGAAAGATTTAAAATTACCCTTAAAATGTTTTATTAACAAATATGTGATCTGTGTGGTTATGGTAACATGTATACACATGTGTAATGCCTCTGTGTGGTGTGTTTGTGCATATATATATACAAATGTCTATATGTATATCTGAATTTATGCATATGTGTGAGTCTATATATATATATATATGTGTGTGTCTGTGTGCATATGTGTGTACATATGTCTCTATGATTGTATAGTATGTGTCTCTGAATATATGTGTGTCTATTTATATGTGTGCAAAGAGTCCCAGGAAAGGAGTGCATTGAGACGGGAGAGGTAAGGAAGTGAGAGGAATCAGGAAAAGAAAAATTATATTTAATGAAGGTTGAGGTTCACATGAATATTTCAGACTTAAAAAAAAATTATATGCCAAAGTCTTGAAAGGGATTTGACTGCTCATGGCTTTGGTGTGTTTTTCCAGATGGCAGATGCCATTTTGTGTTTTGCATAAACTGATTAAATTTGCGTGTTCTTTGTACTTATTTCAGAGGAAGCCATTCTTTGCCTTCAATAGGGTAGAAGAGCTCCTTGGCACTGGAACCTCCTGGTGTGGTGAGAGAGGGATGGTTAAGGGAGTGTTATGAGGAGAAGCAAGCATCATCCAAAATTTGTTTTCACATTCTCTATGTAGAAAGGGGCTGGGCCAGTGATTACTTAAGGATCCTGCAGGCTGTGTGAGCAGATCATAGTAGGGAAGCTGTGTTGAAAACTTTGAAGGTTACCTTTCCTGTTTCTCCATAATTAACAGATAGGTTTATTATCATCTTACTTATACATTGTTGTTGTTAATTTCCCTAAGACTGGTCCTTGGCTCTTGGTAAACCATGACTCTTGGGTTTTGCTTGGCTTATATTTTTAAAATATCTATTACCAGGCCTTTCCTCCTATCCAGCAAGCTGATGGTGTTAATGTGGAAGTTTCCTCTGAAAATGGTTCAGTGTCATAACAGCATGCCAGCATCACTGACAAAAGGTGTCTTGGCTGGGAAATAAACCTGAGACTCTTGTAAAAAAAGTAAGGATACTACAACTGAGAACACCACAGGACTCTCATAACATTGTTGTTGTTATGTGCTGTCGAGTTGCTTGTGACTCATAGCGACCCTTTGTACAACAGCCCTAAACTCCGTTCTGTCTTGTGCCAATCTCACCATCTCTGACACACCCATCCTGATTACCCCAATCACTGAATCAATCCACCTCATAGGGGGCCTTCCCCTTCTGTGCTGTCCCTCCACCCTACCAAGCATGATGTCCCTCTCCAAGGACC
>NW_006399840.1:3798204-3825207 GCF_000299155.1 Elephantulus edwardii | reverse complement strand
CTGTATCAGACGCACCTTAGTCTCCAGAGAGATACCATTGTACTTCAGTACTTTGGAGAGGTCCCTAACAGCAGACTTTCCCATGGCAATATGCCTTTTAATTTCCTGGCTATTGGTGCCAAGAGTGTTGACTGTGGAGCCAAGCAAACTGAAGCTGTGAACAATCTCAATCTCTTCACCATCCATCCTGATGCTGTCAATTGGTCCAGTGGTGAGAATCTTTGTATTCTTGACATTGAGCCTCAATCCATACTGAAGGCTGCAGTCCTTGACCCTTTGCAGCAAGCATAACATTATGTTCTGCTAAATAAAAGTTGTATTATTCTATAAGTTAATACTTCTGTCTCAATTTTACCATTTGCAAAAAAATTAGAATGATAGCAATTATAGATATCTCTTAGGATTACTGTGAGATTTTATTGACGTAGTCTGTGTACAGGAATTAGATCAGTGTCTGGCATACAGTAAATGTTCAAGAATTATTGATAATTAAAGTACTGAAAAGCAATGATGTCAGTCTGGAGACTAAAGTGTGCCCTATCCAGGCCATAGTCTTTGCAATTACTTGCTATGCATCAGAATGACTAGGTATGATAGAAGAATTGATGCCTTTGAGCTCTGGTGCTGGAGAAGAGCACTGAATATACCATGGACTGTTAGAAGAACAAATAGGTTCATCCTAGAGAGGGTGAAACCAGGCTGCCCTTTGGAGGCAAGGATTCTGTAGCTTCATATGACATAGTTTGGACATGTTGCAAGGAGGGACCAGTCCTTGGAAAAGATGTCATGCTTGAAAAGGTGGAGGAACAGCACAAGAGAAGGCCAAAACAAAAGAGAGATGTCAGAAGGGGCCATTCCTTGGAATAAGGTGACACACTGGAAATAATGGAGAGTCAAAGAAAGAGAGAAAGACCCTCAGTAACATGAATTGATACGGTAACTGTAACAATGGGCTTGAACTTATTGGTGATCATGAGAATAACACAGAACAGGGCAAGTACCACCTCTGTCCATAGGGTCGCTGTAACTTGTAGCATCTGGCACCTAACAGCAACAACATATACAACGGAACTGAACCCTGCCTGGTTCTGTGCCATCCTCACAATTTCTGCTGTGTTGACATTGCTGAGGTATTTGAAGGCCGTAATTTTCCTAGAACTCTGCCAAATAGTTACATAGAATATGGAGAATTGGTTCTTGCTTAGCATGAATTTCAATGAAAGGTAGAAAACTTCTGTTTTTTAGTAGATTGTCCCCAGATTCATCGCACTGAGAATCATTCTCAAGAAAAAGAATTACTGGTGCTAGAAACTATCACTTTCTTTTTCTACCCTAACCCATTGTTGCTAAGTCTAAGCTTACTAATACACTGTAGGACAGAGTAGAAATTGGAAACCCCATATGGTTTCCAAGGTTTGAAATAATTTTTTCCTTGGTAAATTTTTCCCCATAGTGATTTTAGTGACAATTTATGAAGTAAATTGATTTTTCCGTTCCACCAGTCACACATATTTTGTCTTATAACTTTAATTACAATACTTGCAATACCCACTCTTCCTACTTCCTATCTTCAATCTTTATTTATATCAATTATTTTATCCTCTCCCTTTCTGACTTCTTAGGTTTCTACTTGGGAAAACACTTTTCTTCTGACTCTACATGGTTGGTTATTTTAAGGAGTGAGCACCTTCTTGGTGTTACTGATCACTTCATAAGGCAATCTGCCTATCATTTAATTGAAAGTTGAACCATGGAAGTTATTTTTGTTTCAGGTTTGAAGAGTAACTAAGGGCTATAGTCTCAAGGGTTCTACCAGTCTCTGTCAGACCAGGAAGTCTATATTCTTCTCCATGTTTTTGAGTTTTGTTCCACATTCTTCCCACAGTTCTAAATCTTTATGAAGACAGGCTGCCTCTTTTATCTCCTGTGGAGTGGTTGGTGGATTCAGACCTCTAGTCACCCTTCCATTTAGCAGTCAAGAGCTTACCCACTGTATCATCAGGGCTCTTTTTTCCTCTTCTCTCAACCTTGGCCTAGTAGCCAGAAGCTGCACTGCAATCCCAAATGCATGTGGTTCGAGGTCCACAGGATAAATATGGGCAATCTCCTCCCTAACAATCAAATTGTTTCTAAAAACCTGCCGGAGGATTAGCTATGGGTCAGTTCTAACTCTATGGTACACAACAACAACAACAACAACAACAAATCTTCCAAAAAAAAAAAAGCCACACAGAGTAAATTGCTTTTTGGAAGGAAATGATTTCTTGTGGTTTATAAAATGTTGGATTTGCATTCACTCATTGTTGCACAATTTTCTCCCTACCCAGCCTTCAATATGGATTGAAGCTCAAAGTCAAGAAAACAATGATTCCCACCACTGGGCCAGTTGGCAGCATCCTGATAGTTGGTGAAGAGATTGAGATTGTTGACAGCTTCAGTTTGCTTGGCTCTAGAATCAACACTCTTGGTACCAGCAGCCAGGAAATTAAAAGATGAACTGCACTGGGAAAGTCTGCTGTCAATACTGAGGAGCAACAATGTCAGTCTGGAGACTAAGATATACCTGATACAGGCCATGGTCTTTGTCATTACTCGCTATGCTTCAGAGAGCTGGACAGTGACTAGGGCTGATAGAAGCAGAGTTGATGCCTTTGAGCTTTGGTGGTTGAGCAGAGTATTGAATATACCATGGACTGCTAGAAGAATAAACAACTTCATCCTGGAGAGGGTGAAGCCAGGCTGCTTCTTGAAGGCAAGGATTCTAAAGCTTCATCTGACACCTTGGGCATTCTGCAAGGTGGGATCAGTCCTTGGAGAGGGGCATCATGCTTGGGAGGATGGAGGGACAGCGCAGTAGAGGAAAACCCTTGATGAGATGGACTGATTCCATCAGTGGGGTAATGGAGATAGGCATGTTGGAGACAGTGAGATTGGCACAAGATAGAGCAGGGTTTAGGGCTGGTGTCCATAGGGTCACTATAAGTTGCAAGCGACTCAATGGCACATAATAATAACAACACTCAGTTCATTTAAAAAATAATTCATTGTTGCATAAGCTAGTTATCTTTTTTAAAATGAAGAATGTGGCACATGTACATTGTAAAATATACAAATTTTAGTTTGTAAAAAATGTGCAAATAATTGCTTTTCTCTGAAGTGACAATGGAAGAAGTTGTGTTTACAAGTGGAAGGAAACCATAGTCAATTATTTGTGTTACTGAGCATCGGAAATGTCCTCAATCTGACTTTTGCCATTCTTGTGTAACAGAGATGGCTGGTCTTTATTAGTAATTTAATGAAGAGTAAACAGCTCAATACTTTGAATTGTCATCTCAGAGTCAATGAGGAACATGAAAAAACTGAGGACTATGAGACAAGCAGGACTGTTAAAAATTAGTATTCTTGATGAGCTCTGGTGGCTTAGTGGCAAGAAGCTGCATTGCCATTCCAGAGGTACACGGTTCTAATCCATCAGATGTTCTCCTGGAGGCGGAGGAACAATCTTCTCCTGTACCAGTCAGATCCGATTTGACAGTATACACACACACACACACACACTTAAAAAAATAGTAAAATAGTACTCATATCCTTTTTTGTCTTTTTGAATTTTACCTTCCACCGCTTGTTACTTAATGCAATGCTATTTGATGCAATGTGATTTGATTTCAAGGAAAAGGTACCGAAGCAACTTCTCCCAATTATGGCAAGATAACAACCCAGTCTCCTTCTCTCAGCCTCATGCTTAGAGATTTCTCAGAGATAAGTAGTGAATGTTATGAAAAAATTATTCTTATCAATAAAATAAGATTAAGCAATGGGCAAAGGAAAGAAAATTCATGCTTAAAAAAAAGGAAGAGAAGGTGAAGTGGAGGATCTGGAGGAAGCTGTGTTATTAAATATATGATCAGGTATTATCGGCATGACAAGAGTACAGAATAAGAGTTGCGTAGGAAAGTGGTCCCAGTATAAGAACAAAAGAACTTTTTTTCCCAAGGGAAAAGATGAACTGGGGGGAGAGGAGGCAGGGAGGAAAATGTGCAACAATGAATGAATGGAAATTCAAGTACTTTATAAACTTTCATTAAAATTAAAAAATGTGAGGGAGAAATTATTTTGAAAGAAAGAAAAAGAAAGAACTATGTATTCTAAGGACAAAGATGACCATGAGACCACCAAATATTTATCTTCCTTGTCCACAATATAGAGTTGTTTCTGGGAAGCAGTTGTCTCAGTACAGACTGCAGTTCACTCCTATGACTGTTTATCAACGTAATATGAACTGAAAAGATAGGTGTCTCTTTTGTTATAAATGAGTTAACGGAAACTGTGTTTTTTCTGCATTCTCACTTTTCACCTCCCACCTCCTCGCCACTCCCCGTGTTCTATGTGCATAGTGACAGGAATCAACAAACCCTGAACCACTGCTTGGAGAAGAACAGTTAAGAAGACCTGCACAACAAGTGATATTCACTGTGGAGGTTTTGTGAGTGAGCAATGATCTCTTACGTTTTCAACCACTGAATTTTTTTGGGTTGTTTGTTATACCAGCTAGCATTACTTCCTGACTGATACTGAAATCGATACCAGAAAGTGGCGGTAGAAGCAGTCAGTTGCTTTTCCTTTTCATCTTTGCTTCAGAATCACTTGATTATTTCCTGATACGCTCTTAATCTTCTGCTGTGCTGCCAAGAACAGGCAATAACAACTGACACACACTATTTTCCACCCAACAGCTCTGGAGTCATGTGCTCTGACTTTCAGGTTACTATAGGCAACAGATTTACCAAGTGTTTTTCCACTGTATGATATGGATCTCCAGCCAGCCAGTCTACTACATCTGCTTTTAGAGATTCACAAGTGGACCTCCAAAAACAATACCATATATTTTTGGATTTTGTTACAGCAGGGTACTGCATCTGGGACTAAGTATAATAGCTCTAATCAAGAAAAATAGAAGTTTCTTGAAGAAGATACAATTCTGTTTGTTTACTCCATCTGGACAAAGAGAAAGACTAAAGTTACACTAGCCTTTACAATTTATTTAGGGTTGTGGGAGCAATTGTTTGCAATAAAATGTGATCAGAAATACTGTGCCACCTCTGAACCAAAGAGTTAAGAGTGGCGTACGCGTTTCCTCTGTCTTCTGTCTTCTCTCCTAGCAGAGAGCTTGGAGAACATGTGTTCTAAATGGCCCCACTACAAGTTGGACACCATGCAGCTTATATCCTCAGGAGAAAATGATTCTCTGCTTTTTAGACTGCTGAAACTATTAAAAAATGGAACCAAAACTGCTGTCATTGAGTCAATTCCAACTTGCACTGGCCCTGTGTGTTACGGAATAGAACTGAGGGTCTTAAGATTTTCTTGGTTGTAATCTTTGTGGAAACAGGTCACCTTTTTTGAGGTGCCACTGAGTGGTTTCAAACAGCCAACTTTTCACTTGTAGTCAAGTGCAAAATATTTGCACCACTCAGAAAACTGTAGTCACAGTATTTGGGTCATTTATTCTTGAAAACAAGCCTATTCCTTTTGAGTAATATACTATTAAGTAGTAGAGCTAGGAAGAAGTTCAATGTGAGTTATCAAAGGCTTACAGACAGTTGAGAAGATCTGTGAGTGAAAATCAAGGTCTTCACAAGTTCATTGCTGTTTACTTTCAATAGCTCTAAAATAAAGTGGTCACCTCAAAGCCAAGTTGCCACCCGTGATCTGAATTGCTTATAAAACTGAAGTGGGTGATTCGTAGGTAGATAGATGCTCAGAAAGAGAAAAAGCACCAGGGCTCCTGTCTGCCAATGGCCACGTATTTGTTATAGCTATTGTCAGACAGAAATGGCTGCTTCTGTTCTACCTTCAGTGCTTGCCAGAGCCTCTCAGGGTCAGAATATACTAAAAACTTTACGGGGACGCAAACCTTGCTGTCAGGTACCAAGGAATTAAAGTTAGCTAATACTCATACTCACTCTACTACAGAATGGAACCCTGCCTGATCTATGTCATGCCTGCAATCTTTGCTGCGCTTAAGCCAATTGTTTATCAAGTTTTCAAGTGTCAGTTTATCAAGTTGAAGGTCTTACACTTTTCCACTGAACTCATACTTTGGAAGGAAGCCTATGAATGCAGTTTCCAGGTTTTTAACCCTTCTGGTGCAAGGAAGAGCTTAAGAAGACAAAACTATTCCTTTGCCCTACTGTTAAGAGAGTCAAGTGACAACCCTCAATAGCTTATATTTTCTTGAAAATTGCTTGAGAACCGTATTCTTATCCCTTCTTTCATACAAGAGTCCTGGGTGGCTCAGGTGGTTAACTATTTGGCCGCTAACCAAGAGATTGATGGTTCCAACCCACCCAAAGGCACTTTATAACAAAGACCTTCCATTCTGCTCCCAAAAGGTCATAACTGTGAAAACCTCTGAAAGCCAAGGAACAATATGAATGAGAATCCTCTAAACTGCACCAAGTTAATGCCAGGCATGACATTGTTTTAAAGTTATTTGGATGAGGTGACAACAATAAGAAATATTAAAAATGTTCGCATGTGTTGAAGATAGATGTTGAGGTCTCCTGACCAGGAAATTGGAAAATTCTTTCTACTATTTGTCCTATATTTTGACCACCCTTGAGCCAGTTTTCTCCCAGGCCATTTCTGAAGGACTATCGGGAGATGCTTGATCAATAAGTGGCCTTGAGCTTAAGTTCTGAGTTCATAGCCAATGGGGAATAATTCTGTAATGTTCTGTTAATTGATTTCATGGAGACTCTCATGTATATTTTTGTTTCTTTGTTTGTTTTGTTTTAAGCTATTATTAAATTGGTTGTCCTTATGGATTGAATTATGCCCCCTTCAACATGTATCAGTCTAACTGGACAATGTAATGATGAGATCATTCTTCTTGGTATTATCTGATAAGAACAGCCAAATAGTTGTAAGATGCCGGTGGCTCTAACCTGGTGTGAATGAAGTTTTCTTGGGCCTGCATCACCTTTTATCTTGTTGTTGTTGTTATGTGCCATTGAGTTGCTTGGCGACCCTATATACAACAGCCCTAAACGCTACTCTGTCCTGTGCCAATCCCACTGTCTCCGAAACACCCATCCCGTTTACCCCAGTCACTGAATCAATCCACCTCAGAGATGGCCTTCCCCTCCTGCGCTGTCCCTCCACCCTACCAAGCAACATGTCCCTCCTTACAACATGTCCAAAATATGTTATATGGGGCCTCAGAATCCTTGCCTCCAAGAAGCCACCCTGTTTAACCCTTTCCAGGACGAATCTGTTTGTTTTCCTAGCAGTCCATGGTATTCTCAATACTCTTCTCCAGCACCACAGCTCAAAGGCATCAATTCTCCTTCTATCCTCCTTAGTCATTGTCCAACTCTCTTTCATTTATCTTACAAGAGATAAATGAAAAGAGAAGCAGGAAGAGATGGTTAGAATCTTTCACAATCGAAAGAAGGTTCAATTCAGGAATGAACTATTCCTTTGGGCCTGAGGTTCTCACACTGAAAACCTGCTAGACCCAGGAGAAGATGGATTCTAAAGCACTTAGAAGGAAAGAAGAGAAAGACTTTCCACCAAAAATGACATAGAGAAAAAGACTTGCTCTAGAGCTGGTGCCCTGAATTTGGATTTCTAAACTCCTCAACTATGAGAGGATCAGTTTCTAATTTTTTTTAAAGCCTTCCATTTGTGCTATCTCTCTTACAGTAGTGTTCAGTGACTACAAGTGCTCTGCTGCCTTAACCCAGAGTTGAACAAACGAACTCAAAAGCTGCATCAGTGCCTCTGCAGGAGAAAGATCTCTTCCCGTGCAATTTACAACATCAGGAAACCTGATGGAGGGTTTTGATTCAATGGCAATGGGTTTGAGTTTTCTGGAGAGAACTAAGACAAGAGTGCAGATGTATTAAAGTATTTATATATTTGATTCATTTGGTTTTTAAACTTGAGTTTTGTACTCTTCCGTAGTCAGGGTCACTTTGGGGTGAGAAGATTTTTGAGTTCTAATTGGGGCAGTCTGGAAAGAATTCTTTAAGCAAGGGGGAAGTGGGGTAGGTTTTTGTGCTAGAAAGGACCTATTCCCTATTCATCCTTAAGGAAAGGGTACTTAGGAAAGGTGGGGTGAGATTTCAATGAGATTCCATCTGAAGAGACATAAAGTTAAAACATAGGGGAAAAAGAAATCTTTCTTCAAAAAAAGAAAAAAGGTGAGAGTATTGTGCCTTTAGTAAGAATTTTGGCAGAATAACTCCAATTTATTTGCTCACGTCAAAGAAAGGAAAGATACGGACCATTAATGAATTAATGCCATTAATGAATCTTTTATCATCTTAGAGTGGTGACCACCCTTAGTTGGAGAGTGTCTTGTACATAATAACATAATTATGTGGGATATGATGATGTAAGTGCTACTAGTGCCCAGCATTTAGCCTCTGTTTTCCATTCCCACCCACCTTGATCTCTGACTATATTTAGTTGTTTTACACAGTGCTATTTGGACAGGAGTTTTATTTTACAAAATTAGACTAAAGAGAAGAATTGGTGTTGTCATAGAAAAATTAGACTTCCCAATGTCTACTTACTTTGGTTACAGATGTACCTTCTTGGTGAATATGTTATCTCTTATTTATACCTAGAATAATGGCTGCAACACAGTAATGAGTTTACTTTGTGTAAAGGGAAGTAGTGCATTGACCAATAAGCTAATGAATGCGGGCACAATGGTAGTGAATCTGGAAAATTCCACTTTGAAAAATTACCCTCTCTGCTCTGCAGCAGATTTCCTCTTGGCCTTAATTACCCACAAAGTTGTCTCACTTTCTGATACTCTTTACTGCTGTTAACCTCGCCTTAATACTTTAATGGATTCCCATTGGGTTAGTCTGAGAACCCTTTATTCTAAGTGACTTCTTCAATAAACACTGAGCCCTCATCAGTCTTATTAACTTTTGTGTAATAAACTACTCCAAAATCTCATGGGAAGACATTGACTGTCTCCCACTAAGAAGTAGCTAGTGAATTCAAACCTGCTGCCTTTGCGTTGGCAGTGCAACTTCCTACACTAGGCCACCAGAGCTCCACTACCCATTGCATGTAATAAACTACCCCCAAATTTTGCAACTTAGAGCAACCATTCCTGGTCCTTGAGGCACTTCTTGCTTGGAGTTCCTTATATGTTTGCAGTGAGATGGTGACTAAGGCTAGAGCCATCTGAAGGCTCTCTTCATGTGATTAGCGTTAGTGTTTTCACAGCTTATTGATCTCTTGCTAGCTGGCCTTCTTATATTGAGACTGACTTCCTCCAGAGCTCGTGTTCCAGGTAGAAGTTACAAAGCTTCATAACATTTAGTCTTGCAGATCATTTGTGCCATATTTTTCAAGGCAGTCACTGACCAATATAAGCTCTAGGATTTAGAGGAATAGGTTTCATTTCATAACTGGAGAATTATGTATGTAAACAGGTGTAGAAGGAATTGAGTGTGGTCATTTTTATGACACGCTACCATAAATACCTACTGTGGGCAAAGAGTTAAGATAAAATAGACATGCTCTCTGCCAACATGGAGATTAAAGCCTACATTATCACCATTGTTTGACTTGACAGTTTAAATAATCAGCTGAAGAATAGTACAGTCAATATTAAGTCTATTTGGTTATGAAGGCAACAAAATGGTTTTTCTGATAATTTTTGGTCTGGTCATTTTTACTTTCTTAATTACTACATCATAATTTGTAGTTGTCTGATGCATAACTTAGTATCATACTGATGAGGTGATTCATTCATTCTTTGTTTTTAAACTCTCCAAGCCTAGCAGAAATGCAAATAACATATTGCATTTTTGCTGGGCATGGAGACTAAACTACCTTCTTTGACTAGTAGAGAATTTTAAGAAGTTGAAAAGTAGGGGAGCTCTGGTGGCCTAGTGGTAAGGGGCTGCAACTACAATCCCAGAGGTGCATGGTTCGCATCCACCAGATGCTCTGCCGGGGAAGGAGGGACAATCTCCTCCTGTACCAGTCAGATCTGATTTGACGGTATACTCACACAAAAATAGTAAAATAAATTAAAAAATTTTTAAAAAAAGAAGTTGAAAAGTCAGATCTTATACCTGGTAACCTTTCATTTTCTTTAAAAATTCTGAGTATTAGGTAGAATAGTGTATGTCAATCTCACAGCATGATGCAGTATCCAGACAATACGTGATAAACGGTTCACTGTTATGTTTTCCTTCTGAGAATTATTTTCTGGAAAAAAGTATCAGATTATTACCTTTGGGGTTTTTTTTTTTTTGTTTTTTTGTTTGTTTCCCTGTACCATTAAGGGAAAGTGATCTCGATTTTTAAGTAAAAGGAGATTTCGGGACAGAAGTGTTGACAGAAGAACTGGCAGCATTGAGTAATTCTCAGTCTTATCATTTTTGGCATAGATTAAGCCTGTACAGATAGCTCTGAGGGGTGAGGGAGAGGGACCTTATGATGACACAAGAGATGCCTTCACATTTTAGGTACAAAGGTCAAAGCCTGAAGAGGTCCAAGAGTAGGCAGCATTTCTGGGCACACTTGTCATGTTTCCTGCCAGGAACTTAGTATCATATTGTGCCTTCCTGTGTTATATCTGTAAAGGTAAATTGTGCTATATTGTATGGCATGAAGACATTATGAAGAACATTTTAAGTAATAACAACAATAAAATTCACAATCTGCTTCAATTATCTGTGTGTTTCAAAAAAACTAAAATTGTGCTTAATGATCATATAAGACTCCTCTATCAAGTAATTGCTTTTAACCCATAGCTTATACTCTATAAATAATAGTCCTTTCCCCACGTCTGTGAATCTTGTGTCCAGTGAGTATTATTTGCTAAATTAAACTTCTTTAGCAGGAGTGACATCAACTTCTTAAACAACATGGAAACTTTATGAACTTTGAGAAACGACGATAGTTCTATAAATGCTTTAGGCCTTTTGTTCATAAGATCATTATGAGTCATGCTTGACTTGACAGCAATCAACAACAACAATTTTCTATACATTTTTTTACAAATTATACAATTAAAAAAAAATTATACGATCCTTAACAAACTTTTACACATTTATTGATCTGGAATGCCTATTCCTGCTTTCTGATGGATTCCTACAGCTCTCGTGACCTAGTGGTAAGAAGCTGTGTTGCAATCCCAAAGGCATGTGATTGAAATCCAGCAGCTGCTTTATGGGTGAAGGATGGACAATTTCCTCCAATGTGATTTACTGCCTCTGAAAATCCCCTGGAGGGTCAGCTATGGACCGATTCTGACTCGACAGCAAACAACAACAATGTTCTCTGGAAATTTACAAATATTTTACTTAATTATAACTTTTTATTCAACCAGCACATACTTATTTGATAAATGTTATGTTATATTGTTATTTCATATTTACTGATAGCATCACTTAATGATTTTTCATGAGCTTATTAAGTGTCCAGCTAGATCATAAACAAAATGTCAGAAGTTTCTCTATTTTATTAGTCTATGTATGTATGTATGTACATCTGATTGGAAGCAGGAGTGGCATCTGCTTCCTAAATAACTAAAATGCCTCTGGAAGCTCTATGAACTTTGATAAATGTCAAAAGTTGTAGAGGGACTTCTGGTCTTTTGTTCATTGGGTCACTATGAGTCGTGCTTGATTCAAAGACAATCAACAAAAATATACATCTATATGCATACATTATATATATATAAATGTGTGAGAAAACACAAGGTAGCAACTGATAAATTATCTTCATGCACATTTCCGTTTTTTTTTTATGGGTTAAAGCCAAACATTTTCTAATTATCTGATTAAGTGTACCGATACTTATGTCTGAAGAATAATGAAAATTTCTAAAGACTTTTAGTTTCATCTTCTTAAAGCAATAATCTGGCTTAACTAGTAGAAAATGTCTACCTTGAGCACTAGTCTTATTTATTAACTAACTACAAGGAATCAAAGTGACAACAGCAACCTGAAAGATTAGATGGGTGCATTAGGAGGCAGTGAGTGTATAATAATGAGAAAGGAATGTCTTAGAAAAGCAGCTTGTACAACTCAAAGAACAAGGTCAATGTCACTCAGCTGTACAGATAGAAATGGTTAAATTGGTACATGTTTTGCTGTGGGTAGTCTTAATGACAACAAAATAAATGGAATTAAAAAATGAACCATAGTTTTGTCTTCATAAAATGATCTGGGTTGTTGATAATTTTTATCTGGGTAAATTATTTTCAAAAATTCATGACAAACACTCATAAAAGTACTCAAACTTAATTATTTGGGAATAAAAGTGATTTTCATTATGAAGTGGTGATATAAAACCTCAACTTGAGGCTATAAAGTATCTGGACTTCATGATATACTTATGGGAAGGTACCTAGTCTTGTTTTTAATTGGTCCTAAGGGAGCCCCTGGGTGAGATGGATTGACACAGTAATGGAGGCAGGCATATTGGAGACAGTGTGATTGTCTCAGGATAGGATGAAGTTCAGAGTTGATGTACATAGGGTTGCTATGACATAGGTGACTCAACACATAACAACAACAACAAGGGAGCCACAGGATGTCTCTTCTTCCATAAGGCCTGTCAACCTTCTCCCTCTTGATCTCCTCAATGAGCATGCAATTTAAATAAAAATTTGGGGGAAGTTTCAGGAAAAAATATTTTAGTTACTCCTACTTTTCCTTCTTCCAACCAATTTGCCAGTCTTAAAAACCAACTGGATAAAATATGTTTACGGCATTGAAGTCTATGGGGGAGAGAATAGTCTAAAAGTATTATATTTTAGGGCATTATTTTTATCGTAGGAGTATGCAATGAGGGTTGCAGAGTGGATTATATTTGGGGGTAGCGGGTGGGGTTTGGGGAGGTGCGGGGGTACCAATGAGGGAGTTTTTCTTTTGCTTTTCAAGGAGAGGAGCAAATGGGGGGGGAGGGGTTTGTGCGGGGAGAAGGGTGCAACAATGAATGAATGGAATCCCAAAATCTCTGTAGATGTTCATTGAAATGAAAAATAAACAACCTAAACTTAAATTTAAAACAAAACAAGCAAACAAACAAACAAAAACACCACACAGGGAGGTCCGATGGGATATCCCATAGGGAGTTGTGCTGTTAACCTAAAAGCCATCTTTCTTCGGCAGTTAGAAAGATGAACAGTCTCTTCCTGTGCAAATTACAATCCCAGAAACCCCCTGAGGGGTCAGCTCTGAGTCAATTCCCGCTTTACAGGGCTGAGAGTAAGTGAGTGAAAACATGCACACACATGCCAAGTAAGCAAAATAAAAAGTTCTGCTGACAAAGTTTGGGACTAGCACTACATATATACATAAATGAGGCCTTCCTAGATTATCTGATTCCAGGGACACTAGGAAATATTTGCCATCCTTCAAATCTCATTTTAATTCTTTCAACAATCCAGATATTATGTTAAATAAATATTTCTTTTCATAATTAGAGACATACTTAAAGTTCAAGTATTGCTAAAAACAGTGATATAATGATAGATTTTTATTCACACAAGGCAATAACGATCGATAATAGAGATTTGGAAATAGCTTTTTTTATAAAAATAGCTTTAATCAGGGCCAAAATGTGACTGAGTTTGAGGGAACGGCAGATCACTGCACTCTTAAAGTCATGGCCTTAGAAGTATGCTACCCATATTCCATAGAGAATCTAAAATTACCCACTGGTGTCCAGAAAAAAAGAAATTACAATTTCTATTTGTTTAATCTTTAAATTTCATCTTAGATTAATAGAATCGGTGCCTATGGTTTTCGTATGGATTACACTTCAGCAACATGAGTAGTAAGGTAAACTTTTTGTTGAAAACAAAATTTCTCATAACTGGACCAATAAGAAACATCATGAAAAGAAACATTGAGAAAAAGACTGAGTTTGGCGATGAATGATTTAATTTTGCTTGGATCCCCAGTCGACACATGAAAGCAGTAGTTAAGAAATCAATTGATGTGTTGCATTGGGCAAATGTGTTGTTAAAGACTTTTTAATGTGCAAAAAAACAAGGATATTTGTTACTTTGAAGACTGTGGTATGCCTGACCCAGATAATAGTATGTGTGTTCAATTATTTCTTATACGTGTTGGACAATGAGTAATTCAAAGAACAAAAGACAATGAATAAGACAATGATAGATGACTTTGAACTGTGGTGTTGGCAGAAGAGTATTGAATATACCAGAATTACCAAAAGAACAAACATACTTAGAATAAGAGCTACCAGTGTGCTCCTTAGAGGAAAAAGTGTTACGACTTTGTTTCACATACTTTGAGCATGTTATCAGAAGGGACCACTTCTTGGAAAAGGAGAGTCATGTTGAGAAAAGTAGAGTCAGTAAAGGAGGAAGAAGCGTTAAGAAATAGATTGACACAGTAAATGCAACAATGGATTTAAGTAAAACAGAGAATATGAGGATGGCATGGAATTAGATAGTTTTGACCTAGGGTTGCTGTAAGTAGAGTCAATCTAAACACAATAGTAACAATGACATATTTTTTATTAATAGAATACAGCTATATAGGTATGTAATTATAGATAAAAATACATAGATTGGATATGACTACAATTTACTTATTGATTGAGGATGTGATCTAAAAGTTGAGAAGGCACTACTTAATGACGATTAATGTAGACAGTCTACATTTTGACGTTATGGGCAAGAACGGGAAATGGTTACCGAAGCAAGTACTGTTTGAAACTTCAGAATTTTGACTTTGGTTATCACTAGGATCAATGATTTGATCAAGAAGGAATCCACTAATTCTCAACTTGAGACCCAGGCAGTCTCTTTTAAGATATTAACAAATTGCTCAATTTTAGAATGTTGACCAAAGAAAGTAGGTTTGAATCATGCTATCGTTGTGGTTTTTTTGTTGTTGTTGTTTTCTCAAGGATCCCATCAGAACAGAAAGTTTTGAGGGAGTTTACTGTTTGTGCAAGGTAACTGGTTGGATAAAGAAGTTCAAAGGTTTTTATCTGCAGAACAAATAAAGCCTGGGCAAAGGTAACAGAAACTAGTGTCTCCCACCTTGTCCCTCCAGCAGAGCTAAGGGGATGTTTGTGCCAGTGGTTGCATAATGGACTACCTAAGCTGTGCATGTGAAATAGAGAGGAAGTTCACGAAAACAGTCGATGATCTTTATTTTTCTTAATTCAACAGGCAACTGACTGAAGGGCTCATATAAAACTCAGAGGACTCACACACAGCCGATTGGGAAGATGGCACTGATGAGGATGTGCTTTGCTCTATTGTACACGGGGGGGGGGGGAGGGGGGTGTCTCTGTGAGACGTAATCTGACCCAACAGCACCTAAAAATTGCACTAACAGCAATTACAAAATTCAGTTTAAGAAGTTTAAATCTCTCTGTGGATGACATTATTTCTAGATATCCAGATATTGTTAAGCAGACAACTTCTGGGTAAGTGAATTAGAGACAGCAGAGCTTTAGGCAGACACTGAAATAAGTTTATTAATTCATGATCAGTCTGGACTTTTGTTGGTGATGGTGGTGGTTAGTGCCCAGAGGTAATTGTTTTGTTGTTATAATTACTCAGCACTACTTACTGAAAATACTCAGAAAAGACAAACATGGTGTGAGGGCTCTACTAATTTTTTTAGAAGATAACCTCCTATTTAAAAAAAAAACCCAAACACAAAAAATATAGGTTGATTAAAAATTGGGACGTGATTGAATGGCTGAATATGAAGAAAAAGAACAATTCTTGGGGTCTCAGGAACATTTGCTGGACAGATTAAGTAACTATTTTTTTATTTTCACTTTTTTGTTTTAGTATTGTACTATGGTTATTGGAGTTTGAGATTTATAAAGCCAATTGCAGGGGTATTTTACGTGGGACTGTCATGATATGTGATAATGAGCAAGCCAGAGCCAATTATGGATAGATACTAATTGAATTAAAATGTTGACATTTCATTTTTAAATTAGCCCTAAACAGTTTTCTAGAAGTGTTTTGTTGTTATTGTTATTATTTTTTAATCCAACAGTTGTTTTTTCCTAGGAAACACTCAAGTGAATCTTTAGACTTTAAGAAGTGGTCAGGGTGAGATTCCTTGCTTAAGTTTTGTTGTTTTTTTTTAAACAATGAAAAAAAAAATTTTGTTGTTCTCCTTACACTGATTTTTTTTTTTTTGCTTTCAATCCAGTCTAAGTTTTGAGTATTGAAAAAGAAATCCCAGTAGAACTGAAAATATGATTAGACAATCCACAGATATCAGTATCACTGACCATAAGAGTATACGTTCAGATAATACCTTAATTGGTTAATGCCCAGATTATCTGAATAACCACAATCTTTACTGATATAGTGATTTAAGCTTTTGTTTTTACATCCAAACTTTGTAATATGGAGAAGACAAATTCCCGTTTCTAAGCCTAACTTCTACTGTGACCTGTAGTTTGGGATTTCACTTGTAAATAACTATTCATCTGGAAGTTCAAGTTGTATGTCTGAAAGGACTTCTATTATGTCCTCTGCAACCTTGAACCCAGTCACAAATGTAGTTTCAAAGTCCAGAGTAGACAATTATCCTTATGAGATGCTACATTTTTAATTTTTCCTGAAAAAGAACGATCACTGAATCTTCTTCCATCAAGCTTTCAGATTCTCTCAGCTACTCCTCTAAACCTGATATAATCTTGGGTTTGTGAATTGCCTATTCTGCCTTCTTAAAACGAGCTACTTTCTCAGAAAGTTTGGAGACTGTGAGGCTGAATGAACTCTAAGTGATAAAATAAAAGTGAATTACATATGTGGAGACAATGGAACAGTTTATGGTTAAAAAAAATGACCTTTGAAGCCTTCAGAATCTACTAGAGAAACTGGTGAACAATAATTATAACAATAATTATATGCCCAGGAAAATGAAGGCATTTGGTGAAGAAAATGACAGAATGAAAGAGAAAAAGAGAGACAGAAGGACAGGGGCAGAGCAATAGCACACATGAGGTGCGTGGCTGACTGGCTGCAAGCTCGGAGGGCCTGGTTTTCCAATCTGGCACTGAGTTTGATGAGTCTGTTTATTCAGCTACAGTATCAGACATTCCCTTTTCCTGCCTGAAGAAGTCCCCTTTGAAGAACTGCTCTACTAGGGAGTAGTTTCCCTTTGGACAGGCTACTCCTGTTTGCAGTCCTAAAGGAAAAGCACTGGAAACACCACAAGAATGTTCTTTAAAGTAATATTCCAGCTCCACGTGAGGGGAGGATGAAATAGCAGTCAAAGATGTGTTTCCTGATTGAGGCATTTTTTCCCCTCTCAAGTGAATTTAGCATTGAACAAAAGTGTCACATGAATGTGATGGGGTCATTACGTCCAGCTCTTATGTGGCCAGCTTGAGGCTGGGATAGGAGAGTGCTGCTCAGAGAATTAGCATTTCAAGCTTCTGCAGATCTGGACAGAGGAGAAAGAGGGCACACCTGCAAGAGTTCGAGAAAACCCAGACGGCTTTGCAACCTCATCTTGAAGTCTTCATTTGCAAAGCCATCAACAGTAGTGACTTATCTAAGGATCAACCTATGCCTTCATGGCAAAACAGAACATAGAACTTCAGCTAGTGAATTGTAGACCATGTATGCCATCAATTTAGGTAATTCCCAAGTTGGCTATTTTACATTGGGGCTTAACTATTATATTCCGATGACACGTCTTAGTTTTTCAAACAAGGTTTTCATTGCGACCAAACATTAACTTAGCTAAGTAATCAGGGTAGACATCAGCCTCCTGAATTATGCTTCTTTAGAACTGGATGTGGCTAGACAAAAAGAGAATAGTGTTCCTGTAGACAGGGGCAGGATGACAACCCTGGTCTCTTGACTCTTAGACCAGGTCTCTTTACTCTGTGTTCTTGGGACCTGTACAAAGTGACAATGGGAGTTTCAGGGGAAAAAAGGAAGGTGACATTCGCCATCTCCTCCCAGGCACATAGAGAGTTGCTGTGACTTTGAAGCCATTGCTTTGCTGTGTCAAAATGCTCTCTGAGAGACTGGCCTTAGGGAGGAGATTCAAAGTGAAACTTTCAGAGGGGAAGTCTCATATTCCAGTCACTGTTGCGGTCCATGCCTCTGGTTGATTTATCCAATCTTTACCTCCCTCATAAAACAGGAACTCTCCAGAATGAAAAAGGTTCTTTGTTCCGTATCTGAGGTGAACTCTTTGACCAAGAGATGCCCCGTTGCAATGAGGCCTGGTTTTTCAGGAGAGATGGCATTGCACAGAACAAGCCATCCACCTATTCTGACTCCTGAGGGAGACTGACATTGACTTCATGGACTCTGGGGGACTGGGAGCAAGGCTTGTGAAGAAGGAAGCAGAGGGACCCACAACGAGTCCTTTATTGAAGTCAGAATTTCCTTTGAGGGAACGTGGCTTTATGTCTGTCCTGCTCAAGGAGAATACCAGCAGAAGCATTACTTCCTTGCTGCTGTCTTCTGTTTTGACACAGAGCTTGTATTTTATCTAACTTTCCCTGCTTGTTTGTCTTTTCTATCTAGAGCTGAACTTGCTCAACGTTTTGAGCTGTATCTTGCAATTATTTGTATTCTCTAAGGATCCCCAGTGCTTAAACTATCTGATGAATGGATGAGAATCCATTTTCCAGTCAATCCTTTATCCTAAGGTATCTTAGTCAAATAAGAACCACTTGGGAAACAGAAATGTGGACTGTGAAATAGCTCCCAAGCTGAATCTCATGTGCACCAAAGTTTGGGAACTACTACTTTATCCTTTTTCTCCCTGGATTTTAAAAACTCTTGGTGACTTTGAATAACGCTGTATGTGCACAAATACAATCTCAGTTTTGTGTGGTATTTTGTGATTTTCAAGGTTGATTTCACATGTTTGTCTAATTTAATCTTTATAATAGCTGTATGATGTGGGTCTTTTTTTAAAATTCGTTTTTACAGATGAAGAGCCAGTGAAGGAGGGATGTTTTTTAGATTATATAGTCAATTCATGGCACAGCTTGTTCCATTCAGGACTTCTGACTTCAAGCGCATCCCTCTTTCTCCCACAACCCCTGCAGCCTCCATACTGTTGCTGCTCATTTCTGTTCTTTGAGTGGAAGGTGTTATTCTTGTTAATGACTGCTGACTGTATAGCTGGAGGGCAGTTATTTTGATACCTGTGTGAAGTCCACAGAAACTAACAGGTATAATCCTAATGAACTATGTAGTAGGATAAATGGCTAAGGTTCCCAGTGAAGAGTCCTTTCATACACTTAATGCAATATGACATTTTGGTTCATTAAACCAGTTTCCATCAAATCTTAATTTCTGCTGATCTCATGTGTTTGCCAGAACAAATATAGGCTCCGTAAGGTACTGGCGGCTTACGGCAAGAAACTGCACCGTAATTCTAAAGGCACGTGGTTTGAATCCACCAGCTGCTCTGTGGGAGAAGGATAGTCAGTTTCCTTCTATGCATTTAACTGCCTCTAAAAACCCACTAGAGGGTCAGCTATAGGTCAATTCTTGATTGTAAACAACAACAAAGACAGTATTTTCAGTGGTTGATTTTTGAGGAAATAGGTTCCTAGGCTTTTCTTCCAAGGGACCTTTCAGAAAACTCTCCAATCTTTGGTTGGCAGTTGAGCTTGTTAATGCTTTGCACCTAGGAATTCTTTTGATTCATTTGCAAAGTAGAAAAGCAGAGCTGGGAACTGATGGGAGCTGAGAGTTCTTCCAGGGAAGGACAGTCCTTGGCTTTGTGATCCGTGATTTAAATTGTGTTTCCCTTCCTGGCTTTTCTTCCCATCTCATTTATTTATTTTCTGGGAATGAAGAAGGGGTGGGAAGTGGGCAGAGCCCCTAGGACTGGCTCTGTCTCTGTGATTACCAGGCTAATCTAAGCTCTGTTGAGATTGGCCCTTTTAGATGTCTGTGAGGTTCACAGTTAGAGCCAAACAAGAGCACTGAGGAAGTTATGTGGACAAATGGAAAGTTGAGAAGGTCTAAGTCTTACCTAATTACAAATTTTCAGAATGCTCCAAAGGCTCACTTAATGCCCAGGGAATATGTGGCCATGCTTTTAACGGCAATGTGGTGCTTGCCAGAGTATTCAAAATAGCAGGGTTGGGGTTTTTTTTATGGCTGTTTTCACTTTGATTAGTTGCAGAGAATAGAGAGCCATCAGAAATGAGGCTTGTCAACTCAAAAAGAAGGTGGGCCCGAAACTTCTGCTAGTACCCAATTCTCCTCCACTTACTGGGGATGCACCGCATCTTTAATCATGGAGTAATAGATGATTGATATGCTTGGACTCTGATTAGAAAAGGTTTCATTTTACTTGTGCTCAGTATACGGAATTAGTTAAGGGTTGCAAAGGAAAAAAAGTGATGGACTGTTGTTCACATTAAATTATAATGACAGCCTTCCTAACTACTGTGTATTTATTATGTAAGAAAAGAAAATGTCTGGTAAAATTCTGTGTAGGTTAATAACACCTTCATAATATACTCTTTCTTTTCTATTGACTTGAATAGCCCTCCTACTGACTTTTAATGGATTATTAGAGTTAATTACCTCAATTGCAATATAATTGATTCTTAAATACTATGTAGAAACCTCATACAATTATGGAAAAACAAAAGTTATCTAGACATCTCAGATCAAAAAAGATTTGAAATTCCTGCACATTTAATTTCTGATAATCACTAGTCAGTTTGGACATTAAGATTGCATGGTGTCTTGTTTTCTCTTTGCTAGGTTTTGACAGAATTGATAGTTTTATAACATTTAACTCAATGCACATGGAAATATAAGATTAAAGCAGTGAATGTGATTTTTTTCCCCCCTAAAAAAAGATCACTTCATGGCTTAAAAGCTGAAATGTGTTACCTGCCTAACATTGACAGAAACAAACGCAGAGGGAAATCAAAAGTGGATTTGATGTTGAGTTTTAGAAATTTTTTCTCCACAGGTATTAAGTTCCCTGTGGGTCTTAGGGTTTGTTACCTCAGGGCTTTAAAATATGACAAGGGGATGAATTGCCTAGAGGGACAAAAATTCCCTTCCGTTTTGTTACCTAGATATGGACTGTGCGTCGTAATATCAAAACTACTGGTCAAAAAAATGAAACATTCATTAATATCTAAGCTTTGATGTCATATTGATCAAAAGCCATCCTTGTAATAGAGTTGTCTGAATGCACTCTTTTAGTTTTTAAGGGATTTTGGGAAACTACTTTGTGGGAATTGGTACAGCTACAAATGTGAGGTCTTTTAAAGGACTGTCCTGATTCACAGTGGACTATTTCTAGAATGTTCTAAAATTATGCATACACGTGTAAAGGAGAGGCAACCTGATTCAATATCTTGTGTTTTCTGTTACTACTATGTTGTAGGACTTAATTTGTCCAGAGGTTAGTGCTCCCTTCTGTAAAATGAAAGGCCCTCTTCAGCTTTGAAAATCCCGACTTTGTATTCTTAACACTCTTCTTACCAATAGCAACTCATTAATTCTTAATATAAAACTTATTGCTGGTTAGTCAATTCTGACTCACAGCAACCTTATAGGACAGAGTAAGACTGACTTGTATAGTTTCCAAGGCTGTGACTCTTTACAGAAGTGGACGTTCACATCTTTCTCCTTTAAAGAGGAAAGCATCCCAACACTTAAGTCCTGTGCCATGAAGCAGTCTTGACTTTTGAAGAAAAAGAAGAAGAAGAAGAAAAAAAATATATATATATTTGGAAAAAATTCCATATATATTTGTAAAAGTATAGAGTAAGCAAAAAGTTTCTCAAAGCGATGAGGGATGAATTAATGCAATGAGTGCAACAACAATGTGGAATTTAAGCTCAGTAGAGATTAGAGGATGGCACAAGATTGTGGAGAATTTTGTCCTGTTGTTTAAAGTGTTACTGTAGGTGGGAGCCACCTGGAGGGTGTGTAACAGCAACCAAAATATATATATCTATCCTCATAGGGAGTTCTGGCAGCCTAGTTCATAAGGAGTTGTGCTGCTTGCTAACCCGAGGGATGCACCTCTTGGGTAGTTTCAATAGACCAGTTGCTCTGCTTGAGAAAGATGGACAGTCTCTTCCCATGTAATTTATAGTGAGGAAAACCAGCTAGAGAGTCAGCTATGAGTTCTTCTGACAATGAATATAGTATCTTCATGACTGCTGTAAATTTTCAAGAGCAAGGAGCTTATTCTTCAACACACTCTCTCTTATCTCTCTCTCTCTCTCTCTCTCTCTCTCTCTTATCTATCTATTCTATCTGTCTATCTATCTATCTATCTATCTATCTATCTATCTATCTATCTATCTATCTATCATCTTTCTTCTATCCTTATAGCTTGTAGGTCTGGGGGCCTAGATAGACAGTAGGGAGTTAGTTGCATGACTAACTCAAAGGCAAGTGATTTCAATCCACCAACTGCTCCATGGGAGAAAGAAGAACAATCTCCTTCCATGAGATTTACAGATCCTGAAAACCAGGCTGGAGGGTCAGCTCTAAGTTGCACTGACTTGATGACAGTGAATGAGTGGTATATCTTTATCATATATGTTATAATGTCCTAGTTTAAAATAAGTTACCCTTTAGTTGATTGAGTAGCCTGTTACAGGGAAGGGCTTCTTTTATGACTCCCTGAAAATTTTGGTATGATGTAACAAAACATTCCACTTATTGTGCTTTAATTGTGAAACGTACCATTTTGTAATACAAATGTCACTGTAAAATCTATTTGTTTTAGGAAACATTAATGGAGTTTTAAATCAGAAGCATAAAAATGTGAAATCTCACCCAATTTTCCTATATATTTAAATACAATCCCGGTTTCCAGTGGAATTTTGAACAATTTTAAAGGTTTTATGGAATAATATTTCAAGATGATAGCCATAAAAACAACAAAAATATGTTAAAATATGATTTTTGAAAACTGTGGTGATGGGCAATTCACATTATCCCTACACCTAGTGGTAGGCAAATAAAAGAACCTAAATGATTATTAGACCTAAGAATACAAGGAAATGAACAGATTGATACAGAGACATTTCAAATCAATGGCTGAAGAATTGAGAGTTCTGTAAATGCTGTTGGGCCAACTGGCTTTCCATCTGAACTCATATACAAACATAAATTCCAGAGGAAATAAAACATGAAGCTCAAATCTACGCATGCATGTATGAGAAGGAAATACAAGTCTTTTGCCCCCTTTAGGAATAATTGTCACTTTGAAGGTGTGAAATGCATTTTTGTTAGGTGCTATCAAGTCGGCTCCAGCTCATAGTGACCCTCTATGCAACTGAACCGGTGTACAGCAGACAGAAACCCTGTCCAGTCCTGTCCTGTGCTTAAGCACAGTACTGAAGTTACTGTCTAATCCACCTCACCGAGAGTCTTTCTCTCCTCCTGTGATTCTCCACCTTTCCAAGCATGATGTTCCAAGTACTAGCCCCTCAACCCTTGAAAACATGCCTGAAGTATTAAAAATGTTTGATATTCATTCATTTCAGCTTGCTAATGCTAGGATATCAATCTTTGTGTGCTCCATTTTATTTTTTAATGATTTCCTTGTTCATTGATTTGTGCTTTGGCTTGAGAAATGCTGAGCCTGCTCTTTCCTGTTGGTTTACTAACTCTGAGTTGTAACTTTCAGCATACTATTACTTTGCTTTGTCTTAATAGATGCCATGTTCTAGTTGACGAATGTTTTACTTGTTCTGTGTTGTGCCACACAGTTAAATGCAGAGTCTTCTTGGCTAAATTATTTACTTGTTCATGTCTTTAAGGTAGTATTTTGAGGAGGAAGTTCTTCTCCAGTCTTATTTTGAGTGCCTACAAACCTGAGGCTCTTTCTAATCTTCCAGCACAAATTTCAATGTTCTCCTACTATTCATAGGGCTTTCAAGGGCCTGATATTTCAGAAGCAGATGACCGGACTCTTTTCCTAGTCTATCTTAGTCTGAATGCTCCCCTAAAATCTTGGTGACCCTGCTGGTATTTGAAATACTAGTGGCATAACTTCTAGCATTATTTTGTTGTTGTTGTTGTTGTGCTGTATAGTATTAAGTCAGAACCCACCCATAACTGACCCTCTAGTGGGTTTTCAGGGGCAGTATATTTGCACTGGAGGAGATTGACCATTTTTCTCCCATGGAGAAGCTGGTGGATTTGAACCATGTGCCTTTTGGGATGGTAGTGCATGTATTTACCACCAGGCCACCAGAGCTCCCTCTAGAATCCTAGCATTTCAATATCAAACCACCACAGTAAAAAAAAAAAGAAAAGAAAAGAAAAGCAGCACATGAGTATGTTTGGAGTTTTTTTTTATGTTTAAAAATTCATATATACTTTTAAAAACCTGATGCCTTGAATTGATTCTGACTCATAGTGACCCTGGAGAAGAATTGTTTTATTGGCAGTTCTTGATTTTAGACTTCTATAGAACCAGATGACCAAGATTTTGTTGCAGTGTCCGGGGTGGACTCACCTTTTAGGTTTATAGCCTGTCTCAAGCAACTTGTGTCACTGAAAGTTTCAAAATTCTGCATGCATTTCAACACATGACATTTCCTTTTATACCAATTATCTTCTGGGGTGAGGTTAAGGTGCGGCCGAGAATATATATCCTTTTTTGCGTATGTATGTGTGTGTAATTTTGCAGCAGAAAGACATTTCTTTCATGTACTTTAGGTAATATACATCAGATTATGATGATCTTTATGGTATATTTATGTGCTGTTGCTTCAGGGTTATTTCATCAAGTTAAATAAGTATTATTTGAATAGAGTGTGGTGTTGTATGACCTCTGAGTTGACTCTGATCAGATTAATCTTGTTGAATTGGATACATTAAAAAGAGTATACTGTGAATTTGGTGGAATTCTGTCAAGATCCCTTCCAGTTTTAGTTTCCCATGATCCTTGCAAGGGTAGTACTAGGTCAGTGACCTCTTCTTTCAGCTGAAATTATTCCACTAACATCTTAGATCTCCCTGCACCTGATCGACCCTCAATGTTACACAGCATTCCGCTATCCATGCTATCAGGTGGAATAAGCAATTTAGATAAAGTATTGTGATCAGTTTCAGCTTACCTCTATGTTGTTTGTTAGTAAGGAGTTAATGAAATCAGACTTTGGTCATATGTGTCTTTAAGGAACACTCCCCCCCCACCCCTCATTCCAATGACTTCTTGTTCATGGGAAAATGAAAGGAAATGGACCGCTAGCTGGAGGATGGGACCACCCTTTTCCAGTCGTGTGGCTAATTTGTCAGGTGTAATATTGGCACCTGTTGGCTTGTGTTGGCTTCCTGCCCACCCTTGCTGGGGAAGTATCCAAATACTTGTAATAGGTGGTAGAAGACTTCAAAGCCATTTGTAAAAGAAAAGGATATTGTCATTAAAGAACTTAATGGTGATTACACCCAATCATTTAATGATTTTAAGATAAAAGTTTTAAAAACACAGTATCTAAATTTTTTCTTATGTATCATATGACCTCTTAAAACAAAGCAATGGGATTATTTAGTAATACCTATTTTTGAGAATATGTAGAGCAAATATTTAGTTTTCTTGTTTCTGAGGGAGGGAAAAAGCAAAGGGCTCAGTTTCTTGTATGAAGACTATGGATTGTTTCCTTAAGGATATAATTCTCTGTACTCAAACACTCATCTGTATAGAGGCATTCTCTTCATGGATACTAATGGGTGACTTCCTTAAAACTGAAGAAAGACTACAATAATAAGTGGATTAGATCAATGAAAATAATTTGTCAGAATTTATTAGGAATGTTGGATGGGCACAGTTGGTACATTTACATATCTCAAGCAATAGCTACAAATAATTGTTTTACTGTCCATTCATTGAAGGTACATCTGTTGATTAACAGAAATTAATCAAATGTTATAAAACCCCCAAAACTAAAAATTTATAACAAGTGGCTGTTAAATCATGATCACAAATTTATAACAATGGAATTAATCTTGTCATTTCATGCTTGGAAGGGTGGAGTGACAGCACAGGAGAGGAATAGCTTGATGAGATGGATTGATACAGTGACTAGGGTGATGGAGTTAAGTGTATCAGAGACAGTCAGAATGGCTCAGGATAGGTTGGGGTTCACAGCTATTGTACATAGGGTTGCTAGGAATTGCAGGTGACTTAATGGCACTTAGCAACAACAGCAGCAGCAGCAGCAGCAACAGCAGCAGCAGCAGCAGCAGCAGCAGCAGCAGCAGCAGCAGCAATATATTGGTTTAAACAAAAAAACCAAACATACCAAAGAACCCCCACCCCGCTAATCTTGAGCCAGTTTGATTCCAACTCCTGTCAACTCTGCATCCAGCTTCCTAAATAACTCCTAATGAGAGGAGATTGCCTCCTGTCTCTCCCAGATTTGGTTGGATTCAAACTGTTGATCTTTTAGTTAGCAGCTCAACATAAACCCTACTATGCCAGTAGACACCTGAATTTGTTTGTCTGTTATTGTTGTGTACCATAGAGTGGAAATTGACCCATAGCTGACCCTCCAGGGGGTTTTCAGAGGCAGTTATCACACAGAAGGAGATTGCCCAGCCTTTTCCTGCAGAGCAGGTTGTGGCCTTGAACCAGATGTCTTTAGGATTGCAGTGCAGCTTCTTGCCAGTAGGCCAAATTTGTTTACTGTGTCTAAAAGTCTCATGGTAGAGTTGTTGTTGTTGTTGTTACGTGCCATCGAGTCGTTTGCGACTCATAGCGACCCTATGTACAACAGCCCTAAACCCTGCACTATCCTGTGCCAATCGCATTGCCTCTGGCACACCCATCCCGCTTACCCCAGTCACTGAATCAATCCACCTCATGGAGGGTATTCCCTTCCTGCGCTGTCCCTCTCTACCAAGCATGATGTCCCTCTCTAAGGACCTGTCTCTCCTTACAACATGTCCAAAGTATGTCAGACGAAGCCCCAGAATCCTTGCCTCCAAGGAGTAGCTTGGTTTAATCCTCTCTACAATGA
>NW_006399840.1:3783983-3794972 GCF_000299155.1 Elephantulus edwardii | reverse complement strand
ATGTTGTACTTCAAGATGGATCTAGTATCATTAAAAGTTCATAGTGAAGTGGACTTGGGCGGAGGGATTTTATAACAATGAAAGAATTTTTCTTTTACTTTTCAAAGAGAAGAGTGAATTGGGTAGAGTTGTGGGCATGGAGAAAAGTGCAACAATGAATTAATGGAAATCCAAAGTGTCTGTAAACTTTCATTAAAATTAATTTTAAAAAGTTAATCAGTTACTGATTGAATAAGTATTTATTGAATATCCATTCTATTAAAAAATATGTGACTGAGTTTGCTTTAGCAGTTTTTGGACAACTTCTAGGATACTGCAAGAATGCATCAAACAGAGTTCTCTCAGCCTTAAGCAAGAAGGCTCCAAGTATTCTGCATGTAATATTTCATGGTCTTTCTGAATGACAAGCTTAAAACATATAAATAGTAAGAAATAATACAGTGTGAGTTATATGACATAAACCAGAGGTGAGGTACTCTCATACTCACTGCCATCATGTCAGAACTGTACCCTACATTGGGTTTCCAAGGCTGTCAATGACAGAGGAGGAGACTGCCCGCCTTTCTTCCTTGGAGCGGTACAGTAGATTCAGACTGCTAGAGAGGCATAGCCTTTGACTTAATTGTACAGATGTAAGTGTGGTAGTGGTGGTTGAGAAAAGGGGAGATCAATGTTGATTTAAATGATTTGAAGAAAAGGCTAGTTGTTTCTCGAGAATTAGTGTTGTTAGGTGCCCTCAAGTCAAGTATGATTCAAGTGACCCTATGAACAACAGCTCTGAACCCTGTCCTATCCTGTGCATCTCACACTTCCTGACACATAAGAGCCTATTGCAGCAGTCACCGTGTCAATCCAACTGGTTGAGGGTCTTCTCCTTTGCTGACCCCTCTATGTGTCTAAACATCATGTCCCTTTCCAAGGAATAGTGCCTCCCAGCAACATGCCTGAAGTATGTGAGGCAAAGTCTCATAATCCTGCATTCAACCTACGTACAATCCATGTTCCATTTATCAAACGACGTTTGTCATTGTCTTTCCTGATTTCAGCTAACTTCCAGTCTGGGCTCTATTGTTACACTGCTATAACTAACTGCATTCCTCTAGTGTTCTTAATGTTTCAAAGACCTGTTATTCAAGAAGTAGAAGATCTTTCCTGCTTCCTAGTCTGTCTTAATCTGGGAACTCTGCTAAAACCTGACCACCATGGGTAAACCTTTTGGCATTTGACTCATCAGTGGTACAAGTTCCAGTATCACAGTAACCTGCAAGATCTAGCAATAGATAGATCTCTACCAATGCCGTACCAATTTTGTAATTCTTAAAATAGGCTCTAGGTAATGATGATATCATTCAAAATAAAAAAAATAAATCCAAGTTCTGTTTGGTCCTCATGATAAGGCCATGCTAAACCACATGGCTGTCCCTAGCCGATTCTTGGAAGTAGATCACCATGTCTTTCTTCCTAGTCCACACTAGTCTAGGAGCTCGCTGATACCTGTACAATATCATAGCAACCCTAAGACCTTTACAGACACATGGATGGTGGCTGTAATGAGGAACATTGGCTAGGAATTGAGTCAGGGTCTTCAACACGGAAGATGAGAATTCTTCCACTTAGATAATCATCAGTTAGATAACCAAAAAGCAAACCAGTGGACATTCTAAATGGGTTGGGAGCAGAGAATGAATGTGGAGTGACAAAGCCCCTTTAAGTAGATCCAGATGACTACATATAGTTCACTATTTATAAAACTGTTCAAGTTTTCTTCCTGTTTTGTATATGAGAGATCTTATCAATTTAGCAAAGAAATTAAGGGGCCATGGGGAGGGGGGCATAATGTAACATAAATAGCAATTTAGGAAGTTGTGGGGGTTTTCAGGCTATTATTTCAGCTGAAAGAAGTTGTTATGAGGAAGATTTTTAGGTTGATTTTTTTTCCAAGGATAAAGACAACCACACTAGCCATGGTGAAAAAATGGAGAGAAATGAATTCAAGAGACATTCTGAAAGAAAAAATATTGAGACTAGGTGACATTATATATGGAGTTCAGGGGAGTAAAATTAAATTAGACATAACAGCAAAACTTCTGTCTTAGAAGGTTGGAAAATTTATAACATTTCTGAGCTCTGGACGAGGTGAAAGTGCAAGTTTAATTTTAGACAGGTATATTAGGTATCCATTAAGATGTCCAGTAGAAATATTTCATAGGCAGTTGGACACAAGTGACTAAGGAGTAGAAGCAAGGAAAAGACCTGTATGTTAACAGTCACACCCTGCCTGTAACTACAAATTCCACTGCCTTGTTCTCAAGAGATCTTTTACTTATTTTCATTCTGTTTTCAAATTCATCAGCAGCAGGCATCTTGTACCTCTCTTTCCAGTCTAGTCAGTCTGTCTACCTCATGTGTTCTTTCTATGAACTCTTGATCTCCTTGCCTGTACATCTCTCTCTAACTTTCTCATTTTTTTTTAATATTTTCCCATGGAGGGCCAACTCAGGGCCCTTTCTACTTCATGAAAAGCTTTTCAAAATTCCAACCCACACACTTCTTTCCTTTCTTTGACCTCCTATATCATTTGCAGCTTACACTATTTGTGGAAGCATTCAGTTATATGCAAGTTTCCATTGTTCTTTAATTATGTCAAGCATGAATATCATTAGTAAGATGCTCACTGACTTGAGAGTAAAAGGTTTTGTCCCTTGCATCAATTGTTGATGTTAGATGTGTTGACTAAACTACAGCTCATGGAAATCCCATATACAATGGAATTGAACAACAGAAGTGAACTCAGCTCTGTCCTGTACCAGCCTCATGATCGCTCCTATGCTCGAGCTCATTTTTATAGTCACTGTGTCAATCAATTTTATGGATGGCCTTCCTCTCTTTCTCTGACTCATCACCTTTTCCAGTGTGGTGCCTTTTCCCAAGGACTGGTCTCCCCAGATAACTTTACCTGAATATGTGAGATCAAATTTCACCAACTTCTAAGAACACCCTGGTTACACTTTCTTCAAGACAGACATTTTTGTTCTTTGCACAGTCTTTATCCAACACCACAACTCAAAGTCATTGATGCTTTTTCTGCCACCCATGTTCACTGTCCAACTTTCAGACGCATAGGAAACAGTTGAAAATACCATGTTTTGTGTCACTTAGTTTTTAAACTTATGTTATTGCTGTTTAGTACTTTCAAGAAGTTCTTGAGAACAGATTTTCTCAATGTAACAACTCTTTTACTTTCTTGAATGCTGTTACTATAGGTGTTGATTGTGGATCCAACTAAAATGAAATTGTTGACAACTTAAATCTTTTCTCCACTTAGCATAATGTTGCCTATTGGTCTTGTGGGGATTATTATTTTTTTCTTTTTTTTTCCAATTTTCTACTACAATATACCATGGACTGCTAAGAAAATGAACAGGCTCATCCTGGAGAGGGTTAAACCAGGCTGCTCCTTTGAGGCAAGGATTCTGGGGCTTCGTGTAACATACTTTGGACATGTTGCAAGGTGGGACAAGTCATTGGAGAGGGACATCATGCTTGGGAGAGTGGAGAGACAGTGCAAGAGAGGAAGACCCTCTATGAGGTGGATTGATTCAGTGACTGGGGTAATCGGGATGGGTGTTTCAGAGACAGTGAGACAGGCACAGGACAGAGCAGGGTTTAGGGCTGTTGTACATAGGGTCGCTATGAGTCGCAGGCGACTTGATGGCACATAACAACAACAACTAGTTTATCTACAAAATTGGAATACATTGTTTTCAAGTACAAATTCTTTCAAATTCCTTCACCCGCCCCCCACATCAAATTGTACCACTTATGATTAATCCCCACCTCCCCCTGCACATCCTCATCCCTCTGCTTCCAACCTCTCCCATCTCTCTTGGATCCTTATACTCATTCTACAATAATGGTTTTATACATTATTTATGCTTGTGGGACTTAGTTAGTTCACTCAGCATAATGCTCTTTAGTCCCCCCCAAGTTAGGTAATAATGTACAAAATCATTGCTCCTGTGTTCTGCTTAATATTCCATTGTGTGAATGTACCATAATTTCTCAATCCATTAATTTGTGGTTGGACATTTGGGCTGTTTCCATATTCTTGTGATGATGAATAATGCTGCTATGAACATTGGTGTACAAATCTCAGTGTACCTCAGGGTATATTCCAAGTAGTGAAATAGCTGGGTCACATGAAATTTCTATGTTCAGCTTTTTGAGGCAATGCCAAACTGCCTTCCAAAATGATTTTTGTTTTCTTGATGTTCAGATGTAATCCATATTGAAGGCTGCAGTCATTCATCTGCTGCAAGTACTTCATATGCTCTTTACTTTCTGCAAACAAGGTTGTATCATAATGAAAGTGTATCAATTAGAAAGTATATTGTCATACTGGGAAAGGAAGAGATCATCAAAAAGAGAGGAAGATGCTAAGTGAAATGGATTGACATAGTGACTTCAACAATGAGCTCAAACATAGTGGAAGCTTTGAGAATGGTGCAGGATAGCACAAGGTGACACATTCGGTTCATAGGGTCACTAAGAGTAGTAGTCAACTCATGGAGCCTAACAGTAACATATACAAAGACTTCTACAAGGAAATTTTAAATATGAGAGCTTTTACTTTTTCATGTTAAGTGTTGAAGCAGATAATCAAAGCTGACCTCGTAAATCTTTGTGTGTTTTATGTTTATTATATACACACAGCAAAACATAGACAAATTCAACAATTTATGCATATAAAATACAGTGACGTTGATTATATTATTAAAGTTATGCAACCATTCCTTACTTGTGACTCCCCTATTAACATGCATTTACTTGCCCCATATCTAACCATTCAAGTTGCTGTTAACAATTTGATCTAAAATATTAAAATTCTTTAAAAATCGTGTAGCATCAACAGCAAACACTCTTTACTTGCTAAGTGAAGCTGTGCAAGGAGGGACAGGTCCTTGGAGAAGGACATCATGCTTGGGAGGGTGGAGGGACAGTGCAGGAGAGGAAGACCCTTGATGAGGTGGATTGATTCAGTGACTGGGGTAATCAGGATGGGTGTGTCCGAGACAGTGAGGTTGACACAGGACAAAGCAGAGTTTAGGGCTGTTGTACATAGGGTCGTTATGAGTCACAAGCGCATAACAATAACAACAATTTTAAAGATTTAAGAGAATATTTTTAGCTTATGGCTCTGGGCTTAAAATTTGTCTTACGATAGTATTTTTAGGATTCACCTAGCTTCGGAGGCTCCAGAAAGTGTGAATTGTATGAGAGTGGACATTCTGCTCCACAGTTGTTTTTTCTTTTGATAAGGATTTATCTATAGATTCTTTGATCAAAATGTTTAGAAATAGTAACGAGGCACCATCCAGTTCTTTTGGTCTCATGGGACGGACAGCGTGGGTTTTTTTGTTTCTTTTGTGGAGGCAATCAACGGCGCATTCCATTTCCTGTCCTAGTCCTGACTCATGTTCTGTAGCTCTAGATGAATAGAAACAAATTGCTATAGTCTGGATGGTTGCTGGCAAACTTCTAAGACCCAGACGCGACACAATGAACTGGGAGTTAGTGCAGAAGTGCTAAAAATGACATTAGGCTGGCTAACCAGGGTATCCCATGAGACTGTATCCTGGTAAAATTTCAAAGCAACAGAGACCTAGCCTCCCACTAGCTTTTCACCTAGTTACCCTTAGCCTATAGTCCCCTCAGAGTCAAGGTGGATGCTTAATCTTCGCATGTGACCGCTATACTCTAGACAGAGATAAGGGGAAAAGAAGGGGGCAGATGGCTTTTCAACAGAACCAGCCCTGCTTTTATTGTGTTTCCTTTATATTTCATTCCTTGGCACTTAGATATATGGACAATCACCTCTCATGTGAATTACTGGCTCCGAAAGCCTGCGACTCAGCAGCAAACAACAACATTTGCGAGTAAGAAGCCTTGGATGATGCAATGATTAAGTACTTTGCTGCTAAGTGAAACGTTGGTGGTTCAAGCCAGCCGAACAGAGGGAAAAAGATGTGGAAATGGACTTCTGTAAAGATTATAGATAGTCTTGTAAACTCTATCAGACACTTCTACTTTGTCCAATCGGGTTTCTATAAATCAGATTGATTCAGTGGCTCTGCATTTGGTTTACAAGTTATTTTCAAATAGTGCTAAAAACATTGATTTTTAGCTATACTGCCATCTTCCATAAATCTGGGTTCTTTTGGTAAAGATAATATGTATTGAATACACAGCTAGTTGTACTTTTTCTTTATTCTTACCTCTAGATTAATACCACTCTTTGAGTAAGATATTTATGCATGCAAAATTGAATAAAGACTATAAGAATAATCTGACATACTAAGTACGATAATTTCCATATCTATGTCTAATGAGCACAAGTGAAAATATTTTCATAGAAGTCACTATTAGTATTACTTTTCCAAAATTAAGTCAAATTTTCTGTTCTTACAGTCATTTTCTAGTATATGTAATCAGCATCACTGTCAGCTAGAATCTGTTACCATTCATACTCTCTCATTTCTAAGAAGTTTAAAGTACTAAATTAGTGATTCAGTGTGTAGTTTCTGAGTTCTTAAAAGTTTCTCTTTTGTTGCCTTCCACCTCCATCAGTTAACCAACTTTTTTGTGTGTGTGGTGCAATTTTGATTGCTGGAATTATTCTTTTTTGACCTTGCTGTGTGCTGTCAAGTTTATTCCGACTCAAAACCCCTGTAAGACAGAGGAGAACCCCATAGCTTTTCCTGAGGTGTAGTTTTTACTTGAGTCAATCACCAGTTCTTTTCTTTGCAAGAGTTGCTGGTGGATTTGAATCACTAATCTTTCTGTTAGCTGTCAAGTTCTTATTATTATTCCACTGTTGTCCAGCCGGTTCTGACTCATATTGACTTAAATCTTAATGGGAGAAGCTTGCCTGTCTTTCTCTCTTGAAATTGTGGTGTATTTGAACTGCTTCCTTTTGGATTAAGAAGAGACAATAGTTGTTCAGTGGTAGAATTCTTGCCTCACATGGAGGAGGCCCTGGTTCAATTCTTGACCAATGCATTTTGTGTGAATCTACAACCTATTGTCATTATTATAGCTGTGTTATTATTAGGTGCCATTGAGTTGAGTACTACTCATAGTGACCCTATGAACAACCGATCTGAACCCTGTCCTGGCCTGTACCAACCTTATCATCTCTGATACATTTGAACCCATTTCTGTAGTCATTGTTTCAATCCAGTTGGTTGTGAGGGTCTTCCTCCCTTTTGCTGACCTTCCACCATTCCAAGCATGATGTCCCTTTCCAATGAATAACCTCTCTTTGCAACTTGCCCAAAGTAAGTGAGATCAATTTTCTCCATCCTTGCTTCTAAGGAGCACTCTGGCTATACTTTCTCTAAGGCATATTTGTTTAGTCTTTTGGCTGCCCACAGGACAGTCAGCACTCTTCTCCAACACCACAGCTCAAAGGCATCAGTTCTTCTCCGTTATCCTTATTCCTTGTCCTGCTTTCAGAGACATAACAAGTGACTGGACAGACCATGGTCTAAATCAGGCACACATTCATTATTGGCACACATAAAAAGGTGGAAACACACCACTCTCTTAAACAAGAATCAGTGATAAGCTTGCAGTCATCACTACCGAGTCTTAGAGATCCTGCAGAATCATTCACAAATTTGTTATCTTTCAGATGTTACTGTTGATACATTGTCATTGTCCAACACCCTGATCCTTCTGTCCTGTATATTCCCCCAAAAGATTCTCCTGACATGAGCAAACATCTCTCCTCTGGTGTAGCATGATGTTATACTCTGCTTCTTATTTTCATTGTATCCACCTTCTACACCGCTTTACATGACTCAACAACACCCAAAGACTGGCAGTGTTTGCTGTAAGAGTGCCTGATCAATGAGAGCAAATGTGTAGTTTTCACATTGATTTTATTTGATCCCATCAGTGTTGCAAAAAAGTTATGTGGGACTCTGATGCAAACTGCAAATTTACACTCGGTGTGAAATCACACAGAAGTGCATCATAAGAAAAACCTGGAGATCTACTTCCCAAGGATCAGAGACATTGAAAGCCCTACGGAGCACAGTTCTACTCTGATGTACTTGGAATAAAATAAATGACAATTGTTTTCTTTCATTTTTAAAATTCTTGGTGGCATATTTGCTCATGACATTCAATTGATAACATAGGAGTTTGAACAAAGATTGTGACAAGATAGATGGAATTCTTTTCTATTTGCCTGAATTTTCTCCCCTTGAGTGGTGGGTGGGGAAGTTGGGCATCATAGAGAGAACTTTGTAAAACTTTTCTGGAGTGGGGCGCTTCTTCCTAAGGCCCTGTCTTTCCTAAAGACCAGCCTGACTTATGTCGACTGTACATGTGCTAACAAGTTTTCTCAGGCTTCCAAGATGGTAGGACTAAAACCATAAAATCTTACCACATCTCAAGAAAGAAGCATACAGAGGGAAAGATCCTTGACTGGAAAAGTTCCCTGCTTTTCTGAGTCAGCAAAAGAATCCTGTGTGAATGTCATAGGCTTCATTCAGCTGCCATTCATTGAGTTCTCACCATGTTCAAGGCAATGTGTTAGGCACCAGGGATTAAATATTGGTGGAAGAGAGATGAAAGACTGGAGTCCAGGGCACAAACAAACGATTGCTATTTCAAAAAAACTACACAGATGGTGAGTGGCTCTGTGGCTTTGTATTGATTCCTTAGAGACAAGTGGGAGTAGCCCAGGTAAAGATGCAGTGATCCAATCAGCCTTGACCCCCACTGATTCCTCACTTCAAGTCAACAAGGAGGCCATAACAGCAATAGATAGGCTATTATAATCTTTTCCACACAGTGCTACTATGAGTACCTGAATAGGGTAAAATGTTTATATACTAAAATGCTAACTGAGAGTTTGGAGGTTTGATTCCCCACAGAGGTTCCTCCAAAGAAATGTCTGTCCACTTTCTGAGACTAAAACAAAACAAACCCCCAAATGTTGGAAATAACTACTTTTTATTATATTATATTTTGGCAGAGTTGTCCCTTGACCCCAGTTTTCCCAATTTACTGAAGGGAAGTGAAAAAACGGGGATTTGGGGATTGGAGTTAGAGACTTATCTACATGTAACCCATAACATGTCCAATCACCCTTAATCTTATCTTCCTGAATAGACCTAAATCAGACACACTGGCTTGTGAGTCTGTCTCAGAACCAGATGGGAAGATATGTGGAAGAGGAAGGAAGGAAGAAGAAGACACATTCATCTCTCATCTCTCTCCTTTAACAGAGAAATGACTTGATTAGTTTATGAGCAGAGTAATGTTTAGGATTGCAACCTTTATTTAAAATACTCTTTCTATATGTTATGTATAAATAGCATCAACAATAACAGTTCAGGTTTGTGCAGAACTGTAAGTATCTCACCATTCAAACACTATGGGAAGTTGGGTACAGTTGATCCCCCATGCCATATTGGTCCTTGGAGGGGACCCCTCCCATACATTATACCTACTCTCCAGAAAGCTGCTAACCCGACCAATAGCTCAGAGTCCTCCCATTTGAATCCTTTGAGTAAACCTGCCCTAATCATTCTCCTTATTTTTAAGTCTTAGGTAATACATGTGTTGATGGTGAAACTATCAAGCTGATATAAAAAAGAAAACTTTACCTTTTGTATATAGATCATGGCTTTCAGTATCACTGTTTCTCTCTTTTTTATTGTTATCCAGTCAGAACCCACACAGAGCTGACCTTCCAGATCCAAGGGAATAGATTGCCCATCTTTCTCCTGTGGAGCTCTGGAGGATTTGAACCACCTGCTTTTGGGTTGGCAGTTCAGCTCCCTATTCACTAGACCACCACAGCTCCCTGCTATTGATTGGTATGGCACTTTGAGTTTCTAGTATTTTGAAGACAATATTATCATTTAGGATTGAGACATATCCTGGTCTACAACAGAGTTTCAGGTATTTTCACACCAGGACCATCCTAAAACCAACTCCACTACCACTGAGTCAATTTTGACTCATGACCCAACACAACAGGGTTTAATGGATTCTACAGGGCAGTAATCTTTATGAAAGGAGACTGCTTTGTCTTTCTTCCCAGGAGTTGCTGTTGAATTCAAACCTCGGACCTTTTGATTAACAGCCAAATATTTAACCACTGTGTCTGCAGACCTCCTCACAGGGACTGTGGATGAATAAATTGTAGAGGTATCACAGAGGAGATTCTTAGGGATATATTGCATATTTATTAAGGGGCTGTAGCGCTTCAGATAGTAAGAATGGCAGAAGAGATGAATGGCTGTGAGTTAAAAACAAACAACATTAATTGGTGCTTTCTTGTTTGTTTTCTTTTGGAACCTTAAAATTATCCAAATGGAGTGTTAATTTAAAAAAAAAAGAAAGAAATGTTTTCTTGGGAGAGGACAATATTTTGAAATGTTTTTAATTTATGAGAGCCCATTTCCTTCAGTCTCCCATTGCTGCACGAGGTTGAACAAATGTTAGCTGCAACTAATTAATTAAGTTTGCAGAAAGTAGCAGCAGGGGATTGGAATCTTGAAGTGGCAGTGAGCATTTTGACTGTAAACGCGTTGCCTGACTGAGAGACTGTATCTGGATTGAGTGGTTGCTGAGTTATCCAAGGAAAGGCAGTATCTCTGGGAAAATCAGGCTTGGCTGGAAGGAAAAAACAGTGACTCTTGTTGGCCAAGCTATTTATTTACTTTCCGGGTTCAGCTCATGTTTTGTGCTTGCTTCTAGCCGCACACTATAATTGTGCCATCATCTGTGTATGAGGGTGGTGACACCACAGACTTGCCCTCAGGAGACAAAGACAGAATGCTTATTGAAATATACACGTATATCTTACCTTCCAGTAGATTTCCTGAGGAGCCACTGACGGATTCAAACTGTCCACCTTTGTGCTGGCAGCACAACTCCCTATTCACTAGAGCCTGTGTGTATGTGTGT
>NW_006399840.1:3778438-3783734 GCF_000299155.1 Elephantulus edwardii | reverse complement strand
ACAGCTGACCCTCTAGCAGGTTTCCAGAGGCAGTTAATCTCACAAGATGAAATTATCCATCCTTCTTACCATACCTATATTTATATCTATCTGCACTGCAATCTCAAAGGCATGTCCACTAGCTGCTCCTCAGGAGAAAGATGGACAATCTTCTCTTGATTTATTTCCTCTGAAAATCTATTGAAGGTCAGCAATGAGTCCATTTGGACTTGATAGTACCGAACAACAACAACAACAACTATCTAGTTATACAGATCTAGATATCTAGATTTTTATAAATAAATATATATATATATATACATATATATACATACATATATATATTTTGTTGTTGTTGTTGGGCACTGTTGAGTCTGAGTTAACCCATAGCTGACCCTCCAGAGGGTTTTCAGAGGCAGTTAATCGCATGGGAAGAGACTGCTCATCCTTCTCCTGTGGAGCTATTAGTGAATGTGAACTGTAGAGAGGCGTCACCTCTGGGTTAACAGTGCAATCCTCCCCTCTCCCCCAATAGATTATTCTACCAGAGCTCCTTTTTAGGTACATGTTATGTCTCTTCTTTCTGTAAAATATATCTGTCTTTCTGTAACCAGCTGGTAATTAAATACCTCAATTCATTCTGGTCAAGTCCAAACCTACTTAGAGTTGACCCTTCCTTTATTTTTCAAGGTTGTAAATCAGAGAGAAGACAAGTTTTCTCGTTTTTCTCTCTTGGAAATATTGGTAGATTTGAACCACTGGAGAGATGTGGTCTTTGGCTTAACTTCCTAGGCTACCAGAGCCAGAATTTATAAAACCAACAATAACATAAAGGAGACATTAAATGTATATAAATATAGCTATTTATCATTGGCTGTACTTCTATATATTGATATAAGTCTCTTATTTTATAGATACGGAAAATAAGAGGCAGAGGATTTAGAAACCAACCTCGCATTGCAATTTGTAGGTAAGGGCACCTCTGTTGATCTGACACTGGACTTTTTTCCAGTCATACCAGTTTTCTTCCTACAGAGTCAAGTGGGAAATATACTCAAGAAGCCATGGTCTGTCTGTGCATAGAACTTGGCTTCTTTGAGGACCTCAGTAATGTCCAGAAAGACTAGAGTAGTAACTGTTGACGCTGGCTGCATCAATTTCCCAAGGTTTTTATTCTATGCCTGCCAACATAGGTCTTATTTACTATAATTCTTGGTGCCAGAAATCTGAAGTGTGTTTCACTGGGTTGACATCAAGATGTTTGCAGGTCCTCTTCCAATGGCTCAAGGAGAGAATACTTTCTTCATCTCTTCCAGCTTCTAGTATCTACTAGCATTTCTTGGCTTGTGCATACATCACTCAAAGCATCAAAGTCAGCTTATTCAAACTCATCTTTGCCCAATCTAGAGTGTGAAGCTATTTGCAGATATCTTATCCATCACATTGTGATGATGGAACTAGCAGTTCCATTGTCTACCCTCTTTTCCACCATGAATGAGTGCTCTGAAGTTCATTTTGTCAAAGGAAGTAATAAGGTAGTATTACTTGAATCAGCAGCAGACTGGGTGGGTGCCTTTACTGTCTAGAAAATTCTGGACATGTCAATACCATCTGAACAAAACCCTCACTTAATATAGCACTTTGAAAAACTTTGCCACCTGCTTTCTTTAAAGTTCTTGGGCTGGTTTTCCTTAGTTTTTCTCATTTCTTACCAAGAAAAAGAAAAGAAGTCCTAGAATATGTAATGCCTGAGTCAATCTAAGTTATGAAGGACGTATATAGCCAGCAAATGAATGATGGCAGTCTTAGCTGGCTTTCATATCTCTAGAGCTGACTGCTCTGGAGTTGCAAGTGAATTTATAGAGCTTGTCCTAAGATATAACTAACTATGCTGTTGCTGTTGTTATGTTCTAAGCGAGTCAGGGCCAATTCATAGCTGACCCTAAGCAATTTTTCAGAGGCTATAAATGTCATGTAAGGAGATGGTCCATCTTTTTTTCCCTCAGAAAGGCCATTGGATTTGAACCATGTGCCTTTGGATTGGCAGCACAACTCCTTGCCTCTAAGCCACCAGACCTTCCAAAGGTGTTACTATAGTTGTAGAAAATATACCTTAGATAGAGACCATCTAATACTATCTACTTGTTTTAGCCAAAAATGAGAGTTTTCCTATTTCCTGAAACCCATTTATCTATGAAGACACCAAAATTTTAAGTGAATGAACTTAGGAGACATGAAGAATATAACCCATTAAGATCCCCATGGTTTTCAGTAGTTTTGGCTCTAAGAACAAATCTTTTTAAAACCATGTTTAAAAACAGTGATGACAAAACCTTATTTCAGCCGAGTAGATTCTGACTTGTGGTGACTCTGTGATATAGTTAAGAGCATATACACGAGATAAATAATCTGTCTCCATTGTAAATTATGTTTGTTATTAATCTTGTGTATATGCTCTTAACTATGTTGAGGAAATTATCTTCTATTCCTATTTTATTGAGTATTTTAATCAGTAAAAGGTGTTAGATTTAGTTAAGTGTCTTTTCTGTATCAATTGGTTCTTGTCCCTTGTTTTACTGATGTAGTGGTTCACATTGATTATTTTTCTTATATTGAACCATCTTTGCATGTCTGATAGGAATCCTACTTGATCATAATGTTCTTTCTGTCTGCTAGGATTTTGTTAAGAATTTTCACATTTACATTTATGAAGTATGTTGATTCATTTTCTTGTCTAGTGATGTTTTTACTTGGTTTCAATATCAGAGTATTCTTGCTTGGTAAAATGAATCTACATGTTCAATGCAATCTCAATACAGATACCAACATTATTCTTCAGAAAGATGGAACAGGCAGTTTCCAACTTTATTTGGAAAGGAAAAAGGCCTTGAATGAGCAAATCTCTACTGAAAAAGAAAAATAAAAAGCATTACACTTTGTGATCTTAAAACCTCCTATATGATCATACTATCAAAACAGCATGGTTCTGGTACAGTGACAGACACATAGACCAGTGGAATAGAATAGAAAACCCAGAAATCAATCCATCCACCTATACTTAACTGACCTTGACAAGGATATTAAATCCATTACTTGGAGAAACAGTAGTCTCTTTAAAAATAATGTTGGCAAAACTTGACATCTATCTTCAGAAAACTAAAACAAGATAAACATTTCACACCAAATACAAAAGAAACTCAAGGTGGATCAGAGGACTAGGGATAAAGCCAAAACCTGTGAAGATCAACAAAGTAAAAAAATAGGAACAAATATGATAAGACAAGGTTCATATCTGTGGTTCATAGAGTGGCTATCTGTTGTAACTGACTCAATGGCACTTGATAATAATAACAATCTATGGAATGAATAGGCTTTCACACATAGCAAAAAATTACATAAAAAATACAGGAGAGGATAAAATAGATTAATGGGACTTTTTAAAAATCAAATCCATGTGTATATTAAAAAAATCCCTCTAAGTGGTATAAGAGAACCCACAGACTGTAAAGTCAGCAATGATATATCTGATAAAGGACACATAAATAAAATGTATAGAATACTCCAGCACCTTAACAAGAAAAAGACAAACAACTTAATTATATAATGGGCAGAAGATATGAGAAAAACTCCTCACCAAAAAAGACATTCAGATGACCAGCAAACATGAAGATCACTAGCCTTTAAAGATGTGTAAATCAAAACAAATTTAAGATATTACTCCAACAACAATAGAGAGATTGGTATTGTTATGCACTACTGGTAAGAATGTAAAATGATGTAATCACTATGGAAGGCAGTTTAGTATTTCCTCAAAAAGTTGAAAATAGAAATACCATTTGATCCAGCTATTCCACTACTAAGAACTTAACCTTAAAAAAAAAGGATAGAGGTGCAACGTGAATAGATATACACACCTATGTTTATTGCATCATTATTCATTATAGAAAAGAGATGGAAGAAACCCAAGTGGACATCAACAAATGAATAAATAGAGAAACTCCAGTACATTCACACAATGAAATATTATGCAGCATTGAAAAACAATGAAGAGTTAGTGGAACACTACATGACATGGATGATTCTAGAGAACATTATGCTTAGTGAAATAACTCAATTACAAAAGGATAAGTACTGTATAAGACCACGGTTATAAAAATAGTACCATTAAGGGGGATGGGAAGAACAGGAATTAGATAAAAGCCACTGCATTAGAATAGATGAAAGGAAGGTCAATGTGAAATGAATAATGATCATACATTGTATGTATTTTACGTACCAATATGGAACAGGACATACATAACTGATTGAATTGGGTGGGGAAGGCTAAGGAAAGGTTTACACACAGACAGAAATATTTATGGAAGGTTGACAAAGATTAGGGAGTGAGAAGGAGAAGGAGCAGAGATTAGTGGATGAATGGGTAGGATGAAAAGGAAAGGAGGGAACAGCAAAGATCTGAGAAGATATTGCAAATAATGGAATCATACAATTATAATTAATGTTACAAAACAAAATGTATATAAGTGATTGAATGGAAACTAACATAACAAAACAAAACAAAGAGCTATTTGCTACTAGAATGGCATTGTTGAATGTGAATTTGAGAAAAATTCTCACGTTTAACTCTCCTGTGGGTCATTAGGGATTCATTTGCAGGCAGTCATCTTTGCTTTCACAAAAGGCTAAATTGTCTCTGGGGATGCAAAAATGCAATTATCCTACTTTGTAAGCTGTAGTCTTTTCATGGTTAAATCTAATAGGCACCAAGCCCAAAGGAATATTGGCAACACCTGGAGTTTAAACGGAAGTTCTTTGCAGATAGAACCAAGGTCTGTAGAGTATGATCCTTCTAATATGGGTAGCATCCTATCTAGCACAGTGCCACATTGCGTTTAAGACTCCTTGAAGCTAGAAACCTTCTCAACTGGGACTGGATATCAAGCAAAGATACCATGGAAATATGCTGCAGAGGAGTCTTTTTACCACTTCCTTTTCCTTCAATTCCACAGAAACCATCTTATTTTCATAATAAGTTGTGTCATATTATTTCATCTCTCTTGATGCAAATACTAAAATAGATCTTCCCCCCTCACCCGCACTGAGCCCTCTTCCTTGAACTTCTAAGTTCTCCATGGCAAGCTTGTTCAGTGTTAAAAGAAAGGTTTAAATGAGTTATGCCCCTACTCCCTCTTTTAGAAACTCCCTTTAAAGTTTTCTACCGCTCTCTCTTCATTTTTGTAATTGCGATATTGTTGTTGTTGTTATGTGCCGTCGAGTCATTTCCAACTCATAGCGACCCTATGCACAACAGCCCTAA
>NW_006399840.1:3747540-3775548 GCF_000299155.1 Elephantulus edwardii | reverse complement strand
CAGAAGTGGGTGGCCAATCCTTCTTCCTAGTCTGTCTTAATCTGAATGTTCAGATTTAGAGGAGTATCTGACAGACAGCAATTTGTGAAGCAGTGAAAGATAAATCCCTTATTGTGGAGTAAGCATTAGTTACTGTGTTGACCCCACCCTTAGCCCAGAGCCTTGACCCCACTTACTTCTCAGTTCCACCCTCAACCTGGATAACCCTTCCCATCTGCCAAATCCCTTCAGAAAATATCTTCCATTGTCCAACCCATGATCTGACAACTTGTATCTTAAGCTTTCTTGGCTTCTGTGATTCCAAAAACGTAGACTGCTGACATTTTTCTTTTGACCAGTGTCTCTTAAGTTTAGCTGTACTGTCTCCAAATTCAACAAAAATGTAGATTTGAATAACAAAATTAACAAATTTGATCTGATAAATCAGCTAGCGAGATGTGCATATGGACCATGCATTTCAGTTGGTCAGTGCGCTCTGTCCTCGATTGTCTGTCTGCTGGACCTATGAATGCTCATTTTAGAAATGTCTGTTTTTAGGTTCTGTCAAGTTGACTCCAATTCATAGCAATCTGGTATGCAATAGGAGAAACCGCTGCCCAATCCTGCTCCATCCTCACAATCTCTTTTGTATGTAAAAGCTTTCTTTTAAATAAAATCTTCATTTCTCAAATGTCAGTTGCTGTATCTTCTAAATATTATGGACATATCTATTTTTAGAAGCTAAATTCAACTTTTTAATTTAATTTTATTTTTTACTGAGACTTTAAGTAAAGTTTATCATGAACTTGGATTTCCATTCATTCACTGTTGCACATTTTCCTCTCTACCCTACTCCCCAGTTCACTTTTCTCTTTAAAAATATTCTTTCATTATGGCACAATTTCCTCCCTCTTAATTGTCCTACCAAAATAAACCTCAAGTCACATGATAATCACAAAAGAAAGGAAAAGAAAACAAAACAAAAAACCACATACACCCACCTTTCCTGCTAAGAAAGTCTGATGAATGGCCTCAGTGAGGGCTGTAGTCAGTCTGGGGCCATCTCTAAGTTGTGCCTTGCCGTCCAAGTCAAGATGACTGCACTGTGTGATAGCATTGACAGGCCTGTAGAAATGCTTTCCCATTTCTTGACTGGCTGCCTCGGTCAGGGACCTTTCATATTTGTGGCCCCTAGGATTCTCAGTCTGGCCTCTTATGGTGTCCCCTTGGACTTTTCCCCAGGGGCAAGTGTCACTTTCTGCCCTCTCGCTGAGCCTCTGAATGTCTACCGCGCTTGGGGATGGACTTTAGTAGAGAGGAGTCCTGATAGAGCAATGCCACCCAGCTCCTTACCAAAAGGCCAGTGTTCAATGCCAGCAACTCCTCTGAGGCAGGAAGGTGTGGCTGTCTGCTTGCATAAAGATTCCAATCTTGGAAACCCTATAAGGCCGTTTTACTCTCTACCCGTAGAATTATAATGAGTCACAACTGACTTAGTAACAGTGGGCATGGGAGGTTAACAGAAATGGCTCAGTGGTGTCCCTTCAGCATGTGTGCAAGGTCCATGCTATATCTACTATATGTAGGGACATCTCTGGTTCGGGAACAGCTTTCTTATCTAGGATGTGATTCAGTTAGTATCGCCTTTGTCAAGATGAACTTCAGAATGAATACTCACTCAAGGGAAGAGGATTAGGGGTGGGGGGTGAGGAGTGCAGGAGAGGGGAATGGAGCTGCTAGCCCCATCATCACATCGCGGGGTAAGATGTTTGAAAACAGTTGACTTAGTTCCCTAGCATAAATTCCCTTCTTTCTCCAAAGAGCAGCAATGGTGAGGCGCTAGCATGCAAATACTTGCAAAGTGAAAATGGATACATTTCCACTGCTCCTCATCCCTGGCCTCCAGAGGACAGCCTGCCAGCCATGCGTGCACGTCGGTTTGGCACCCTGACAAATGCGCCCTGGAGCATAGACTGAAACCACCAAACTGATATCACATGGGGCACCAGCCTAATCCTGACCTTGTTCTCTTTAGGTGAGAACCTGTGGAATTAACCTGGGATGGTCCCCTGCTTCCACCTGGTTGGCAGCCTGGATTTCTCCGCCTCCTTTCCTTTTTCCCACCTGACCCCTCCCCCCACCCCCATTACTATCTCTTTGCGTCTCCTCAGTTCTCTGATATCCACCATCCACCACTTTCTTGTTCTTGGTCAGTACATGCATAGTAGGTAGCTGCCGTGGTTCCTGAAAAGGAGCTAACCACAGATTGTTTCTAGCCTTAGTGTTTTCTTTCCCTTGGAGAGGGAAAGGCTCCTCACAGCCTGCTCTAAGCTTGGGGCTGGTAGGCAGAGCTGTTGGCCTGGCCCCATAGACATCTGTGATTGCGGTCTGCTCTGTTCGACCCTCTTCTACAACATTTTTCCTCTCTTTGCTACAACTCCTCCTTTCTTCTCTTTCTGTTTCCAGCTCTTCTTTACTTGAGGTTTCTGCTACTCTAATTTTTCATGAATTAGGACTTTAATTTAGGAAGTTCAGTGCTAGGTCTTCTTGCAAGCAGTTGGAATTATCCTTTCAAACATGAAGGAATGAAGAGGCAGCAAGATGCAGTGGGAAGAGTCGGGGATCAGAGGCCAGTAAGTTCAGGAGCCAATCTCAATTCTGCGTCTAACTAGTTGTGAGCCTCTTGCTGGGACATTCCCAGGCCCCAGTTTCCTCATCAGTGGCATAAGGCGGTCAGGATGATTTTGAAAGCTTTCTTCATTCAATAGAACTCATTGATTTTGTGAGAACCATTTTAGGTGGAACCAGTCTCTTCTTGGTTGTACTTTGGAAGCTTTTTATTGTCAAATTAATGAATGAGAAGATGCAAACAGGCTCCCTGCAATTAATTTCTTAAATGAAGAATGCTGGGGCAAAGAGAGGAATCCAGTGTTTATATATATCAGTGTCCGGAGACTTCTAACCTGGAATTAAATTATCTCCACACTTCTTGTCTTGAAACGTGAAACAATGTTTTCCACCAGGATAAGACAACATGTAATGTAAGTGGTATTTGTTGCTTTGTAGAGAATCTTAGTTCTGCACTGTAGCATAAGCGCATACAATTTTTTTCAAGTAAATTTGGAAGGAAAAGGTTAAAGTTGGCTACTGATATTCATCAGGAGATGGATATTTAATCTTTAATCTCTTGTCCTAGGCCTCTACTTTGGATCAACTCATTATCCCGAATAAACCATGTGTCATTCCCATTATTTATGTTTCATTGCAGCCAAAGTATCTGGACCTCGTTTTAGTAAGCACCATTCATTTTGACCCATTCAGTATTAATCTCCCTGCTAACATCTTTCCTGTTCTATGTGCTGTCCCCTATTTACTTTTATGTTTTCTGCAGAGTGTTTATAAAAGGATAATCTTTTACAAAGCAGACAGAATTTTTGTGTATAAACTGCTCTGTTTGAATGCTTCATTGATATACCATCTAAAAACTGAAGTGTTCAGCAAGATTAGCAAAGCCCTGAGCTATTGAGCTGGGGGAAAACATGAGAACTGGTCCCTTCTTTATAGGAGGCAAGGGTGACAAATGATGCCTTTGCTTTTGCAGGAGTAGCAAAAGCAGAGCTGTTGCCACACAGGCCCTGGTGGGTCTGGATGCTTGGTAATCAAAGGGGCACCAAAAAAGCAGTGCAAGACCCACTCGGAAGGGGTGAAGGACATGGTGGCCCTATGCCATTCCACCATGGAATTTTCATAGTGAATGCTTCAGTTCTCCAAACACTGATTTTACATGTAGTTCTCATGATAGCAAAACCCTTTAAACTTTCATAAAATATCCTCATGTCATTGCTCCATTGTTCATGGAGATTACATTATCATGTCATTCTGGTCTGTCCTGTAGAAAGGCAAAAGCAATCAAGCAGGCTTCCCAAGAAGGGGAAAATTCCTTCCTCCCTCTTCCGTCTTTTCTCTCCAGAGACGGAATCTCATCTAAGCAGCTTGCTTTTTCCCAAAGGAAGTAGACATCACTCCGTTGTACAATGGACAGAGACGATTCCTATATGGAATCTTGTGCAGGGGGTCCTAATTAAGAGACTTAACAGATGGACTCTGAGATAGGAATACATTTGAGAAAAAGAAAAAAAAATCAGTGGAAGGGGGTTGCAAATCTGGTCACCGCGGGAGCTGAATCCAGGAAGCTACATGAGCAAAATCCTGTGTGCCTTAGATGGGGTTAGTTAAGTTGGTGGAGATACATACAGCATCTGAAACACAAACTGTGCTTGGGTTTTTAGTTGGCAATGCTGTGGGAGGAACGAAATAAGTATAAAACCTCAAGATGCGGGATGCCAAAAGTTAGAAGTACCTTCGAAGCGCTTTCTTCTCAACAAACAGATCACCAATTACTCGATAGCAACGTTTGTTATTTTATAAGGAGCATCTGTTGTATCTGTGATATTTTTGCCTACATTTCTTCATTTATTAAAGCCCAAAGCAGACATGTGGTCCTGCTATTTTAACGGCGTAAACCTTTGAATACCGAGGGCTTGCCAAAACTCTATTGAAGAGGTAAGCATTCAAAATTTATCCAGCAAAACTATAAAAAAATAAGCACTATTTAGAATCTTGTTTTAGCTAAATGCCACCCTTCGCAGCCAATTATTATGACATTAACTAGGCTTGGTGCCTTTTCTTAATCAGTAATTCATGCCAAGATGAGTGTTGACAAACGTTTGGGACTAAGTGGCATCCCACTCTGTGGGGTCTTTTTGGAGTGACCACCAATCTTCCTCTTGACTTGATAGCAACTTGGTACTTTGTGAAGAGGGTGAGGAAAAATGGGAAATTCTTGATTTGAACATGGGCTCCATTGTATTATAATAGTTGGAATTAGTGACTAGATTCTCCTGAGGTAGTCAAATTCTTGTGGAAATGCTATTTTAGCATTCAAGAGCCTCCTTAGGAGAAGATGGTAAGATCCTCAAGGAAATGGACTGGTCCTTGAATGGCTTCTTAGGGAGTGCTCTCCGGGATGGCAAGCTTTGAACTCTATTTCTTCTATTTGCAGATACTATTTTCTCTTCACCTTTTCTTTCTTTTTCTTCCACTCACCTTCTCTTTCTTTCCTTCAGTTCTGTCTTCCTTCATTTCTTAAGTTACTGGGAATTATAAAGATTATAAAAGACATAATCCTTGACTCAAAAAGTTTTCTATATAAATATGACCAACACAAACATGGACTAGTGTAAAGGTGGCTGATCAAGTTCATTTTGCATTTCAGGACCCATCACTTATTAGAGTCTGCCCTGAGCCCTGTTTTGAAAGGAGTTTAAATTCAACATTAGTCTCTGAGGGAGTGAATGTCCTGATCAACCAGATATGACAGCAAAGGGCACCGGGAGAGTGGGGAGGAGGAGCAGTCATGACAAGAACTTGCCATCCTGGCCCGAATCAAGGTTTATTGACTGTGGTAGTAACATTTTAGTCTAGAAGATTCTTTGGCAAGGGGAGCTTGTCCTATGCCAGCTTTGTGTACTAGATGCCATCCCTTCACGTGGCAACGACACATTGCCAGATATCCTCTGTTGTTGTTGTTAGATGCTGTCAGGTCAACTGAGACTCACATCAACCCTCTCAACAACACATCTGAACCTTGTTCTAGTCTATGCTATCCTCAGAATCTCTGACGTGTCCCTTTTGTAGCCACTCTGTCAAACCATTTTGTTGAGAGTCGTTCTTTATTTTTCTTACCTTCTACCTTTCTAAGTATGATGCTATTTTCCAAGTACTGGTCCCTTCTAACAATATAGTCAAATGATATAAGACCAAGTTTCTCCACCCCTGCCTCTAAGAAGCACCATGGTTGCACCTCCGTCAAGACAGGCTTCTTTGTTCTTTTGGCAATCTATAGTACACTTCTCCAATGCCACAATTTAAAGGCTTCAATTCTTCTTCAGGTCTAGTTTTTCACTGAGCTGTTGTTATGTGCTGTAGCGTCACCTGTGACTCATAGTGACCCTATGCATAGCAGCTCTGAAGTCTGTCCTGACCTGAGACAGTCTCACTGAATCTGACACATCTACCTCCATTGTCCTGTTACTATATCAATTCATCTCATCCGGGGGTCTTCTTCCACTGTGCTGTCCCTCCACCCTTCCAAACGTGATGTCCTTCTCCAAGGACAGGTTGCTCCTGGCCACATGCCCAAGTATGTGAGACATAGCTTCAAAATCCTAGCCTCCGAGGAGAAACTTGGTTTCACTCTCTCCAAAACAGACCTACTTGTTTTCATGGTATGTTCAAGACTCTTCTCCAGCACCATAACTCAAAAGCATGCAACTTTCAAATACCTAGGAAGCAATAGAAAATACTATGGCTTGAATTAGCCACACCTTAGTCTTTAAACTGATATCATTGTTGTTTGGCACTTTAGAGAGGCCCTTGACAGCAAAGATCCTCTAGAGGACAACACTGTCACTCTCTCTCCCCATTTAAATAACAACCCCATCACAAATACCAAAAGCTGACTATTGAAAAGACCAAAAGGATAGAGGGAATGGAAACGTGTGCTTTTTGGAGGAAAGAAGGCTGTGCTCATAGTGTAAGCTCTGTGACTGCAGAGAAGAAACCCTGAGCCACTGCTGCTGCCTGATCGATGATCCCTTGTGCTCCATGTCTGTGCCTCTGAGCCTATATCTGGGTCTAGAACAAGGCCTGAGGGGACACAGCCTTCAGTCAGAGCAGCAAGGACTGAACAAATGCTATAGTTGATTGATGACAAGATTGTGCACACTTGGAATTATATCATCTGATATTGCCCCAGTGGAAATATCAGGAAACCAGAAAGATGATTCTTCTTAGGACTGATTAGAAGGTTATTTGACCCAAAGTCAAGGGCAAGGAAGGAATTGTCCTGAATAGCCTGGGAATCTTTGATAAGCAATGAGATCTGGGATCCCAGGGGAGGTGGGAAACGAGAATCAACGCTGTTATCATTCTTCTTTGTAGAGAACTGAATGACTCCCTCTACATGTGTGGATTGGGTCAGAGGATTGGCAAACAATGAACAAATGCTTATTAATATATTAGAAGATATAAACCAGTGGTTTTAAGAAAGTGAAAAGTCATTTCTGTCCCTGTTCCCACTTAGTGAACTTAGTTATTTTAAGAACTGTGTGATGTTAGATGGAAAGGAATCATAGAGTTAACAAGGACGGAAGGGGAGGGTAAAAGCAGTGATTAGCAAGTGGGCAGGCAGGGTGAAGGCACAGGGAGGGCAAAGTGGGGATTTGGGAAGACGATGCAAATCGTCTGTTCAATTGGAAGCAGGAGTGGCATCCACTTCCTAAACAACATGCCTCTGAAAACTATGAACTTTAGATAAATGTCAATAGTTGTAGAGGGGCTTCAGGCTTTTTGTTCATAGGGCCACTATGAGTCACGCTCAACTCAAAGACAATCAACAACAAGAGCAACAACTGTAGTTGATGTTGTAAGGCAAAATGTGTATGAGTGATTGAAGCAAATTCAAGAACTAAATGAACGGATAAAAAAAGAGCTGTGTGATGCTTGGAAAGGCCAGGCATGGAGCTCTGCTTCTTGCTTAGAAACTGAGACAATGGACAAGCCACCCAATCTGTCTGATCCTGAAGCTGATACCTGTGAAGTGTGGCTGGTGTTTCCTGCCTAACAAGATTATCATGAGGATTCAATGAGATGATAACAGCCAAATGCCTCCTGCGAGGAGCCCAGAAAGTGTCAATTATCTTCTTTCTTGCTCTTCTTACTTCAAGTCTTGTAAGCACTCAAGTCAATAAGAGTTTATTAAGTCCTGTACAGAACTGAATCACAGCTGACCCTCTAACAGGTTTCCAGAGGCTGTAAATTGAGCAGGAGAAGATTGCCCACCTTACTTGGATTTGAACCACATGCCTTTGGGCTGGCGGTGCAGCTCCTTACCACGAAGCCACCAGAGCTCCATTTTGATGGGTTAGAAAGTGAAAATGGACAGAATCTCAGACTTTTGAAAAAGGTTCCACTGAAAACTACCTTCTTTTGTATCCAGCTCACTGAAGGCTGTTCTATTCTGACAAGCCTCAGATGGAGGAGCAGTGGTAGCACAGTGGTTAAGCACTTAGATGCTACCCAGAAGTCCTGTGGTTCTGCCCCACCAACCACTCTACAAGAGAAAGACCAGTATTTCCTCTTTGGTAAACATTTCAGACTTGGGAACCCTGAAGAGCAGGTCTGCTCTATACTGTAGGATTGCTGTGACTTCTGACAGACGTGGCAGTAGACAAAGATCAGACTGAAGGACTGGGTGAGTGTATACAGATTTCTCCTGAGGCAGTAGGTCCCTTGGCATTGCTACTGCTTAAGGACACAGAATTCCTTTTTTCCTTCCATGAGCCATAAAGCCTTGCACATCAAGGGCAGGGTCTGCAACCCAATCTCCATCAAAGGATGTCACAGTGAATACAAGCAAATGTCATCTCAAAGATGCTGTACCTAGTATTTTAGAAAACTTCCTCCCAGAATCTCTTAGAATTGAACTACGAAAGATGAAGTAATGACTTTCACTTATACTCAAATGGCCAGTTCTTCTCAGGTGAGAAGCCAAGAGTCTGGGAATCAGGGACTTGCCCAACACACCTGCTTGTGTTGAAACAGTCTTGAGACTGGGGTCTGGGGTTCCCTTATCTTCTCAATGCTGGTCCTCAGTCTGCTTTGGTAGTACCTTCCCCTCTGCACTTACCAGCTTGGTTTGTTTTGCCCTGGGCAGAATGAAAGTTGAACTGTAGTGTTGGAGAAGAGCATTGTTTTCCATAGACCGCCAAGAAAACAAACAGCTATGTCTTGGAGAGGTTGCAACCGGCGTGCTCTCTGGAGGCAAGAAAGATGAGGCTTTACCTCACATACTTTGGACATGTTTCTAGGAGGTGCTATTCCTTGGAGAGGGACATGATGCTGGGAAGTGTGGAGGGTCGCAGAAGGAGAGGAAAACCATCAACCAGGTGGATTGACATGGTGACTGCTGCAGTGGGTTCTTGTGTGTCATAAAGTGTGAGGATCGTGCAGGATAGAAGGTTCAGATCTTTTGTTCATAGGGTCACTCTGAGTCGTCCTCTATTTGATGTCACCAAACAACAATAAACCTTAATACAAGCTATTGTTATTGTTATTGTAATTGGAAGAACTTCCTAATAGAAAATTAATTCCAGGCAGAGGGAGATCTGGGCGCCCAGTGGGCAGAGCTGGCTTCCGGGAGTGTACCTTGTGCCATCTCACAGGCCCCTGCTGAAATAGGCTCTGGACTGGGTTTGATGTCTTATTCTCTCCATCTTGCAGTTATAAGTGATTTTTTGAACAAAGCGGCTCTGCATTTTCACTTGACATCCATTCCCACAAACTGTGTAGCTGTTTCTGGAATGAGGAATAGGGAATCTTTAAAAAAAGGTCCGAAAGGGTGTTAGGGCTCTGGGCTCTGCAGCTTGTCAGGTCCCCTCTCCTCCCCTGCTGGATTCTGCAGGCATGAAAACTGCCACAAGACATTCATTTTTAATGACTTGTTATGGCCCTCTTAGCAATATATCTTTGGATATTAAGGTGTGGAGTCAGAGACTTAAAATGATTGATGCCTTTGCTCCGCACAAGAAGTCTCCTACACTAACCTCACACCAGATATCCGCTTGGGAAATTTATGGGCTCTCTTGGCAGCCTCAGCGGCCATCAAATATTAATCAAAAATATGTAATAACTAATATATACTTAAAGAATTGAAGAGAATTAATATTCAAGGGAAGCTTTCAGGGACCCATAAAAATAACAAATTCTAAAGAGACTCAGTCAAGGTTCACAGGTTCAGAACTTACACTCACTCTCGAGCCTGAGCTTGCTGGCTGATCTTTGGGTGATGAAGTGACGAGCGGGACTCGGTGCATTTTCCACTGAATCTGGGTTCGTGTTAACCAGCATTGAACACCTGACTCAGAGCACAGCAGCACAGCATCTCTCCCCCTCTCTCCTCTGTACATCTTTTCATTTATTATGGACTTCATCCTGGGAAACCCCTCTTGAGTGTATCCTGCCTTATCTAATATCTTTGATAACCAAGGCAGTGACAGACACAAGGTATTGAACTGTACGCTTTTACCAGTTTTGAGAACCAAAATGGTCAGATATCAGAAATCTTATGTGGTTTAACTAATAATAAAAATGCTCATAAAAAAAAACACCCTCCACAAACAAAAAATAAAATCCAAACCAAACCTGTTACTGTCGAGTCGATTCATTCCCGTGGGGACCCATGTGCTAGAGTAGAAGTACTTCATGGGAATCTTTTACAGTCAAATCTTTAAGGAAGTGAATGACTAAGCTTATCTTCTACCTTCCGTTGTGGTGCTGGGCATTCAACACTGCCAGTTTTTAATAGTGAAGAGCAAGCCTTTCGTATTACTCAGCCACCATAAATGTGCAATGGATGGTTACTGAAAGTGACTGCATCAGTGGGCTCAAGTGTGTCGAAGACGATGAGGAAGCCACAGGAAAGGATAGAGTGCAGATCTGTTGTTCACAGGGTCACTGAGTCGTACTTGACCCTATGGCCTCTAGCAACAACAACAACTACTACTACTACTACTACAACAGACACAGGACAGTGGGGATTGTGTAAACAAAGTATATTGTACTGCTAACCCACAGGTCACACATCTCCAGCAGATCAAAGCCACCAGCAAGGCCAAGGGACAAAGACCAGCAGTTCCCTCCCCTTAACATTTACAGCCTTGTAACTCAGTGGATGGTTGCTGTGAGCTGGAGCCGACTTGATGCCAGGGAGTGTATACAGGATGTCCTTTTTTTTTATTGTTTAAATTAGAATTGAAAGTACTTGAACTTAGACCACCTTTAGATTGCAGTCTAGCTTCTTACCACTAGGCCACCAGGGCTCTCTGAGAACTAACTTTAAAATTAGAATCCAGTGGTCTCCAGGCAAGCAGGATGCTTTCCCTTAATTCTAGGTCACATACTTTTGATTACTCCATAGGCAACCAGCTATTTACTGGGGAAGTTGCATTTTCCTTTTCCTTCGCTACAATAAAGGGGTTTAGAAGCAGACCTGCCTGGGGATTGGAAAGGTGAGTACAATTGTCCCCTGTTGATGCCTCTGGTTGAGAACTTCTGTAGTCTTTTTGCCCCTTTAGATTTTTGGCCTTTTGCTTGTTCTCACAATCACCCCATGTCTGTTCTATTTACCTTGGCAGCACCGGGTGTGCAGAGACGCTAAGCAATTTATTTTTATTCTCAAAGTGGGCAGAAGCAAAATTCAGATTAGTGGGGCTGCCTGTGTGTGGTTTCCCTGATATCAGACAAAGAAAAGATGAAGACCCTCTGCTTTGCCGGAGACAAGGGGTGCCCTTCAATCCCTGGAGAAAGTGGCTGTGGTGATGGGTCTGTTTGGCCAGGGAGTGACGTGCCCGGGTGTTGGACCACCACAGCAGTTGCTGGTCTCTTCTGTTATTGTGGAAAATCAGGCGCAGAGCCTGTCACTTGTCATCTGTTCTTCGAATGTAACCAACTTTTCTTCCATGGGCCATTTGGTGTGCCTGTGAGTGATGGCTCTGGCTAAATGACACCCTCCTGATGGTGCGGGTAAACAGAAGTGATGCTGGAACAGGCGCCTTGGATCAGCCTGTGTTTTCAAAGAGCTACGGAAACGGCCCAGGAGGGGAAGAGTGTACAGCGCAGCGGGGACTGCAGCCCGGCCTGTGCCTCCTTAGTCTCTGCTGTGCTGGGTGAGGATGGGACCCGGAACAAACGAGGATGAGGCACAAAGAAGGCTGACAGACAGTTCCAGACACCCTTACTTGGGTTAAGTTCTAGAAGTTGTTGCTAGGTGTCATCAAGTCAACTCCAATGAAGAGCAAGCCTAGGAACAACACATCTGAACCTTGTCCTACCCTGCCCGTACTCACTGTCATTGAGGCGTCCTCACCGTCTCTCATACGTTTAGGTCCATTGGTACAGTCACTGTGTCAACCCATCTCGTTGAAGGTCTTCTTCTCTTTCTCATACCTCTCTCAGTATGGAGTCTTTTTCTATGGACAAGCCTCTCCTGACAGCATCCTTGCCCAAAAAGACAAATACTGCATAACATCACTGTTATATAACAGGATTGACATGAGGTTTTTGGGTGGAACTAAGCAAAGAGAGGATAAATAATGAACACAGCATTGGAATAGATAAAGGAAAAAACTGTTTGAAAGGAATACATGATTAGGCATTATTTGTATGACAACAGTTCAGAATAGGAGGTGCATAGCAAAGTGGACTGGGGTGGGGGTGAGGTAGGGAGGAAATTATACAACAGTGAATAAGTTTTGTTGTGTTGGTGTTTGTTGTTCTTTTTTTTTAGGTGAACTAGGGGGATAGGGAGGAAAATGTGCAACAATGAATGATTGAAAATCCAACTCTTCTGTAAACTTTCATTAAAATTACAACTAAAAAAAACTTAAAGAAAAAAAAGATCATACTTATTGTGCTTTCTGTAAGACAGACTTGTTTGCTTTTAGGTAGTCTGTGGAATATTCAGTACTTTTAGTTAAAAGCCTGGGTTTCTCTTCATTATCATGCTTATTCATTGCCCAGCCTTCGATGTATGGGAAATGAGATTCTATTTCGAGATTAGAGCATGGATGAAAGTTTAGTGTTGTTTATGCCAATCCTCTCATGTCAGGAGACAAAAGTCACAGAGACCAAGCGGTTTTCTTAGGGTCATACAATCAAACCCAGAGCCCAAATGAAACTTATGTTACGCATGTCCTGGGTATTTGCCCCTCTCTGTGTATGAGGAATTGGTTCTTGAATTCAGGTGGGGTAGATTCAAGGTTGTACTTTGTTTTTTGTGGATTTGTTGTAATCTTCTTTAGTTTAAATATGAACTTGTACAAGAGCAATGGATGATTTTTGTTCCACAGTCAGCACCTGGCCTGGTTCTGACTGCTAATATTGAACGTCTTTCCACAGATGTAGGAAAAGTTGGTAGAAATCTTAAATTTATTCCTCTTTGACTTTATTTCTGTGATTCTTTCCACGGATGTAGTTAGTCTGATTCCTGTGCAGTTTGTCAGGTGAGTTCCATGCGTAAAGTCACATTTTGTGTTTCTTTAAAAAGCTATGAATAAATCACTACCTGCACAAAATTCAGCCATTCGCTCTCTGGCCTCATTAGTCACCAAGTCTGTGTCAACAGCTTCATCTTGCTTGGATCCACTATTAACACCCTTGGTACCAGCAGGCAGGAAATAAGGAGACACATTTCACTGGGAAAGTCTGCAGTTAAAGACCTCTCCAAACTATGGAGTGATGATGTCACTTTGAGGACTAAGGTGCATCTGATTCAGGCCACAGTCTTTCTAATAACTTGCTATGCATCTGAAAGCTGGACAATGAATAAGGATGACAGAAGAATTGAGCTGTGGTGTTGGAGCAGAGCACTGAACATCCCATGGATGGCCAAGAAAACAAAGATATGTCTTAGAGAGGGTGCAGCCAGAGTGCTCTTTGGAGGCAAGAATAATGAGACTTTGCCTCACACACTTTGGGCATGTTGCTAGGAAGGGATATTCCTTGGAGAGGGGCATGATGCTGGGAAGGGGAGGAAGACCCTCAATAAGGTGAGTTGACACAATGGCTTCTGCAAATGGGCTCTTGTGTGTCAGGAAGTGTGAGGATGGCACAGGATAGAACAAGGTTCAGATCTTTTGTTCATAGGGTCGCTATGAGTTGTACTCAACTTAATGGCACACAACAACAACAACAAGTGTGCTTTCCAACTACTGTTCCTTCCTCATTATGCCCAGATTTTTCACTCCAGTCACCATTAATTATTAATGCATCTTGATTCCATGTTTTTTCAATTTCAGACTGCTAAAGTTGGTAGAAATCTTCAATTTATTCCTCTTTGACTTTAGTAGTTAGTGCATATATATTTGGATAATAATTGTATTAACAGGTTTTCCTTGTTTGTGTATGTATGGATAGTATCCTATCACACACAATATTGTACTTTTGGATAGACCTTGAAATTGTCTTTTTACTTATGAATGCAGCATCATTCTTCCTCAGTTTATCATTCCCAATATAGTAGATCATATTCAAAGTGGCCCTGGCAAAGGGTGCAGTCAGAGGAGGCAGGAATGGTGTGGTGAAGCTTTGTCTCTTATACTTTGGGCATGTTGTTAGGAAAGGCTGTTCCTTGCAGAGGGGTATCAGGCTTGGAAAGGTGGAGGGTCAGTAAAAGAGAAGAACAAGATGGATTGTTACAGTGACTGCAACAATGGGCGCAAGTGTATCAGAAATGACAAGGATGGCACAGACTAGGACAGGGTTTGGGCCTGTTGTTAACAGGGCTGCTATGAGTCATGCTTGACTTGACAACACCTAACAACAGCATGTGCATTTACACCAATCCATTCTTTTTTCGGGAACCATTGTTTTCATAGTAGCTGCTTATTCTGGTGGTGCACTCTCCATTGAATGTGCTGCTAATCCAAGGGCCTGGAGTCTCCTGGGGTTTGAGTCCATCAGTGGCTCCACGGAAGAAAGATGGAGAATCCTTTCTCATTGTGACTTACAACCTTGGAATCCCAATGGAAAATTGCTATAAATGAGAACCAACTCCCCAGCAGTGTATTTTGAGCTCTTTGAGGTGGGGGGAAACTTCCATATTAAATGTACACACAAATTATAAAACTCAATTTTAGAAACATTAAAGTGGGGAGAAATACACAGTGGATAAGAAAATAGCTTCCAGAATCCTGAAAGAACTGCCTCAACCTTCAGCTCGAACAGTGAGCTCTGTCCCTGAGCAAGTTTCTTTCCAGGTCTCAAATTCACTTTGGGCTGATATGATGGATGATTGAGTTTCTACATGCCAAACACTTAATATGGTCCCTGACACATAGTAAGCATTCACTACATTTGGACTTTGGTTACTCTTAGTGAATGTGTTTGTGTACATATCTTCTATGTCTTCTATACAAGAGAAGTAGAGGAGAAGGATGTCAGAGTTGGTTGCTGTACAGATGATGATCCCGGGGAATCCTGGTCACTGTTTCACTTTGCTTGTGAAGGCATTATCTAGAAGGAAATTATTCGAGAAGCTGGGCTCTATGAAGAGGAATGTGGTACCAGGATTAGAGGGAGATTCATCAATAACCTGTGTTATGCAGATAACAGAACCTGGCTTGCTGAAAGTGCACAGGGCTTGAAGCACTTGTTGCAGAAGATCAAAGAATACAGCTTTCATTAGGGATTGCATCCCAATGTCAAGAAAATAAAGATCCTTACCTCTGGACTGATAGGCAACATTATAATAGATGGAGAAAATACTGAACGTGTCAGCAACGCCACCTTACTTGTATCAACACCCTTGATACCAACAGTCAGGAAATCAGGAGGCATATTGCACTGGGAAAACATGCAGTTAAGGATCTCTCCAAATTATTGAGGATTAATGATGTCAGTTGAGGACTAAGGTGCATCTGACTCAGACCATTGCCTTTTCTGAATCACTTGCTGTGCCTCTGATAGCTTGGCCACAAATAAGGATGACAGAATTGATAACCACTGAGCTGTGATGGTAGAGAAGAGCACTGAACATCCCATGGACAGCCAAAAGAAGAAATATGCCTTGGAGAGGGTGCAGCCAGCGTGCTCTTTGGAGGCAAGGATGCTGAAGCTTTGCTCCACGTATTTTGGGCATATTGCAAGAAAGGGCCTTGGAGAGGGGCATGATGCTAGGAAGGGTGGAGGGCCAATGAAGGAGAGGAAGACCAGGTGGATTGACATGGTAGCCGCCACAATAGGCACTAAGGTGTCAGGAAGTGTGAGGTTGGCATAGCATAAGATAGGGTTCAGGTCTGTTGTTCATAGGGTCGCTATGGGTCATACTCAACTCAACAGCAGCTAACAACCACAACAACAACAACATGACATTTCCTGAGCATGCTGTAATACTCCTTGATTTCCAGGAGAAACTAGGAAACATTGAAATGGGAAACTTGTCCATCCATTGAAAAGTTCTGGTTTTTTTTTTCCTTCTTAGATTTTTTACCCTTTATAGCTTCCGCTCTCTCTCACAAGGCTTAACAGGAAATAATGAAGATAATGCATTTAAAACACAACAAAATGCTTTGCACACCTTTGATCATAAAGAGCCCTGGTGCCACAATGCTGAAGTGCTGGGCCAGTAATTTTAAGTTTGGCAGTTTAAACTCACTCACAAATTCAGCAGAAGAAAGAACTGGCAATCTATTTCCATAAAGTTTATGGCCTAGAAAACCCAATGCGAAGTACAAAGGATCTTTGTGATTTTTAAATTGATCTGATGGTACCTCATAACAACAACAACAACAACAACAACAACAGCTTAATAAATGCCAGTGTCTGTTGTGGACTCATGCAAGCAGGACAGAAGAGAACAAAGGATAAAAAAATTTCAAAAAGAACCTTTGTTTAACCTATTTGGATGGGATATTCATTTCCCGAGCGTCCTCACAACCCAGCTGGAAGAGAGAGGAGATGTTCTTTCCATTGTACAGATGGAGTCACCGAGAGACCAAAAAGTGACATCACCAACAGGAGGTGACCTAAAGAGTCAGGGCCAGCACCAGGTCTGGAATACAGACTTTCTGGCTCCTGACCCAGGTTCCCTTCTGCCATGCGGCCTTCGCGGAGGGCTTTGAGGGCTAGAGAAGGATCTGTTTCAGGGCTCTCCCTTGCCCTCGGACGTTTATCATCTATCTGCTGTCTGTGGACCCAAAACACACTAATTCCTAGGGAGACCTGACAGGATGTCCTGCTGAGACGTTCCGTTCTTTTTCGTCAATGCTTTGCCGGCAGATTAAAATTCAGTGGACCTCTTTTGTAGGAAGTCTGAGAAAACATTCTCATCTCAATTGCAAACAACTTCTCCATCTGCCACTTGGCTGAGAGGCTCAGACTCGAACTCCCTCACAAGAGGGGAGCATTATACCAGGCAGAGGAAGGTACAGGAAACAGCAAGGGTTTGTGTCTGGACACTCTGTCTACCTGCTCGTTCTCTGATGGAGCTGATCTGTCAGCTGTACTGAGCGGCTGGTTTTTCTTCACCAGATGGACTCCTGGCCCTTAAAGTGACTGCTGCTATTGTGGAGTGGTTAGTGGACACAGCTCTGTATATGCAAGTCTCTAAATTTCTAAGAGAAAAAACAAATTTGGGAGTGAGTGGGAAAAGGCTGTGGATCATAGATGGGCTATAGAAGGGAAAAATTAGCAGATATTAAAAATGAGATCAAACTGTGCAGCCCTGTGGTTTCACCCAGACCTATTCTCACTCTTTTGCTGGGGGGATGGGGGGAGGGAAGCAAATGCAAAGGATCTGGGTGTAAAGATAGGGCAATAATGGGCAAGGTCCAATGGTGATCATTTTATAAAACATAATGCATGAGAACGATTATATGAAACACAATGTGAATGAAGAATAGTGTGAAACACAATGTATACAAACTTTGTAAGTAAACCAATAAAAAAAAAAAAGAGATCAGAAAGGCTGACTTGGGATAGGTAATGTCACTGGTGAAAGACATAGAAGGAAGTCAGTGAGATTCTTTTATAATACTTGTTCTTTGCAAAGAGTATCTGTCAATTTGTCATGTTGCGTGTCTGACAACTTGTCATATGGCGGTGACTTGGGTGCTACTACAATGCTGGCATGAATGTCCTGAGATTTCAAACAGCAGCAAGTATGATGGACAGATTTCAGTGGAGCTTCCAGACTAAAACAACAGGGAAGAAATGTTTGGTGATGTAGTTCTCAAAGTGAGCCAGTGAAAACCACAGGAATCACGTGAGTACACCCTGCGAGATGCTTTCCAATGACTGCCACAGTAAAGTTGAATGTATAACTTATCTTGGAGGTCGGGCAACATTTTGGTATATTTTACATAAACCCACCATAATCTGAAGCAAAATAGGCACGGCTAACAACAACATTTGCAAAGAAATTTGTTTTGATGAATGTTGTTGTTGTCGAGTACAGCCAAGTCGGAAATGACTCTAGCTGATGCTCCAGTGGGTTTTCAGAGGCAGTAAATTGCATGGGAGGAGACTGCCCATTATTCTCCATAGAACAGCTGGTAGAATTTGAACTATTTACCCTTGGGTTGGTAGTTCAATTTCTTACCACTAAGTCACCAGAACTCCATAAAAAAAAAAAAAAAAAAAGCTCGGGGAGAGAGAAGTGCAGCAATGAATGAATGAATGGAAATCCAAAATCTCTGTAAATGTTCATCAAAATTATTAAAATTTAAAAAAGCCATATACACTTTAGAAAACAAACAAAGCTATGATCCCAGATATTCATGAAGGGAAGACAAAAGAAGCCTTGCAAGAGCTACAATTTTCTTTTTTCTTTAAAAAAAATTCCATTTGTAAGTTTTATAGTTTGATGGGAATATTAAATTGGAGATCTTAAATATATGTGTTTGTATAAATTGGTCTGTACCCCAAGAATAATTCTAGGTTGAAGATACTTACATTATTAATATAGATAATAGATAAAGGACAAGGAAGTGCTATGAATGTTTAGAGAATGATACCGTTTAACTAGAAGATATAGACAAATATAAAGCCCTCATGGCCTAGTGGTAAAAAGCTAGGCTGCAATTGCAAAAGCACTGGGTTTAAATCCACCAGCTGCTCTGTGGGAGAAGAATGGGCAATCTTCTCTAGGGTCATTTTTGGACCTTAAAATCCAAAAGAGGATCAGCTGTGAGTCGGTTTAGATTCAATGGCACACAACAGTGACAACAAATAGGTAAATGATGTTAGGAACATGAATCTAAGCAAAGAGACAGAAAGTAGATAGAGGAAGAATGAGAAAATATGTTTATATGAGGAAAAGTTTAAAATAAGTGATGTCAACAGAACTGTACTTATATATCTTTTCCCAGAGAATTGATTGACTTGGAGAAGGGAACTGTGTTGGACTTGCTTTATCATGAGGACAATGGATAAGCGAGTCACAGTAAAGGAAATGATACTTGATAGGGAGCTTTGGTGGCCTAGTAGCAAGAAGCTGTGCTGCAACTCCGAAGGCATGCGGTTTGAGGCTACCAGTTGCTCCATGGGAGAATGATGAGCAATCTCCTCTCATGTGATTAACTTACTCTGAAAATCCCTCAGAGGGTCAGCTGGCCAGGTCCAACTCTATGGTACACAACAACAACATATATGAAATACATAGGATATAGACAATATATTACAATATATCCATAATCTAGGAAGAACTCTTACAAATAAAAAAGAAAAAAGTTAAAGGTAAAATTCTTTGGCACATCACAAAAGAAGTTATATGCAGAGCAATAAACAGACTAAAAAAAGATTCAATATCATTAGTCATCAGTAGACCAGAGTTTACACATATTGATGTTATAATTACGTGGCATAAAGTTGGAACCACTCACAGCTTACCCTCCAGTGGATTTTTAGAGTCTGTAGATTGCATGGGAAGAGATTTCTTCTCTTTCTCTTCTGCACCGGTTAGTGGATTTGAACCTCCTGCCTTTGTATTAGTCCTTACCCCTGGGTCACCATAGCTGTTGAGTATTTGCACATACAAGAATGGCTAAAATAAAATAATTTTTAAAAAAACCCACACAAAACCTACACTAAATATGAGTATGTAGAATAACCAGAACTTTTATTATGTTAAGAATGTAAACTGGGAGAATTCTTTGATAATTTCTTAAAGAGTTTTAATATGTGTAGTCTATGACCTAGCAATGCCAAATCATACATATGTACTCTCTCCAAATTGAAACACGTATGCACAAAAAGACTCGTAAAAAATGATTACATCAGACTTAGTCATAATGACTAAAGACTGGAAACAGCCCAAAAGAATAGTGTAGTATTAAGTGGTCCAAAGAAACAAATTACTGATAAATGCAACCTCTTCAAAACCGCAGTTGAGTGAAGAAAGCTGTGTCATTTCATTGACGTGAAGTTCTAGAACCAGTAAAATTTGAAATCTATCCTGATAGAACTCAGAGCTTGATTGCTTTAGAAGAGACAGGAGAAACCTTTCAAAAATCATGGAAATATTTTATAACTTGTCTACATGATTGTTACAAGGCTATATGTAATCATAAAGACTGCATTCATTGAACACTGAAGATCTTGAAAATTCTGCCCTTAATTGTATATAACTTGTATCTCAATCAAAATAAAACACCTTGAATAGTCTAACTTCAGAGCCTGTGTCCATAAAGTACTCCTTATCTGAGTGGGGGAAAAGGAAATACTGGATATGATTGCGTGTCCCAATTTTATTTAAATTAAAAAGATGAATTTAAATTGAATTAAGATGTGATGGCTTGCTTCCCAAGTTATGTGTGTGTTCTCAGCCACGGCTTGTGGATTGATTTGTACGCATGTGGATGTGTTGATGATTTAGAGATCATCTGACATTGTTTTTGTGCATGCAGCTCCATTGAACTTACACCTGTGTAAAAAGATAAAAAATAAAAACAACCCCCTTTTTCCATAAGGTCGATTCCGATTCATAGTGGAACAAACTAGAACTCTGTTTCCAAGTCTGTGATCCTTCCGGATGCAAACTCTTATCTATTTCTCCTGTGGAGAAGCTGATCTTTCCCTTACCTTACCCACTGCACCACCAGGGTTCCAGCCTGCTTAATGGCAGGTACTGGGTGCACTGGCTTCCCCTAGCAGCCTGTTGGTTACTCAGTGGTCAAGCTTTTAGAGTCTATTTCTCTGATTTTCTTCACAAGATGGCTTTGCGCATCTGAGTCCTCACATGCTGGCACTTGTCACAAAGTGCTGAGAAAAAAAATATTACTAAATGAACATAATCAAACATATAATTTTGATCTGTATGGATAAAAGAATTCAATTTTATAAAAATTGTCATCAGATATTTGTCATAAAAAGGCAAAAACCAAAAATTGAAACAAACATCCTTGTTACTGTAGAAGAATACTCTTCATTTTGTAAATAAAAGAATACACAAGAGAGGAAGATACTGAACATAACCTTAAGAGTTTCCAGTTGTGTCTCTTTTACTTCTTATAGTCAAAGCCCAAGCTGATGACAATGGATTGATTTATTTATTTATCGGATCCTGAATTACTAACAATTCATTTCTAAGAAGATGAGTTTGGTAGCTTACCCTTAAGAATTGATGTTGTAAATAATCAAGTTTAAATAAGTGTGTATTTAAAAAGAAAGTTTTAAAAGCGTGAACCAGTAATGAGATAATCCACTTGTGAGAATGACAGCAACAGTTGGTATTTTTGAGGAAAAAAACACTAACCAAAGCAAGAACCAGAAAAATCCTTTCCAATTTCAAGAGGTAATGGGATATTAAGGAGATTAAATTTAGCTACAGATGCCAAGTGACAGAGCCTTTGGAAGATGCATTTAGTGGGAATCTTTTGTCGAAATTTGTTCACTGCCAATATTTTTTACATGGCATGTAAAGTGGCAAAATAAAACGTTAAATGATTTTGAATCTGGAATATATTTATAGAAATAAAACAGAATTAACCTGGGTCAAATGCTTCATTCTAGGACTGCTTCTATTAACACTGTGAATTAGGTTAGTGAGAAAAGAATGATGTCTAAATAAATCTCTGTGTGGAAAACAGAATGTAATTGATAATTTATGAGTCAACAACCTTAACTTAGAAAGAAGAGCTATTCTATGAGTATGTGTTTTATTTTATGTAGTAGATGAAAACTTGCTAAATATTAGGGAATTTATAGAATTCTAAAATTTAAAATACCAGGTAATTGAACATTTTAGCAAAAGTGAAAATTAATCTATTGAAATTTTAATAAAGAAGAGATAAGATGTATTTTATTTATTTGTCTTTCCATGGACTTTATTATTTCTTGCATGGATACATGCCTACCTAAGATAATCAAAACTCCAAATTCATTGCTGTCAACTTACTCCAACTCAAAGTGACAGAGTAGAACCACCCTGTAGGATGTCCAAGGCTGTAATCTTTATGGAAACAAACTGCCACAGTTTTCTCCCAAGGAGCTACTGATGGATCTGAATTGATAACATTTTGGTCAACAGCCCAGTGCTTAATCACTATACCATGAGGGCTCTTTTCTACCTTAAAATGGGAAACTATTGCAATGTAGGGAATCTAATAGGACAGAGGGCTTAGGGTTTTGTCATGGACACAAGAATGTGGTTAAGTAGAGAGACATGAAATACACAGGCATAAATGTTTGATGTTATTCAATTAACATTGTAACAAAATTTACTCTTAAGTTTCTTGGTGACCAAATCTAAAAGGGGAATACAATGTGTTGATATGGCTTAAAACAAAATTTGAACTAACTATCCTGATTTAGAGGCTGCACTCCAATCTTGAAGGGATACAGTTCAAATTCACCAGCTGCTCCATGGAAAAGGAAGGACAACTCCTTCTGTTCGACTAACTGCCCCTGAAAACCCGGCTATGGGTCAGTTCCGACTCGACTGTACATGACAACATATTGATTTTAAGTGTAACTAAAAAGAAACAAAACAATTCTGAGGATGACTAAAAGATGAGTGTGTGTGTGTGTGTGTGTGTGTGTGTGTGTGTGTGTGTGTTTTGACTTCATAGACCTGAATATATTAAAGTATAAAACATCCTCAATGAACTACCTTTAGTAAGTGTATTACGGAATATTCTTCTGAAATATCTTCCTTAAAGTCAACTTGGAGCAACTTGGAGGAGGTGATATTGAGGCCAAAACAAAATAAGGCTCAGCTCACATCTCTGATGATTTTACCGAAGGATCAAACCTAATTCCCCCTTGTAGAAGGACAGATTTATTATTGAGACTTTGAATTCATCTATCAAGGCTACCCACATGTGTTTTGAACATACATTTTGATGCAATGTTATGATAAAAGACATTGATCAATTGTACTTAATATTAAAAACCAAACTGTTTATGAATGATTGAATGAAAGTAAACAAAAAATGTAATTAAAATACAATAAAAAAAACCCACAGAGTATATGAGATTATAGTCACAGAGAAAGGTCTTCTGTGAGGCCATTGGGTGGTGATGGAGAGAGGTGCACCCTTTAGCTTCTTGACTTAGAAAAGGAAAATGTTGGCAAGCTTCAATGAAAACTGAGCAGTTGAAGTAGATGAGGATGTGGTGAAAAGGTAAGAGTGAGAAATAAGTGATGATTGCAGTAATGATGAACTCGAGATCTAGTACCTGAGAGTTTATTTATGTAAAAACATGGTGACCTTGGACTTGGGCCTCCAAATACTTGACATCACCTTTGCAGGAACTGAACTTCTTCCTGTGTCTGCTCCTTCACTTCTACCGTGATCTATGGGTGGAGTGACTTATTCTCTGTTCTTGATATTTCTTTCCAAAGAAGTTATGGATTCTAGAATCCATAATTTTATTTACTTTCCACAGGAAAGTGAAAATAACTTATGTGACACAATGAAGAAGAATTGGACATATTTGATTCATTGCTCCCCTTTCCTTCTCTGAGCAAGTCCCCTGTAAGGAGCAAGGAGTCTCTGCCCTGAGAGTCGTTCTGAGCAGATTTCACTCCCATTTAACAGAATCTAGTCCTGAGAGAGCTATTCTGCCTATTTCTGAGTCTTTCACACCAAGTTATGTCCTTACAGTTGACATTTATTAGTTATAAAAATTTTATTGTATCTATCTGTGACTCTCTTATTTCAGTTATCCTTTTTTTGTGTGTCTCAGGTAAAGAGGACTGCTATTTATTCATCATTTCCAGAGACTCTAAGGCAAGTGCAAAGCTCATTGCTATCAAGTCCATTCTGACTCATAGTGACCCTGTCGGAAAGCAGAGGACTGGCCTGCAGGGTTTACAAGTTATCAATCTTTTCAGAAGCACTCTGCCTCATCTTTTTACTACGAAGCCTCTAACTGGTGGGCTTCATCTGTTGACTTTTTGGTTAGAAGTTAAAAAAGTATTTAATCATTGTTCCTCTAAAGCTCCATAGAGACTATAGGACTGTCTATAGTCATATATATCTTGGACTATGTGTGAGGTTTAAACAAGATGTCAGCACAGTGATGCTGTATAGTGGAACATTTAGTGTTAGTGAATGCCACATTCGCTATTGTTTTCAAATCCCTTTTGTCTGGATGTAGCCTTGGATTAGAGCACAATAATCATAATAGAGCAACAACTTCTAATGTCACATGAGAATCATATTCCATCAGATTGTTCTATTCTGGTTCAGTGCTCTCCTCGAACTGTCCTCTTTCCAGGGCTATCTGTAAAATCTTACTCCTCTGGAGGAATCTTGGTATTTCTGGCTGCAGTTGCCACCCCTGTCCTCAATACTGTGCACAAGATTCTCTCCAGCCCCGTCATCCTGCCAAAGAAGGGGTTCGCTCTTATTGCTGGCCACCACCAAGCTTCCTTGAGCTCATCACTCTTTACACTAGCCTCAAGATGAAAAACACAGCATTTCTAAAAGCACATGCCAAACTGATAAACATCCAGAGTAGCCAAGTGTGAGAGGTCCTGCTGGACGCAACTGCAGGATTCCGAGGACGGTGTGGTGGCCTCCCCTGGGGGGTTCTTGTTGTTGGAGAACAGGGTTGACACAAACACCGTTTCTGGAAATGTGATTTCCCAGCATGGCATCATGTGCTTTCTCCATCTGCTCCAGAAGCATTATTCTGGGCACCTTGTCAGGGAGAATCAAATGAAGAAAGAGAACATTTTTTGTCATCTCCAAATACCCACAGCTCGGCGATATGAATAAAAACCACTTGTCTTGTGACCTTTCAAGCCTACTTCAGAAGGAGGACAGAAAAAAAAAGAAAAAAGGAAAAATTCAACTGTTAAACAGCCTACAGGTGGGGGTGGGGGGTTGGGGAGCTCTGTATTATTTCTTCTCTGTCCTTGTTTTTTCCTTATTTAAAAGAGAAGGAAAATTTGGTATTTAAGCCAACCTGTTGATAGACAGTTTGCTTTGATTTGTACTTTATTTGCATGAACAAAATTAAAGTATGTTGTGACTTAACAGTAATCGCGAAGCTATTAGAAGACCTTCATCTTTAGCTTCTTTGTCATAGGAAAATGGTCTCTTGCATTTTCAATCACCAAATGCCATTTGAAACACTCCCAAAAGTTTAGAGATTGACAGAGGATCCAGATACTTTCACTTTAGGGGATGCTGAACCAACTGCAGACTGTAAAACTGACCAGATTCCGTGTGAAAAGTGGCATCTAGATAAATGCGTGTCTATCCCACCAGTATTATCCTTCAGTTAGAGACCTGGGACAGGACAGGGAAGAAGCCTATTTTCCTTCTCTCAAGGAGATATAAATTCTCCCTCCCTTGCTTCTCCCTGTAGATGAGGCACACATGGTGCTTTTTCTGATAAAACAAGTGATCATTCAGCAGAGAAAGGAGCCTCTCCTCAATGTGATTTACAAAGTAGTCAGGCCTGCTCTGAATTTAACTAGAATGTTTCGGTGTGTAAATTATTTGAGCCTCACTGTTCACCTACTATTTCTCCAGACCTAGTAAATCTGTATGCTGAGCAAGACTTTGAGAAGTTGGATTCTATGAAGATGAATGCAGCATCAGAATCTGAGGACTCCTCAACAACCTGCATCGTGCAGGTGATACAACTTTGATACTGAAAATGAGGAAAACTTGAGGCGCTTGCTGCAGAAGATCAAGGACTGTAGCCTTCAATACGGGTTATATATCAACACCAAGAAAACAAAAATTCTCACTCTTAGGCCAATAGGCAACATCATGATGTTGTTAAGTACCATCAAGTTGAGTATGACTCATAGCAGCCCTGTGAACAACAGAGCTGAGCCATGTTCTACCCTGTGCCAACCTCAAAATCTCTGATACACTCAAGCCCATTGCCACAAGTCACTACGGCGATCCACCCGTCTGCTTGGGGGTCCTTCTCTCCCTTATTCTCCTTCCACCTTACCAACTATTTCCCTCGGATTTCCTTTTCCAAGTTGCAGCCTCTCTTATCAATATGCCCAAAGTATATGAGATGAAACTTTATCATCTTTGCCTCCAAGGAGCACTCTGGCTGCACCATCTCTAAAACAGATGGAGAAAAGACTGATGCAAACAGTTACATCTTGTTTGTTTCCACAATCAAGACCCTTAGTACGACAGTCAAGAAATCAAAAGCTACATTGCCTTGGGAAAAATCTGCTGTCAAGGACTTCTCCAAATTACTGAGGAATAATGATGTCAGTTTAAAGTCTAAAGTGCACCTTGTTCAAACCATAGTCTTCTCAATTGCTTGCTATGCATCTGAAAGTTGAACAATGGCTAAGATAACAAAGAAAGAATTGATGCCTTGGACTTTGTGGTATTGGAGAAGAGTAGTGCCTAAGCCACAGACCACCAAAAAAACAAATAGATCCATCTTGGATAAACCAAGTGCTCTTAGATGCAAGGATGGGGAAACTCTGTCTCACATATTTGGGGCATTTTATTAGGAGAGGCAAATCCCTGGAGAAGGACACCATAGAAGGTGGAGGGTGAGTGAGAGAGAGGAAGACTCTAAATGAGATGGATTGACACGATGACTGTTAACAGTGGGCTCAGGTGTGTCAGAGAGGATGAGGATGATACAGGACAGGGCAGCAGAGTCAGGTTGTTCATTCATTGACTTTGACCTAAAAGTTGGCAGTTCAAAATCAACCAGCAGTGATAGAAAAGTTTGGCAGTCTATTTCTGTAAAGATTATAGCTAACAAACAAACAAACAAAAAACCAAAATAAAATTCCCAAACTGAAACCATGAATATCCCACAGAGCAGTTCTCCTGTGCAACGTGTAAGATCTCCATGAACAGAAATTCACTTTCTCGTTTTGTAAAATGAAAAATTAGATCATGGTGTTGTTAGTTGCCATCAAGTTGCCATCAAGTTGGCTCTGACTCAAGGTCAACCTATACACAATAGAAGGAAATACTGCCAGATCCTGTGCCATCTTCACAGTCAATGGTGTTCTTGTGTCTGTTATTGTGGCAGCTGTGTGTTCTGAGTGACTTCCAATCTAGGGGGCTTGTCTTCCAGCAATATTCTACTGTGGTCTATGGGGCTTTCACTGGCTACATTTTGGAAGTACATTTCCAGATCTTCCTATTCTGTCTTAGCCTGAAGCTTCACTGTCTACTATGGGTGGTCAAGCTGGTACTTACTATGGGCAATCTCCTCCTGTGCAGTTTATTGTCTCTGCAAACCCGCTGGAGGGTCAGGTAAGAGTTGGTTCCAGCTCGATGACACACAACAACAAAAACAAAAACTAGTACAGTTTCCAGCATCAGAGCAACACTCAAGTCACACAGTAGAAAAATCTGAGAGACAAGGGTTCACAAGAGAATGGAGCTCATTTGTTACAAGACTTAATCTGGATCTAGCCTGGGTCAGTCTTAAACAAACTGGTGAGTTTATTTTTGGCACTGTATTTTTAGTTTGAAATATTCCTTTTCCTTATTAACACAACATTCTCAAGTCTGTCTTTCATAGGTACAAAAGTGGATGTAATATGAAAATGATACTTAAAGATGGAACTCTGGTGGCCTAGTGGATAAGGAGTTGAATTGCCAACTCATAGGTTGTTGTTGTTATGTGCCGTCAAGTCTTTTGTGACTCATAGCGATCCTATGTACAACAGCCCTAAACCCTGCTCTATCCCGTGCCAATCACACTGCCTCTGACACACCCATCCCGATTATCCCAGTCACAGAATCAATCCATCTCATAGAGGGTCTTCCCCTCTTGCGCCGTCCTTCCACCCTCCCAAGCATGATGTCCCTCTCCAAGGACCTGTCCCTCCTTACAACATGTCCTAAGTATGTCAGATAAAGCCCCAGAATCCTTGCTTCCAAGGAGTAGCCTGGTTTAACCCTCTCTAGGATGAATCTGTTTGTTTTCTTGGCAGTCCATGGTACATTCAAT
>NW_006399840.1:3737357-3746385 GCF_000299155.1 Elephantulus edwardii | reverse complement strand
GGCTCTTGCTCAAATGTTATTTCATTAAATTCTTCTGTCTCTGCCAATTCCTTTTGATACAATGACTCAGTATATTCCTTCCATCTTCTTTCAGTACTTCTTGGATCATTTAATATTCTGCCTAAAGCATCCTTGATTATAGCAACTCGATGTTTGAATGTGTTCCTCAATTTCTTGAGCTTAAGAAATGCTGAATGAGTTCGGCCCTTTTAATTTCGATTCAAATCCACCAGCTTCTCCATAGGAGAAAGATGAGCAATCTCCTCCTGTGCAGTATATATAGCGTCTGAAAACCTGATGATGGAGGGTCAGCTATTATTGCTTCCAACTGGACAACATTTAACAAGAGTAACAGCCATAACCGATTATTTTTGGAATATTACATTTTAATAAGATTTGAAGCTTTCCTTTTCCTCTGAAAGCATAATTTCAGGAATTAGAGGGCAAGAGCAAAGGATGCTACACTTCCAGCAGACACAGGTCCAACTTAGATACAACGTATAAATAACCCTTTCACAAAGAAATAATAATTTCTCAGATTTCTAGCTTTGGGAATATGTGCTGATAGTGAGGAAAATAGTTGAATTTCAAATCTAAGGACATTTGTTAGGATGTATGTTTGGCTGCATGTAGCAGAAATTCATAATTCACAGAGCCTTAAATAAGATAGCTTGTTTTCCTCTCACGTAATTGTCTGAAGGAAGGTGCTTGCCCTTTATAATGGCTTTGCTCCATAAAGTTTCCAAGGGAGCGACACATATTTAAAGGTGTTGATTTGCTCACATTTGTTGTTGTTGATTTGAGGTTGGAGGACTAAGATGTGTCTGATTGAGGCCATGGTCTTTGTGATTACTTGGTAAACATCTGAGAGCTGGGCAGTGAATAAGGAAGACAAAAAAAAGAATTGACGCTTTTGAGCTGTGGTGTTGGAGAATAGCACCGAGCATCTCATGCACAGCAAAGAGAACAAACAGATATGTCTTGGAGAAGGTCCATCTGGAGTGCTCTTTGGAGGCTAGAATAATGAAGTTTGTCCTCACTTTGGGCATATTGCTAGGAGGTGCTATTCCTTGGAGAAGGGTATGATGTTGGGAAGGGTAGAAGGTTGGTGAAGGACAGGAAGACCCTCAACCAGGTGAATTGATATGATAACTGCTGCCAGTGGGCTCTTGTGTGTCAGGAAGTGTGAGGATGTCACAGGACAGGACAGGGTTTGGATCTTTTGTTCATAGGGTAGCTTTAAGTTGGACTTGACTCGAGAGCACCGAACAACAACAACAACAATAACATGTCCACTTCTGAATCGACCTTGCATTTTGACTGTTCCTGACAAGGAACAATTGGCATTTTTAAATTATCTGAAGCAAAATTGTCCTGCTACAATTGTTCCTCCTCACCCCCCAATTATGTGCAACACTAAGGAATACTATATAATACGGGAGAGACCAGAGAGTATCATGTTGAGTGAAATAACTCAATCTCACGAGGACAAGTAGTGCGTATGCTCACTATTGTGAAAATAGGAGGATAACTGAACAAAATATGTGTAAATATGTGCAGTAGAAAATGATGAAATTGATGTTTCAATAGTATTGTTGTTATCTCTGTCAATAATTGTTCTTAGGTGCCATCGAGTAAAGTACAACTCATCGCAACCCTATGAACAACAGATCTGAACCCTGTCCTGTCCTGCACTGTCCTTACACTTCCTGACACACAAGAGCCCATTGCAGCAGTCACCTTGTCAATCCTCCTGGCTGATGGTTTTCCTCTCCTTCATCGACCCTACACCCTTCCTGATTCATTGTTCTGGTCTCAGATGCATAGCAAATAATTGGAAAGACCATGATCTGAATCAGACACACCTTAGCCCTCAAACTGATATGACTACTTTGCAATAATTTGGAAGGGTCCCCAACTGCAGATTTTCCCAGTGCAATGCATCTCCTTATTTCCTGACTGTTCATACCAAGGGTGTTAATTGTGGATCCTAGCAAGATAAAGCTGTTGACAGATTCAATCTCCTATCCATCCATCAGGGCGCTGCTTATTGGTCCAGTGGTAAGAATCTTTGTTTTCTTGACTTGAGAAGTGGGGCATGGAATGATTGATATAATTCCTGATATCTGAAGAATCTTGATTGAAAGCAGAAAATAACAGAAAGAAGTTTATGTGTGTTTTATTGACAGTGCAAAGCTATTTTACTTTGTGGATCATAATAATTTATAACAGTGAGACAAATGAATATCCCAGAATACTTAACTGTGCTCATGATGAATGAATGTCTATACCACTAGGTAGTCATTCAAACAGGGCAAGATGATACTGTGTGATTTACAATCAGGAAAGGCATGCACCAAGGCTAGATCCCTTCAATAGACTTATTATAATGTTATAATTAATAAATAATTTGAAAACTCAGACTATATGAATAAGAAAGTAGCATCAGGATTAAAAGTAAGCTCTCAACAATTAAGGATGTGTAAATGGCACTTCTTTGCTAACTGAAAACAAAGAATTGAAGTACTTACTGAAGAAGTTAAGTCCACAGTGTTCGGTATGGATTATACCTAATCATAGAGAAAACAAAAATGCTCACATCATGATAATCAGTGAAAGAATTAGAGCTACCAAAGATCTTATTGTCCAGGAATCCACACCCAATGCCCATGCATTGTGTGCGCCAGTCAAGAGAGCAAACAAGTTACTGCATTAGGCAAATATGCCACAAGAGGATATATCATATGTCATGTCACATGGAGGACTGAGGTATCCCTGACTCAAGCCATAGCGTACCTGATCACTTCATTACACAACCACAGCAACAATTATGGTGCTGGCAAAAATCTGTGAGACACGGCAGAAACTGTCAGAAGAATGAGCAAATCTGTCTTGGAAGGAAGTGCAGCCGAAAAGCATCCTCAGAAGCAAGGATGGTAGTACTTGGTCTCACATACTTTGAGCATGCTATCTTGTCCCTGGAGAAGGTCACCATGCCTGGTAAAGTAGAAAGTCAGAAAAATTTAAAGAAAGGAAGACCTCCCCCACCAAGACAATTTACTGACTGTAGCAGGGACCCCAAACATAGCGATGGTATCTATGCAGACTGCACACATCAGGGACTGTTGCTGAGTGGTACATCCTGGTTGAATGGCACCCCTAGAATTAACAGTCTCATTATTTGTGGGGAGAGAATCATGAAGGTCTCAAACTGTTCATCCTCTCAACTTCCTTACCTTGGATTAGTTTCCTTAAACCTGGAGAAAGATATCATAAAGCACTCTCAGCAAGGTGAAGATTGGTGTCTCAGAATCACGCAGAGGGAACTGATGAGGCAAGCCTAGCCTCAATTTTCCTGGGCCACTTGGCTGAGGTGTAGTGATAGATTTCCTGGTGTGTGTAGCCCCAGGAATGATTGGATTACCCAAGTTTTCTGTGCTATAGTTCTTCTCCAGGGGAACCAACAGTCCCCAGAGTCTGGGAGGATGGACTTGGTGTCGCCCCGCAGCCCTCCTACCTGGCTGGCACTCAGAGCCTTTTGCTGAACGTTCTTTTCGTCCTTCTGTTCCATCTTCTAGTGCGATCGTGCTGACAGCTGCAGGAACACATGGAGGTTGCTTGGCAGCTGCTCGCCACAGATGCTGGGCTCTGTAATGCACTTTCCCCCTCCTCTGTTGCTGCTTCTGAGTGTTTCTCTGGCTGCCTGGATGTCTTGCTTACTGCCTGTGGGAGGAGTGAGCTCTGAGGTGCTAGTGGAGTGTGAAGCCTTGGGGGATTCATGCTGCTGAGCAGGCAAGATGGCTAGGTTCTTAAGATCGTCTCTGCCTTTTCTATACTCAAGTGTCAGTTTTTAACAGTTCTGCATGCCTGAAACTGCTTTTAAACGTTTCGACCTGAGGTGGATTTTTCTCTCCATATTTGAAGCCCGGACCTTTGTCCCAGTCCTCATATTTTCCACGTTGTGTTCCTAGTGACTCATCAGTCGGCTCCAGCACAGTAGTAATTGTGAGGATGGTACAGGGCCAGGCAGGGGTTTGCTCTGCTGTACGTACGATTGCTATGAGTTGGATCCAATTTGATGGCATGGAAAAAGTTTAACTGACCTTGCTTCCAATTTGCTTCTTTTCTTCCACTTTTCATGGTGCTACCAGAATGATTTTTCTTTTTATCAAATATAACCCTATCTCTTCTTCAGATCCTCAGTGATTTGCAAGGGAGGGAGGGAAAGCTGAACTTTTTACAGTGAATACAATAACAGCATCATCCACTACCTTAGTTTCATCTTTTCCAGTCAAATCTATTTTGACTGGAACAAATCCAGCTGTTTCACAAGGCAGCTTTGCACTTGAATTCACTCAGCCTAGGAATTCCTTTCTTCTTGTCTGTTCATCAGATTCACTCCTTCTTGGCCAGTGAAATTTCAAGGGTATTTTCTTCGTGGGTGGATCTGCTATGTTCTAAACCGGAAAAAATCATCTACGGAGTCAACTATTTGGACAAAGTTGTTCGTTAACCTCTGAGCAAAGTACTGAAATACAAACACAACCAAGATATAACCCTCGGACTCAAGAAACTCGCAGATTGCTGGACAGACAAGAAAGCAGGCAACTAAAATAGAGAAATAAATGAAGTGTATGTTATGGAGGTTTTGTGATAAGGAATTACACTGCCAATGCAAGGGTATAAGGTTCAAATCCACCTGCTGCTTCATGAAATTGTTATGTGGCATCGAGTCATCTGATGACCTAATGTACTATAGCTCTATCCTGAGTCAATATTACTGTCTCAGACACACCTATCCCCCATTACCCTAGTTACTATGCTAATCCACCTCATCTGGGGTCTTTTTCTCCTGTGTTGTCCCTCCACCCTTCCAAGTATGATGTCTCTCTCCAGCGACTGGCCCCTCTTGGCCACATGCCCAAAGTGTGTGAGAGAGAGCTTCAAAATCTTTGCCTCCAAGGAGCAGAATGTTTTCATCCTCTCCAGGATAAACCTATTTATTATTTTGGTGGTCCATGAAATGCTCAAGACTCTTCTCCAGCACCACAACTCAAAGGCACCAATTCTTATTCTGTCAGTCTTGGTCATTGTCCAGATTTCAGATGCATAGCAAGTAATTGCGAAGACCATGGCCTGAGTCAGATGTACCTTAGCATCTAGACCGACATCATTGCTCTTCAGCACTTTTGAGAGTCCCTGATAGATTTTCCCAAAGCAATTTATCTTTTCATTTCTTGGCTGCTTGTGTCAAAATTGTGTGTCCAAGCAAGCTGAAATAGTTAACAATCTCAATCTCTCTCCATCTATCACGGTGCTGTCAATTGGTCCAGGGGTGAGAATCTTTGTCTTCTTGATGATGAGCTTCAATCCATATTGAAGACTGCAGTCCTTCACCTTATGCAGCAAGTGCTTCAGATCCTCCTCAGTTTCTACAAGCAAGGTTGCGTCATCTGCATAACGTAGGTTGTTAATGAGTCTTCTTCATTCTTATGCCACATTCTTCCTCATAAAGTCCAGTCTCCCAAATTATCTGTTCTGATGGACATTCTCCTCTTGTGCGGTTTACTGTCTCTGGAAACCTGTTGGAGCATCAGCTATGTGTCAGCTTTGACTTGAAGGCACACAACAGCAACACAAACAACAACGTTAGCCGTTTTAAACGTTAAATGCCTTATCTTTGTGCTTTTGTAATATTGTGAACTTACTTATATTGGCTCATTAATATTTTAATTGTGTGTTTTCAGATTTCTATTTTCTCAGTGTTCTCTGAGTTTCAAGAAGACTGGGACTGCATCCTGTTCAAGAACCTCTACAGGCTGCAACATGTTAAGCATTTAACTGCGAACCAGAAGTTTGGTGGCTTTGTCCATCCAGATGTATCTTAAAAGAAGGGCCTGGTGACACATTTCTTAAAAATCAACCATTTCAAACCCATGGAGCCCTCAGTTCTACCCTGATAAAAGTGGGGTCATTTTGAGTCAGAATTGACTCACTGGTAATTGGTCTATCTTGTTCAAGTTTGTATGCCTTGTGTTCATTAAATACATAAGGTAGTAACTTAAAAACACCTGCTGGGAAATCATGCTGGAGATTAGAAACTCTCAACCTGCTACTTGTTCTCCATATTTCCTCTCTTCTTTTTGAAATCTTTACCTCTGCTTAACCTGCCTTTTCGGTCAAATAAAAATATCTGTTAAAAAATGTCTGTTAAAGAAAACTGCCTGACACTTGAAAGTAATATTTATACAAATTTAAAATTAATTATGTTTCTGTGTCTTGTAAAAGAAATTATTTATGTTTCATTGTAGAAAATTCAGAATACTTCAATCCAAAGATGCTTAGATAGTTGCTTTTGTATATTGGCACATATCATCCAGACTCTTCTATTCCTTTGTATAGAAATAAAGTTTAAATGAGGGCTCTGAATTCAGGATACCTGATTCTGAATTCCTGGCCTCACCACTCACTGTCTTAGTTACCTGGGCCATATTGTTTAGTCTCTTTCTGCTTCAGCTTTCTCCTCAGTTGACTAAGTTCATAGTAACTCTCAGCAAACAGTGCTGGGTGAGAAGGAATGTTCTTATAAACTGTTTACAACAGTATCTGATGCATAGTAAGCACTTCATTTAATTAATAAAATTTATTGAGAGCCTATTTTATGTCAGACACTTTTCTAGAGAACATTTAGCACCTAAAAGATTCACTGCTATCACTGCAGCTCATGCTCTGGCATACTAACAGAGATACTGTCACTATTTTTTGTTATTACAAAGTATACCATTTTACATGCTACCTGCCTTTTTCACGTGTAACACCTTACTATGAATATTTTACTCTCTTATACAGCCTTGCTGTAAACGATGACATAGTATTTCATCCAATGGATACTACATTTTAAGAATCATTTGTTGGACATTTGGGTAGTTTCTACTTTTTATATTCTTTGAACAATAATATAATGAGAATTTTTGAATATACATTTTATACACTTATTCATGTCTACTTTCAAGACATAGTCTAAGAAGGGGAGTTATAGACCAGAAGTTATGCAACAATTTAGCGTTTTGGGGAGCTGTTACAGTCTGGGAACTATATACACCAAATTGCAGTCCCCTAGAGCTGTGATTTGTTCTATGGTTAAGTACTCAGCTCCTAACCCAAAGGTTATTATCCACCCAACAGATCTAACTATTTGTTCCTAAGAAGATTATAGTTACGAAAACCCTCTGGGTAGTCCACTTTGTCACATGGGGTTGCTATGAATTGGAATCAACTGGATGATACCCAACCACGTAATGCTATTGGAGAGTTCCCATTTTTCCATCCATACCATCATCTGAGCCAATATGGAACAATTTCATCCTTTAAAAAAAATCATTGTAAAAATGGCATTGGGCTAAAATGGAAAATAAAACTTTTGCATATCTCTGACTTCTAGTGAAAGTTTCTTCTTTTTAAAAAATTATCGTCTGTGTATTATTTTATTATTACCAGTTTGATAGGAAAGGAGCTTTGGTGGCTAAGTGGTAAGAAGATACACTTCCAATTCAAAGGCATGCCGGTCGAATCCACCAGCTTCTCCTCAGGAGAAAGATGAACACTCTCTTCCTGTGCCATTTATTGCTTCTGAAAACCCCCTGGAGTGTTGGCTATGAGGTGATTGCTACTCCATCGTACATAACAGCAACAAGAACATTTGATAAGATGGTCTTAGATTTTTGCTTTAGATTGAATAGCCTTTCTTATGACTGGCTTAGTTAGACCTGTGTCACTTTGTGAGGTAATACTTCCAGGGGCCCATGTACAAATATCTCAACTACGTATTTAAATTTTTTTTTACTAAAAGTGTCTGATTTATTATAAATTTGATGTGCACAGCAGCACAGTGTTAAATCTAATGATTTTCTTCTATGCATTATCACAGTGTTCTCACTGTAACTCACATACCTTTTTTCTTATTAGATGAGCATTTTCTTATGACGTATGAAGAGGCATATTTCTGGATCTAAATCTACTCTTCAGAGTAGACTCAATCCATAAAGTGTAGGGAACCAGGTAGAGTCGGCTCTAATTTATGGATAGAAGAAGGACAAAGTTACCTGATATGGCACCTAGAAATAAACGAATCAAGATTACAATTTTTCTTTCTCCTCTCAAAGATCCTCTTTGTCTTCTGTGGTCACTCTCTCATGATTTTTCTTTAAACTCTTTCATATGAGAGCTATTGGGTGACTGACTGTCCTTTATAGAAAAATTTTGCTTCTAAAATTCTCCAAGGTATCAGCTGATCCTAATATCCGGAAGCACCAGGTTTCCTTTCTTTTCTCTTTCAGCAACAATGACTCTGTTTCTATATATTGTCCAACTTGTACCACCAAACTACTTCATATAAAATGATTTCTGTTTTGTTCTTTCGCACAATTTGATGAGAAAGACCATCTACATCATTTATTTTGTGTCTTCTCTTTCCTTTCCACTAGGGCTTTATACAAAGTTGTGTTGTTGTTGATTGCCATTGAGTTGAGCATGACTCATAGCGACCCTATGAATAAAAGGCCTGAAGCTTTTCTGTAATTGTTAACATTTATCAAAGTTCATAGCATTTCTGAAGGAGTATTCTTTAGGAAGTGGATGCTACTCCTGCTTCCAAGTAAGTTATCAAGAAACGTTAGCCACTCTGTGAGGATCGTATTGATTCCCATCATTTGGCACAGTGAAAGCACAGAAATAGTTGGACAAGTTAATGATGGAGGCTTAGTATGTATACTGCTACTATCGATTCAATTATGTTCCCACAAAAATTAACCAAATTTCTATTCCTCAGTTCCTATGAATAAAATTTGTTGTTGTTATGTGCCGTCGAGTCGTTTCCAACTCATAGCGACCCTATGTACAACAGCCTTAAACCCTGCTCTATCCTGTGCCAGTCACACTGCCTCTGACACACCCATCCCAATTACCCCAGTCACTGAATAAATCCACTTCATGGAGGGTCTTCCCCTCTGCGCTGTCCCTCCACCCTACC
>NW_006399840.1:3716516-3736947 GCF_000299155.1 Elephantulus edwardii | reverse complement strand
GTGTTGACTGTGGAGCCGAGCAAACTGAAGTTGTGAACAATCTCAATCTCTTCACCATCCATCCTGATGCTGCCGATTGGTCCAGTGGTGAGAATCTATGTTTTCTTGACATTGAGCCTCAATCCATACTGAAGGCTGCAGTCCTTGACCCTCTGCAGCAAGTGTTTCCGGTCTTCTTCAGTTTCAGCAAGCAGGGTTGTATCATCTGCATAATGCAGGCTGTTGATAGATCTTCCACCAATCCTGATGTCACACTTCTCCTCATAGAGCCCAGCTTCTCGGGTAATCTGCTCTGCATACAGGTTGAAAAGATATGGAGATAGGACACATCCCTGGCGTACACCCTTCCCAATTTTGAACCATGCAGTGTTACCCTGGCTCTGTCCTGATGACTGCCTCTTGGTCCAAGTATAGGTTTCATATTAGCACGATCAAATGTTCTGGGATTCCCATTCTTCTCAGAGTCAGCCACAGTTTGTTATGAGCCACACAGTCAAATGCCTTTGCATAATCAATGAAACACAGATAGACATTCTTCTGGTATTCCCTGCTTTCAGCTAAGATCCATCTAACATCAGCTACAATATCCCTAGTACCATGACCCCTTCTAGACCCAGCCTGGACTTCTGGCAATTCTCTGCTGATGTGCTGTTCCAGTTGTTTTTGAATAATCTTCAGTAGAATCTTGCTTGCATGTGAAATCAATGATATTGTTCTGTAGTTTCCACATTCTGTTGGGTCACCCTTCTTTGGAATGGGAACAAATATGATCTCTTCCAGTCAGTTGGCCAAGTGGTTGTTCTCCAGATTTCTTGGCACTGCTTGGTGAGCACATCCAGGGCAGCATCTGTTAGCTGAAATATGTCAATTGGTATACCATCTATTCCTGGGGCCTTGTTTTTTGCTATTTCCTTCAAAGCAGCTTGAACTTCTTCCTTCATCACCATAGGCTCTTGCTCAAATGTTATTTCATTAAATTCTTCTGTTTCTGCCAATTCCTTTCGATACAATGACTTGGACACAAAACCTTTTAATATGTAATTAACTACCATGGGGTTATATTAGTATGAAGTGTTCCTTAGTTCTATTTTATTGGTGCCCTTGTAACAAGATAAGAGATATAGACATACAGTCACAGAAGGAAGATGGTCACATGAAGACAGAGGTAGAAATGGGAATTAAGCTGTTGTCACAAGCTGAGAAACTTTTACAAGAATCTGGAAAACATGAAGGACCTTCCCCCAGAGTCACTGGAGAGAGCATGGCACTGCTGGCACTGTGAATTTGGATTTGTAGCCTCTAGAACAGTAAAAAAAATTTTAATTTATTGCCACATAGTTTGTCCTGGCAATTTTAGGAAACTAACACAAATGTAATAAATAGCATGTTGTGACAGGAGTCTACTGCTGCACAGAGGGAACATCAGTTTTTAAGGCTCAGCCCTTTCACTTCCTTCTTCTAATACATTCAAATACACTTCTCTTTTTACTCCTGCTGCTGGCAGGGATTTCTTTCTTCTCTAATTCTGCTTGTGTCTTTTTTCATGAAGGGTCAGACCAATTCCAAAGGGGATTTCCAAGATCTATTCCTCAGGATCTGCTTCGGAGCCCATGCTACTCTGCATTGCTCCACAGGCCTCTCTCTTGACCACTAAAAGTCCAGAAAGAGGAATATAACAGAAAGAGGTTTATTTATTACATAAAAGACAGACCCTTGTGAAGTCCAGAAGGTTCTAGAAAAGTCTGTGGGAAGGGAGATGAGGATTCCACAGAATAGACAGGTGGGCTGCTGCTACTTGGAAATAAGAGAGAATGAGTAAATAGATAAAAGTCTCTCTCTTAGATTCTTAATTTCTTTCTTTGTTTCTTAGGTTTTGTAGTTGGGTTCTTTTTTTAACATACAAGCCCCCCAAAAAATAATAAACAGTTACAAGATGATGAGAAGTGCCTGGGATGCAGAAAATAATTGAGCAATGTCTTTCTATTGAACGCGTAAAGAAGGTAAAGGGCTAGTCTGGAAGGAGCAGCTCACCATGCAGGTGAGAACAGTCCAGTTCCCTTTGCCCAGTTCTCGTGCTGGGGATCCCATGATTGTTTTCTTTCTAGCCTCTTCCCCAACAGCACACCAGAGAACTAGAAAGGGCATGAATGAATGCTGAATGGAGAGCACCATTTTCTTTTATTTCATTTCTTAATGACTACAGACGTTTTCATTTGCTTCTCCAAAGACCTCCAGTTGTGAAGCTATCCCAGCAAGCCTGCACCTCTGCCCGTTAACAGTCATCCTGCACTTTTTTGGCTCAAACCCACCTATGTACGCTCCTTCCAGTGCATTGTGTGACAGCATATAAGAGTTCTAAGTTCCTTGTCCAGCAGTTGCAGCTCGTCTTTGCTGTGGCCGTATTCTAACCCCTTCCTGATCATTCACTTGTGCTCTGAATTCTCAAGTCTTACTCCCTACATTAGTATTTCCCTGAACTTCCTCTGGGTCCTACATCAGGCCTCTCTGACTCTCTGGGCTTCCCTGCTCCTTAAGCTTGACAGCCTCTTGCCTGTCCAGCTTTCTTATCCATCTAGGCATCTGGCCCTCACCCCTCCTGTCCACATATGGCCTGCTAGGGCCCCTGCCTGGCAGGACATGGCCCCTCTGAAGACTAAAAATAGGAATTGTATAAAAGAACTGTGGGACCCAAATAAAGTTTGAAGCAGGAAATATAATGATTCTCCAAAAAATAGCATTCTGGTGCTTTCACAGGCCGCCTGTACCTGCTTCAAAGCATGTGAACTATCTTTATTTTGCATTCAGTCTATCTTCTGGGGCCAGGTTTCCTTCATAACACAGCTTATTGCAAAACGGATCTGAAACCCTAGGGAGTTTATCTGTAGCTGGGGATATTTCCCCTCTTTTTTTCTTTCCAGGAACTGTGGGTCGGAGGTATTCTAGCCATTATTAACTAAAGGACTACTCTGTTTTATGATTTCTAATCAGTTGGAGTTCCCACTGGGAGAAGAGATTGTGTCCCTTTTTCCTCTGGACTGAGGAGATAAAGAGATAACATGTGCACGTTATTTTATTTAAAAAAAAAATCAACAGCAGGGTGGTGGCCAGCTAGGCAGCCCAGTAGGTTCTTTACGTGCACTTGTTATGCGCAAGAAAAGAGTCAACTAAACTCATGGTAGCGAGTGAGAACCTACTCACAGTTGACCTTCCAGTGGGGTTTCAGAGGCAATAAGTTGCATGGGAGAAAAGTGCCCATCTTTCTCCCAAGGAGCCTCCTTTTAATGGAGAGACTGAAGACCTTGTGAATGATGGGTTTTATTTTTTGAATGGCTGGGTTTGGCCTGGCCCAGGAGAGTCCATGTTCAGGATCATCTTGAATCACGGGGAGTCAGATGACAATGATAAAATCTGAGTATACATTGACTACGGGTTGTGCCCTGATATTTTCATTTCCCAAAGAGGCCAATTCTATCCTCTGTCTGGTTTTGGGATGTTGCTATAAATATCACACAGACAACCTTCATAGCTCTTATTTCCTGATACTTGGCGTGGACCTGATAATGCCTTCTCTCTTAGCTATATCATGCGTCTAGAGCAAAAATACCACACGCAGGTGGCTTTAACAAACTAACAAACAAACAAACAAATTTTCTCATTGCTTCAGAGGTTAGAAACTAAATTCAGGGTTCCTTTCCTTTTTGTTGTTGTTGTTGTGTGGCATAGAGTCAACACTGAACCCTAGCTGACCCTCTGGCAGGTTTTCAGATGCAGTTAATGGCACAAAAGGAGATTGCCCGTCCTTTTCCCATGGAGAAGCTCATGGCCTCAAAGCACATGCCTTCGGAATTGCAGTACAGCTTCTCGCCACTAGCCTGCCAGATTTTTTACTATGAATGCAATACAATTCTTCTTTATTTTTTATTCCTGGTGTAACAGATCATACATTTGTCTGATTCAAAATGATCAATATCAGTCCTTGTCAGCTCACTTAATGTCCAAGTCTTTTATGTGTTCCACTGCGTTATGACAACTTTCAGTTTTGGTGCACTCATATTTGTATACTTCATTTTCCAACTATTATTAGATATTTATCCTGTTTCTCCTTATTTATTTCCAATCCAAGAGTCTTATTTTCCAGCACTATATCCACCAATGTTCCTCTGTTATTCATAGGATGTTCAAAGGTCTGTTATTTCAGAAGTGAATGAACACATCAAGATCTGTCCTGAAGTACACTCTGAATGACAGGATACTATACATATGAACCAAGTAAGACTTGTTAATACATCTGTTATTCAAATATATACACCAACCACTAAAGCCCAAGGTGAATAAACTGAGTATTTCTACAAATATCTGCAGTATGAAACTGATCAAACATGACTTCAAGATGCACTAATAATAATTGATATTTGAAATGCAAAAATTGGAAACAAAGTAAAAAAGATTAGCAGTTAGAAAATATGGCCTTGGTGACAAAAATGAAGCTGGGTAATGCATGACAAGATTTTTTACAATCAATGATTTATTATTTGAAAGTATCTTTTTTAAAAAAACAAAGTTTATGTGTGACTGTACTCAAGCATTTTGCCTGATGAACACTACGGGAATCAGATTGATCATACCTGTGGGAAATGTGAATAGAGAAGCTCAATATCAGCAGTCAAGACAAGATTAGGGCAGACTGTGGAACAGACCACCAATTCCTCATGTGCAAGTCCAAATAGAAGTTCAATAAAATGGTGCTTGCTTCGGCAGCACATATACTAAAATTGGAACGATACAGAGAAGATCAGCAAGAAGTGTTCCAATAAAAAAAAATTAAAAGAAAAAATTTCAAGAAAATGAAAACAAGTCCATGAGAACCAAAATACAACCTTGAGTCGATCTCAAGTGCATTTAGCAGACTATCTCAGGAATAGATTTAATGAATTGAACATTAATTACCAAAGACCAGATAAGTTATAAAATAACTTCAAGGATATCATATCATCCATGAGAACAGTAAAAGGCCATTACAAAGACTGGGGTGGGAGGCGTAGGGGGATGGGAGAAAAGACCAAAAAAGAAGTCAGAAAAGTCTCTGAAACTTGCATTAGAAAGCAAAGAAGTCAAAACAGAGAGAGTATATACTGAAGTAAGACAATCGAGCAGGAAGTTTCAAAGGGCAGCATCAGAAGACAATGGAAAAATCTATAATGAAATCTACAGAGAGTTGAAGTTAGAAAACCAAAAGAAAAGACCATGCATGATGTTCCTCAAGCTGAAAAAACTGAAAAAAAAACCCCCACACAAATTTAACCCTCTATAATGAAGGATTCTATGGGAAAAATATTTAATGATGCTGGAAAATAAAAGAAGATAGAATACATGGAGTCACTGTACCAAAAAGAATTGGTCAACACAAAACTACTTCAAGTAGTAACATATGTTCAAAAAGCAAAGGTAATACAGAAAGAAGTTCTTACAGGAAGAACTTACAGAAAATTCAAACTGGATGAAGAAGAGGCTGTCGTTTGGGAGATATCACTGCTGATATTAGATGGATCTTGGTTGCAAGCAGAGAATAACAGAAAATATTGACTATACATTGAGAAGAATGGAAGTCTCAGAACACTCAATTGTGCTCATGTGAAATCTCTACATAGACCAAGAAGCAGTTGTGCAAATAGAACAAGAGAACAAAGAATGTCTTAAAATCAGAAAAGATGTGCTTCAGAGTTGGGTCCTTTCTCCATATCCATTCAATCTGTGCTCTAAGAAAAGAAGAAGCTGGGTTATGTGAAGAGGAATGTGGTATCATAATCGGAGGAAAGCTCACCAACAGCCTTGCTTGCAGGTAATAAAGAAGACTTGAAGCACTCACTGTAGAAGATCAAAGACTACAGCCTTCAATATGGATTTAATCCCAATAGCAAGAAAACAAACAAAAAAAATCTCTATCACTGGATCAAGAGACAACACCGTGTTGGACGGAGACAAGATTTAAGTTGCCAAGGATTTAATTGATCTTGAATCCATAATTAGCACCCATGGTTGCAATCTTCAATAAATAAAAAAAAAACCAAAAGATCCACTGTGAAAAACAATGTATATGAACTTTGTAAGTAAAACAGTATAAAATAAAGCTTTTATATTAAAAAAAATTATATTGGGAAATGTCTGTTGTCAAGGAACTCTCCAAAGTCCTAAAGAGCAAGATCACAGTTAAAAGCTTAAGATATACTTGGTCCAAGCTTGGTATGCATCTGAAATTGGACAATGAGTAAAGAAGACCAAAGAAGAATTGATTCCTTTGAATTGTGGCATTGGAGAAGAGAATGAAATAGACCATGGCCTGTCAAAAGAACAAATAAATCTGTCCTGGAGGAAGTTGAACCAGAGTGCTCCTTAAAGGCAAGGATGGTGAAACTTTGTCTCATATATTTTGGGTTTGTTTTCAGGAAGAGTCAAGTATTTAAAATAAAAGCATCATGCTGGGAAAGATAGTAGGAGAGCGAAGGAGTGAAGGAGAATCCATGGGGAGTCAGAGGGGGAGAACAGGAGAAGGGTGGATGGATAATGAAAACTACAGTCAAACAGATGAAGGGAAGAGCTGTCTGAGAGGGACTGCATGATTAAACATTATATTACGACATCAAACTGGAACAATAGAGGCATTGTAAAATGGACTGGAAGAGGGCAAAGGAAGGGAGAGGGAGGAAAAATGTGAAACAATGAATGAATGAAAACCTGATATTTCTGTAAACCTTTGTTAAAATCACAATTAAAAAAATATTTAAGCAAAGAATATTTTAAAAAAGAGAGAATGACCTGCAATGAGATGGCTTGACATAGTGACTCTAACAATGAGCTCAAACATATTGACGATTTTAAAGATGGGACAGGACAGGACAGGACAGGGCAAGGTGGTAATCTGTTGTAGAAAGGGTTGTTATTTGTTCCAGTTGGCCCAAAGTTACCTAACAACCACCACCACCTCCCCAAAATTACTAGGGGAACACTTTCTCTGTCAACTCTGGGGGAAGGTCGCAGGCACTCCTGAGCTTCTGCTCTTCTGTTATTTAGAGACCTTCCTGTGGAATAGTCTCTATTCTCCCCCATATCTTCTTGCGTCCTTCTTAATCTGCCCTTGTGTATCCCCAAAGAGAAAGACTCATTCTACATTCATATTGTCTCATTAATAGCAAAGGAATGAGTTTACTACAAGTATAGAGGTTAGGATTGGTGACACATAGTTTGGGGAGACACAATTTGATCCCTAACACCTACCTTGGCAGTTTTCCTGGGCTATCATTGATTTCACATGCAAGCAAGATTCTATTGAAGATTATCCAAAAACGACTGGAACAGCACATCAACAGAAGTCCAGGCTGGGTTTAGAAGGGATCGTGGCAGTAGGGATATTGTAACTAATGTTGGATGGATCTTGGCTGAAAGCAGGGAATACCAGAGGAATGTCTATCTGTATTTCATTGATTATGCAAAGATATTTGACTGTGTGGATCATAACAAACTGTGGCTGACTCTGAGAAGAATGGGAATCCCAGAACACTTGATCATGCTAATGCAAAACCTATACTTGGATCAAGAGACAGTCATCAGAACAGAGCAAGGAAACACTGCATGGTTCAAAACTGGGAAGGGTGTACGCCAGGGATGTGTCCTATCTAGATACCTTTTCAACCTGTATGCAGAGCAGATTATCAGAGAGGCTGAACTCTATGAGGAGAAGTGTGACATCAGGATTGGTGGAAGATCTATCAACAATCTGTGTTATGCAGATGACACAACTCTGTTTGCTGAAACTGAGGAAGACCCAAAACACTTGCTGCAGAAAGTCAAGGACTGCAGCCTTCAATATGGATTGAGGCTCAATGTCAAGAAGATGAAGATTCTCACCACTGGACCAATTGGCAGCATCAGGATGGATAGTGAAGAGATTGAGATTATTCACAGCTTTAGTGTGCTTGGTTCCCCAGTCAACACTCTTGGCACCAGCAGCCAGGAAAGGAAAAGATGTATTGTGATGGGACAGTCTGCTGTTAGGGACCTTTTCAAAGTACTGAAGAGCAGTGGTGTCACTCTGCAGACTAAGGTGAGTCTGATACAGGCCATGGTCTTTGCAATAATTTGTTAAGCATCAGAGAGTTGTACAGTAACTAGGGGGGATTGAAGGAGAATTGATGCCTTTGAGCTGTGGTGCTGGAGAAGAGTATTGAATGTACCATGGACTGCCAAGAAAACAAACAGATACATCTTGGAGAGGGTTAAACCAGGCTGCTCCTTGGAGGCAAGGATTCTGGGGCTTCGTCTGACACACTTAGGACATGTTGTAAGAGGGACAGGTCCTTGGAGAGGGACATCATGCTTGGGAGGGTGGAAGGACGGCGCAAGAGGGGAAGGCCCTCTATGAGGTGGATTGATTCAGTGACTGAGGTATTTGGGATGGGTGTGTCAGAGACAGTGCGATTGGCACAGGACAGAGAAGGGTTTAAGGCTGTTATAGGGTTGCTATAAGTCACAAGTGACTTGACAGCACAGAACAAAAACAGCAACATGAGGCGGTACAGGCAAGCGAGGATGACGTGATGCCTCCAGCTCTATTAAAAGTTAGGTGTTGTTGGGACCTGGTTATAATGAAACTTAAGCATCCCAATCTTCTTTTAGCATGTTTCATTAGCAGCCACATGCCTGTGTTTAGAAAGGCCTTCTTTTTATTATGGCAAGCCTTTGATATTCCCACAAAAAGTAAGAAAAAATGTTTTTAATTCAACACTTTCTACATTAGTTTTCTTCATCATGTTGTGCAACCATCAGCATTATCTGTTTTCTGATTTTTTTCCTCACCCTTAACTCCATGTTTTCCTCTTCTCATCTCTCTCGCCTGCCTTGGCAACCACTAATAAACACACTTGCCTATTGTAGATGTTTCCTTCATGCAGAATCATGCATACACGTCTTCTTCCTTTGTGTCTGACTTATTTCACTCTGTGTAATGTGACCAGGTTTCGTCCTTGCTGTGGCAAGTATGGGAACTCTATTCTTTCTCTTTTTAGTTGAGTAATATTTATACACATATGCCACATTTTAGAAATTTATTTATCTGTTACTAAGTATTGGTAGTGCAGTAAGTAAGTCTGGAGTGTTTGCCCAGAGGTTGTCAGTTAAAACCTCCAGTGGCTCTGCAAAAGAAAAGCCCTGACAATATGCTCCTGTGGTGACTGTGTAGTTGTTAGGTGCCATCGAGTCAACTGGACGTGCATGTTAAACCCACGAACGACAGATAGGAACCTTGTCCTATCCTATCCTCATCATTTTCTCTATGCACAACTCCATTATTGTTTCAATCTATTTCGCTACTGTTTCAATCCATCTTGTTGGGAGTCTTCTTCAATTTTGCTGACCCTCTTTTCCCAAGGATTAGTACCTTCTGGAAACATGGCTCAAGTGTGTTGGATGAAGTTTTACCATCCTTGTCTCTAAGTAGCACTCTGGTTGTTTAACCTCCAAGATAGGTATGTTGTTCTTTTAGCAATCCATGAGGTACTTAACACTCTGCCAACACCACCATCCAAAGGCATCAATTCTTCCATCTCTCTTTTCCATTGTCCAACTTCCATATCCATATAAAACAATATAAACCTTACAGCTTAGGAACAAAAAAATGTGGACAGCTCTACTCTGTCCTTTTTGGGGGTCACTGTGACTCAGAGTTGATTTGATAAAAATAGTTATTCATATGTTGGTGAACATTTTGACGGTTTTCATTGTTTGGCTTTTATGTATAGTATTACAATGAACATTGTGGTATGTATGCCTGTTCGTGTATGAAACCCTTATCTGAAATGTGCATGATTTTACCCAATGTCACCTCTTGAAGCAGCTCATGTCTGAATTCAAGAGTTTCTTTAACTTGAAATTTTCTCTTTCAAAGCAGGAGACAATGTATGGATTTCCAGTTCGGATATCCACTATGTATTTCCAGTTTGGGCTTAGAGAACAACTCTCACCTTCTCCCACCTTGTATGGCCGCCTAAGTCTCCCTCCTATTCCTTCAGTTTGTGTTTGCAGGTTGAGTAGGTCTAACTCCTCCAGACTGTGCTCACACAAAAGTCCCTGCGTTCCTAAGAGCATTTCAGATTCTGTCTGAACTCACCATCTGTCCTTTGTTGTGTCCATATGTGCATCAGCAACTGCCTTGTCATCCTCAACTGTAGGCTTCTGGAGGGCAGGAAACGCCTTCGGGGTGATCTCTTAACCAGGGCCAGCAACAGGGTTCTGCCTTGATAATCACTTCGAAAATGGGTTTTGGTGATGAATAGATGGCTTAGGAATTTTCGACAAGCCAACTTGTTTCACTGATTTTGGTTCAGTGAATGGCAGGGCTTAAGGAACCTCTAAGAAGAGAGTCTAGTAATACCCAGGTGTTTGGCAAGAGAACAGATGGGAGATTTCAAGCAAGGGTTTGAGAAACTCAGTAAGGTGCCCTGCCTACAATAAGTCCATGACAAATGCTTGAAAGTCATGAGGCACCTAATTCTTTAACTGGAGCCACATACCATGTTCAGATGCAAGGGCCATATGGTGTAATGGTAAGAGCACAGGCCCTGAAGCTGCTTCATTTCATCCAAATCTTGGCTCTGCCTTTGCATATATGACTCGGCCTTTTTGTGCCTTGATTTCTCCGTTTATAAAATGGTGATAATCATAGCTTATAGCTCATTTGGTGCTTGTGAAGATGAAATGAGTGGATATATTTTTAAAGTGCTTAGGAGCTGTTTGACAACAGAAGCAGGTATTTCTGGGAAGGATGGAGCTAATGACATTCTTCAACCTTTTTTTGGGCTCAGCTTTTCTCATTCATTTGTTACATGAATAATAGGCATAGATGGAGTTCCTTCAGATCCAGGACACCGGAATGGGCCCACGAGCCAGACTGAAGACAGTAGTGAGGATCTCTGTGAAGCTGGAGCCCTTAGGAAACACTCAATCTTTCTATCTTTGTACCCAGACCATCTGGAATTTTATTTTGTTTGTTTTGAACCTTTAATGAGAAAAAAAAATATATATATACACACACATATATATATACTATGGAGCTCAAGAACAATGCGTTTGGTGTGTCACTGGGTGCAGGGCTGAAGACATGACAAGACTAACAGAGGGTGGACAAACACAGTTACAACGAAAAGGGGGCCCGGCAAGACTAAGTCTCAGTTTCCCCGTCATTTAGCAGCATGTTGGGGATCCCGCGGCTGATGGGGAAGAGACATCCGGACTCTGGGCACTGCAGGGTGCCCTCCAACACGTCCACCTCCAGCAGCATGTGGTGCATCTTCCTTAAAAATGCCTCATCGTGCTCATATCCCTCAGTTGGCCCTTTGGACCTTGATCAGATGCAACTTGGGTATCATCCGCGCTACGAAGTCGGGGTTGAACTCCACCGGGTTGACACAGACCTCGGTGGCCTGCAGCCCCAGGGGGAAGCTGAGGGGCCCCACGCCCCGCACGTGCGAGCTCAGCAAATTGTGAGTGAGGAGCTTCATGTTGCCACCCTGGAATTTTTTTAAATGAGTATTTATTGCGATGGGATGTTGTGATGATTCTGCTTCTATGAGAGCAATGGCCTCAAGAAAGAGAAGAGTTTGAAAGATAAAGAAGTAATAAAAAAAAAGATTCAGAATTTGTATTCAGCCGGGATGCACCAGAGTGAGTGTACAGGTCTTTCCCAGTAAACACATGTTCTGACCTGTCAGTACTCACAGTGTATGCAATACTAACTATATGGACCCTTACCCGTGAATAAAGCTTGCTAGCTTTTTGGTTTTGTGGAAGATCTCCCTGATTATATGCTCCCTAAATGCAAATTCTCTTTTGTCTGCTTCCATCAGGGGATTAGAGCAAATAAGATACAGTCTGGGGGTCACCCCTCTAACAGTATGCTCACAGGGATAGATGCACAGCAAGGCAGTCCTTGTCAGCCAGCCTCTGGGAAGATCAGAGCGGAGCTTCCATATGATGGGCTGAGTGTAGAGAACAGGAGCTGGGTTTTTACCTCTTCAACAATATCTCTGTGCTGATGCTTAGAGGTACTCAGTAAGTGCTCTATGACTGAATGAGCGCACAAGAGAGCATTGACTGAGGACCAGTTTAGGTGAAATGCTGGTTTATTAATGGGAAGGAGCGCATTGAGGGCGCTAAGTCATAGCTCTCAGGGAATGTCTAGTGTATGGTGGGGGATCCCTGTGTGACCGTTATACAAGATCCATGGATAGCTAGTAACCAGTTGCCGTGGAACTGACTCTGACTCACGCTGATCCCGTATGCGTGAGTGCAAAGCTGTGCTCCATAGAGTTTGCAATGGCTGAAATTTCAGAAGTAGATCACCAGGCCTTTCTTCCAAGGTGCTTGTGAGTGCACTCAAACCACTGACCTTTTACTTAACAGCTGAATGGTTTAACTGTTCGTACCACCCAGGGACTCCAAAATACAGGCACCAGGTTTTAATCTGTGCAAAAAATAAAATGTAATTCGAACATATTTAGTTATTGCTAAGTAAAACGAAAGGCCAAGGAATATTAAAGATGAATAAAGAGTTTTTTTCCCTTGGATGTAAAGACCCAGAAGGAGCAAATTTGTTTGGAACCAGCCCAGCGTGTGGCATTTCTCATCCCTTTCTTTTTGAAAGGCTGGTTTTGTTGGGTTTTTAGCAGAGAGCCTCGGGATGGAAGGAGAAGCTATCTTCTCAGCACAGAGTTTTCTCCCCCTTCTCCAAAGGGAAGGCAGATTTGGGAAACTGGCACTGCCCCTGCCCAGATGGCAGCCAGCAGTTGGCTCTGGCAAGGGGAAGTTCTCACTCTCGGCTGCTGGCTGCCTGACCCCTCCCGCTTCCCCAGCAATGCCGGCCTGGGCCATTGGAAGGGAAAGAATGTGAGAGGCCTGTAATGCCAGCCGCTCCTAGCCACCCTGACCTGCTTCTCTGGCTCTGGCACCCAGGCCTGAGCCGGGGAGCATACCCACAGCCAGCAGCCAGCAGCTCAGCCTCCTTCTTCTTGCCTCATCTGCTCGCTTGGCCCTGTGCGGAGCCACACAATGGCTTCTGACATCTACAGGGCTGCAATATGAGGGACAAAGGGTGGCGAGTGACTGCAGAGACGGCAGCCTGGCCACACAACCACAGAGTGCTTTCAGAACAGCGCCATCAGATGAACAAGCTGGTCCATGGCTGTCCCAGTCTCCACCACAATCCTCATCTGCTCACCCTAACTGCCCTCACTGCCTCTACCTAGGCCACATTTCCTTCCTTTGTTCTTTCCTTTCTTTTTCATTTCCTACCTCCTTCTCTCTCTCTCTTTCTCTCCCCCCGTTTGCCCTTTATTTTTCATTTGTATTCATTCTTTTCTCCCATTTTTCTCCTTCTCTCCTTTTTGCTGCCTTTTCCCCTCCTCTCTCCCTCCCTTCGTTCTTCATTTTCTCTTTCTTTCTCTCCCTCCTTTTTTCTTGTTTCTCCTCATAGCTTGTCTCTCTCCTGCTTACTTGCATTCCTCTCCTCCTTTCTTCCCATTCTTCAAACACTCATTGATGACACACTGTATCCCAGTCTCTCTATGGGCTTCAGAGATTTCACAGGGAGAAACTTTCTTGGCTTCGCCCTTAGACACCACAGTCCAGTTTCGACATCCGTCTAAGCAGCAGAAGGAGTCCAAGATCATCAATGACAGTTGAGGGTGTTAGATACTATAGAGCACATCAGCTATTAGCGAAGTAGATCAAAGAGTCATTCATTTGTACCTGACCTATTTTGACAAAAAGGTTAGTAGAAGAGCTGCCAGTTTCATTTGTTTATTTGGTTTTAAAAATTTAGTTGATCATTCTGCTTTTTATAGCCCCAAGGCAAAGGTTTTGTGTTGGCGAGTCTTGTTGAAAAATGAATGCTTTGCTCACCTTTTGAAGGCAAGGATGGTGAGGCTTTATCTAACATACTCACATACTTTGAACATGTTGCTAGGAGAGGCTATTCCTTGGAAATGCACATCATGCTTGGAAAGGTGCAGGGTCAGCAAAGGAAAAGATCTTCGAAGTGTTGGACTGACCCAGTGAGTGCTGTAATGAGCTCAAATGTGTCAGAGATGATGATGGCATGGGGTAGGACAGAGTTCAGATCTTTTGTTCATAGCAGTGGCTGTGAATCATACTTGGCTCGACAGCACCTAAGAACAACAATTCTGACACAGTTTGGGCAGGTTGTTAGGAAGGACTAGTCCATGGAGAAGAGCACCAGGTTTGGAAGGATGGAGGGTCAATGCAGGAGAGGAAGACCCTGAACAAAAGAGTTGAGAATATGACTGACTGTAACAATGGACTCAAGTATTTGATGGCGTTTATGACAACAATTAGGACTTGAACCTTGAGGTTTGAGTAATCAGTTATGAGATCTGGGCTTGGAATTTACTCTGAGGTTTCTGGTAGATGTAACCCCAAATATCTTAGTGATTACTGAATTGAAAAGAAACATGTTGATGATGTGCAACATTTCACATGATGGTCCTTTGACTCAGTGCTCTTCTTTCGATAAGCAATTGGGCTTTTAAAGAAATGTGTTTGCCTTTTTCAATAATAGCATTTGCTCTCAAATATACTTTCTGTATGTCTTTCCCTTTCACACCAGTTGGAAAACAGCATCAGGAGAAAAAAGATTTCACCCTCTAATCCCCCCTAACATTTGTAGGTGTGCGATTGGAAGAGTCCTCTTTGAAGCTGAAAGCAGCTGCCGCTGCCAACTGCAGAGCCTCCACCACAAGTTGCTGGTGGGTACCCAGTTACAGCTGAACTGTAGTGCTGGTCTGGGGACTGCATCTTCCAAGCACTTGTCCAGGCTGGGAACTTTCATGAAGCAGTGCAAACGCATGGCTGCCATTAGCATCACCCGTGGTAAGATAATTAGTATGTACAGTTAAAGGTGAAGGGGAATCTTTAAGAACATCAAATAATCCTTTTCACAGTGGGAGGCAGAGTTGTCCAGAAAACACTGCCTGACAGCTCCATGTGTTTAAGTTAATGAGGCCAAGGTCACAGGTCTGAGGTCAGCTGAGGCCTCAAGCGACACACGGACAGGCCTGCAGAATGCACCCTGATCCCAGCCAGTTAAACTTGCAAAGGAAATAAAGTTTGTGAACATGATACATAAACATGTAATTACTATGATTATTCAAGAGGAATATCTTGGGTTTGTACTCTTTTTTTTTTTGCTGCTGTCATTTTAATTTCAAAATTTGTGCTTTGGGGTTTTTAATTCTTAAGGTTTTGGTAAACAGAGTACTTAGCTACTGCTACAATCATAAGACAGAATTACACTTGCTCCCCCAAATTTCTGTGTACTTTTTCTACATGTTGCCAGGAGGGCCCAATCCCTGGAGAAGGGCATCATGCTAGGTAGTATGGAGGGACAGCACAAGAGAGGAAGATCCTGTATGAGACTGATTGACACAATAATTGAGGTAATGGGGGTAGGTGTGTTGGAGACAGTGAAAGTGGCTTAGGAAAGGACAGGGTTTAGAACTATTGTCCACAGGGTGGCTATGAGTCGTGGTCAACTTGATGGCACATATCAACCACAACAACCACCACAACCACAACAACCTTTTCTGCTCAGTTCTTACCCTTATCCTCCATGCCTGACTCTACTGAACTGTTGTCCATCTGATGATTCTTAATTTTTCCACTATTTTTTTATGTGATTAAATATATATGCTATAACATTTGCCATTTTAACCACTATTGCATGTAAAATTCAGTGGTGTTAATTACAGAATTTTTCATCACTCCAAAAAGAACCTTAATACCTATTTAGCTCTATTTGTGCTTTATTAACCAGACAAAGGCATTTGCTGTGTGAATCATAACAAGTTACGGATAACTTTGGGAAGAATGAGAATCCCAGCGTGCTTAATTGTACTCATGCAAACCCTATACCTAGACCAGGAGGCTTTTATGTGAATTGAGCAAGGGAACACTTGTTGTTGTTATGTGCCATCGAGTCGTTTGCGACTCATAGCGACCCTATGTACAACAGCCCCAAATTATGCTCTGTCCTGTACCAATCGCACTGCATCTGACACACCCATCCCGATTATCCCAGTCACTGAATCCATCTACCTCATAGAGGGTTTTCCCCTCCTATGCCGTCCCTCCACCCTCTCAAGCATGATGTCCCTCTCCAAGGACCTGTGCCTCCTTACAGTATGTCCAAAGTACATCAGACGAAGCCCCAGAATCCTTGCCTCCAAGGAGCAGCCTGGTTTAACCCTCTCCAAGATGTATCTGTTTGTTTTCTTGGCAGCCATGGTACATTCAATACTCTTCTCCAGCACCACAGCTCAAAGGCATCAATTCTCCTTCTATCCTCCCTAGTCATTGTCTAACTTTCTGAGGCATAACAAGTGATTGCAAAGACCATAGCCTGTATAAGACACACCTTAGTCTCTAGAGTGACACCATTTCTCTTCAGTACCCTGGAGAGGTCCCTAACAGCAGACTTTCCCATTGCAATACGTTTTTTGATTTCCTGGCTACTGGTGCCAAGAGTGTTGACCGTGGAGCCAAGCAGACTAAAGTTGTTAACAATCTCAATCTCTTCACCATCCATCTTGATGCTGCCAGTTGGTCCAGTGGTGAGAACCTTTGTCTTCTTGACATTGAGCCTCAATCCATACTGAAGGCTGCAGTCCTTGACCCTCTGCAGCAAGCATTTAAGGTCCTGCTCAGTTTCAGCAAGCAGGGTTGTGCCATCTGCATAACACAGATTGTTGATAGATCTTCCACTAATCCTGATGCTACACTTCTCCTCATAGAGCCCAGCCTCTTCGATAATCTGTTCTGCATACAGGTTGAAAAGGTATGGAGATAGGACACATCCCTGGCATACACCTTTCCCAATTTTGAACCATGCAGTATTTCCCTGCTCTATTCTGACGACAGCCTCTTTGTCCAAGTGGTTTAAAATTAAGAGAGTGTGGCAGGATTGTATTCTCTCTTCATACCTATTCAATCTGTATGGTAAACAAATTATTCAAGAAGCTAGACTCTATGAAGAGGAATGTGGCATCAGAATGAGAGAGAGACTCATCAATAACCTGTTTTATATAAATGACATAACCTTGCTTGCCGGAAGTGAGGATGACTCAAAGTACATGTAGCAGATGATCAAAGAATGCAGCCTTCACTATGGATTGCATCTCAGTCTTGAGAAAACAAAGATTCTTACCACTGGATCTATAGGCAATATCATGATGGTTGGAGAAAGGATTGAAACTGTCAACAACTTCATCTTACTTAGATCTGCAATTAATACCTTGGGAAATCGGGAGATGTATTGCACTGGGAAAAGTCTGCAGTTAGGGACCGCTCCAAGTTATTGAGGAGTAATGATTTTAGTTTAAGGACTAAGGTGTGTTTGATTCAAGCCATGGTCTTTCTGATTACTTGCTATGCATCTGAGACCTGGATAATGAATAAGGATGAAGAAGAAGAATTGATGCCTTTGAGCTGAAGTGTTGGAGAAGAGCACTGAACATCCTGTGGATGGCCAGAAGAACAAATATGTCTTGGAGAGGGTGCAGCCAGCAAGCTCTTTGGAGGTTAGGATCATGGGGCTTCACTTCACCACATTCTTCAGGCCTGTAGCTAGGAGAGGCTATTTCTTGGAAAGGGCCATCATGCTTGGAAAGTTAGAGGATCTATGAAGGAGAGGAAGACCTTTGATTGCGTGGATTGACACCATGACTGCCGCAATGGACTCTAATGTGTCAGGAAGTATGAAGATGGCACAAGATAGGACAGGGGTCCCACTAGCAATCATTCATATCCCTCCCACCTAGTCTCTACTAATCTCTAATTTGCCTTATAACTCTATGCACATTTATGTACTGGTTTTACTTTTGTTTCTTTATAAGCAGAATTTTTCAATTTTCTTGATTAAATTCCTAGAAGGGACGTTTTTGTTGCATGTTATGTACCATCAAATCGAAACTGACACACCAGCAGGGTTTCAAAGGCAGTTAATCAAATGGGAGGAGATTGTCCATGGTGGATTTGAACCTTGTGCCTTTGAGATTGCAGTGCAGCTTCTTACCACTAGGCCACCAGAGCTTTTTGGAAGTGGAGTAGTGGGTTAAATAGTATATGTATATTATTAAGTAACAGTATATTATTAACTATGAGAAATTTTAAAATGTACCAGTTTCATTCCCATCAACCGTTCTAGTTGTCTTACCTATATTTGGTAAGGTTAAAAGTTTTAAAAAATTTGAGTAAGTGTATATTATCACTAAGCGTTGGATTATGGTTTTGAGAAATAATGTGAAATATAGCATGGGTGGCCAGATTACCAATGAATTTGTCTTGAAAGAAGTGTAGCCAGAATATTCTTTAGAGTGAGGACAGTAAGAGTTTGTCTTACATACTTACGGCTTGTCAGGGTCCCTGGAGAAGGACATCATGCTTGATAAAACAGAGGGTGAGAGAAAAAGAAGAGATTCCTCAATGAGATAGAGGACATGGTGACTCTAACACAAGACACAATAGATAGTGAAGATGTTGCCGGACTAGGAAGTGTTTTGTTCTTTTGCCATAAGGTCATTATGTGTAGGAGGCATCTGACAATTCAGTGGCACCTAACAACATAATTCTATGTTTAACTTTCTGAGGATCCATTACCATCCATACAGTTTTTGCCATTTCAAGAACACTACCTAGATTGACGTATATAGCTTGGAGACTTTTGGGTAGGGCTTCTTTAACTTAGGAAAATACATTTGAAACCTTCCCTTGGCTTTTCGTTACAGATATGAGTTAGTAACTTGTCTCTTTTGTTGCTTAGTAGTATTTCGCCATTTTTGTGGAGCACAATTTATCAGCTCACATGTTATATTCAATGAACTGTGAAAGAGCAAAGAATAGAGAGAGTTATAGATAATAAGGGACAATTGATAATTTTCAGTTTGGCCTATTGGGAGAAAAACAGTTGTAAACATTTTTGAACACTTTTTGCTTTTATTAAAAAATTTAAGTTTTAAATCATCTTGGGTAAATATCTAAGAGTGTCTTAATAGTGTGTATGTATATATATGTATGTATATATGTGTATATATATGTATATATATGAAATTGCTAAAATGTACTTTTTTTCATTTCATCAGCAGTCCCATTGTGCCATATACTTGCACTGGCACACATTTTTAAAATTCTGAACACTTCAATATGTATGTAGTAGTTTCTTATTGTGTTTTAATTTATACTTTACTAATGACTAAATCATTAAGTTAAATTATCTTTTCATGTACTCATTCACTGCATGCATATTTTCTTTAGTAAAGAAACTGTTCAAATCTCTCACCTATTTTTTCTTATTTGGATGATTTTTTTTCTTTTAGAGTTCTTTTTATATTCTAGAGACAAGTATTTTGTTAGAAATAGTTTTACAAATTACTTTTACCAATCTTAAGTTTGGCTTTTTCCTTTTTAGTACTAGCTTTTGTAAAGTAAAAATTTTCTTTTTTCAGTTTTGATAAAGTTCAATTTACCCATTTTTCTTTAATTGGGAAATATTGCAGTTGTAAATAAAAACTCTGCCTTATAATTGCAGTGTTGAAGATTTTCTTTTTTTTTCCCCAGAAGTCTTATAATTTGACAATTTACATTTAGATCTATGATCCATTTTTAATTAATTATTGAATATATGTCAAAACTTTTTTCTTTTCTATTCTTATCTATGGACTTCCAATTATTTCAGCATCATTTGTTGAAGACACTATCCTGTCTCTGTTGAATTGTCTTTGTAGCTTTATAAAAAAATAAGTCGGTTACAGTAGTATTTGTCAATTACTGAGCTCATACTGAGAGGGCTATTTCTTTGTCAAATATATCTGACTGCCATGCACACACACTTCTCCTGAAATAAACTATTCTGAACTGTACAAGTGGTGTTCTGTGTGTGAATAGGAGTTACTGGGTAATTACAATGCTCAGATGCTAATCGAAGGCTGGGAAATTTGAATCTATCAAATGCACCATGAGAAGAAAGTTCTGATGATCTATTTGCTAAAAATCAACCACTTAAAGCCCTTTGGTGCACAGTTTTACTCTAAAGTATGTTAGCATCAAATCAATTGGGAGCTCTGGTGGTGAAGTAATTGAGGAGCTGAACTGCCAACACAAAGGCAGAGGGTTCAAATCTGTCAGCTGCTCCAAGGGAGAAGGCTATGAGCAAATCTCCTCCCATGTGTTTACAGCCTCTGAAAACCTGCTGGATTAAAAGATGTTACAAGCAAAGACCAGGAGGAGTTAAAAGAAACAATGCAAAACATTGCGGAGAAAACAAAAAAGGCATTAGCGGCACTGGAAAAACAAGAATCCACCATTCAAAATATAA
>NW_006399840.1:3707265-3711340 GCF_000299155.1 Elephantulus edwardii | reverse complement strand
AAAATCTCTGTAAATGTTTATGAAAATTAATAAAATATAATTATAGAAAAAAGAAAAAAAAAAGAAAACCTGCTGGAGGGTCAGGTCTGAGTTGGTTCTGACTTGATGGCAACAAGTTGTTATTTGCCCCTGATTGTAATGTGACTTTTGTCTTTAGGACTTTGATTTTGAGAGTATCCTAATAAGACTCAGCATATGTCATAAGGATCAATGAAAGCCACGAGATTGGCCTCTTCAGTTTCCGTTCTTTGTATGATTCCTACTGTCATGGTTTACAGGGAAGGAATTAGGGGAGTGAGGATAACTATGAATAAGAATATGATTATATTGTGTGTACTCTAAGGAAAGCCTATTTTCTTTTGTGAAAAAGAAGCCCCTCTCTTAGCCTGTTAAACAGGCAGTATGCAGATAATCAGTATCCCATGATTATTCCCACTTGGTTAAGACAAATACATCAATTAGGCAGGGGATGTGTGTCCTGTGTCAGTTCCCATACAACTCAACTCATTACAGTTGAATCAGAACCAACCTATAGCCGACCCTCCGCTGGGTTTCCAAGCCTGTGCATTGCAATGGGGGAGACCACCCATTTTTCTCCCTCAGTGTCGCTGGTAATTCACAATGCAATCCCACTACATTCCTTAAATGTTTCCTTTACCAGTAGAATTATTCTTTTACAAGTTTGAGAGGAAAAGCACCCAAAAATGCATTCTTTATACTGTTTCTTTCTTGTCCTCCTCATGTCATTCACTTTTAACTTTGCATGGCTTTAAACCACCATCTACTTGAGGGTGGGAAGGGGCTTGAAAGGTCCTCATGTGCTCCTCGCCAGCCTCAGGCCTGGCTGCTGTTGGGTCACATATCCAAGAATGTTTTAATATGACTCAAAACGTTTTCAGAATTTAGCTTCTACCTTTGGAGGGTTTTTATCTTCACAGTAGACCTCATTCGACCACTGAGAACTGTATTTCCTTCTGAAAGCCAAGAACTCTTTGCTTATTTCCAAAACTCCAGAAGTTCCCTACCTCTCTTACCATGATAACAGTTTGTGTCTTTGACCAACGTGGCTTTTTTCCCCTTCATAAATCATTCAAACACCTCGAGTCTAAACACCAACACTTGGCACAGCTTATAATTAACCTCTTTCCAGTCTAAGAAGTAGCCAATGTCATTGATTCTTCCTTCTCAAATCGCTTAACCAGCTTTTAATACACCGAAAAGATGTTTGTCCAGAGCCCTCTGGTCATCTATTTTCCTTAATAGCTTTTTATGAGAGACCTTATCAAAAGCTTGCAAGGAAATCCAAGTAAATTATGTTCCTTGGTTCACCTTTACCTACTATTTCATTAACTTTTTTTCAAAAACAATATGACATAGTTTTCAACATAATTAAAGGGGTTGGGGAAAGCTTGACAGTTTCCACCATGGCTTAAGAGAGCTAGGTCACCACTCATTTTCTGCCTCTGCTTAAGAACACTAATTCATTTCCCAGGTTATATGGGGGAGCTTAACCTCTAGTTCAAGGTGGAAATGACACAGTTTTAGGCTTTCAAGTATACAGTTCTTAGCTCTCCAGAGAGCACAAAGGGAGGAAACTGCAAGCTTACCCATGCCTGGCCTAAAAACTAAGAGAACACGATAGAGAGGTAAAGATGAGGGCAGAGAATGGTGCTCTTTGCCAATGAGAATGACCCAGGAAAGTCTCATCTTTGTCACAACAGCTCTTTTGTATCTTCTCTGAGAAAACAAAGGGCACAAGAACAGGACCTGGGAAAACTTTCAGTGTTTCATGGGAATCTGTAAGGCCAGAATGCAAGTTTGAGGAGAGTCTAGAAGAATGAGATAAAACCAAGCCATTGAAAAGCCCATGGAGCATGGATAGTTCTACAGGGACATGGTGGGGTCACCAGGAGTCAGTCAGAGCCACAGCAACGCATTACTCAATGATTTTTAAGAAAGGACCAAAAACAAATACAGTGCTACAGAACCAATTCTAACCCATGAAGACTTCCTTCAGGTTCTCAAGGAGGCAGACCTAGGAAACTTTAGAAGAGATTGCCCATATGTCTTTTTGTGGCGTGACTCACGGATTTGATGTAGCATCCCAAAGCATCAAACCACTGTTGTTATAGTTATGTACTGTTAAGTGGGAACTGACTCAGAGCTGACCCTCCAGTGGATTTTCAGAGGCAGTAGATCACATGGAAGGAGAATGGTCATCTTTCTTCTAGCAGCTGGTGAATCCAAACTGCATGCCTTTGGGTTGGCAGCGCACTTCCTTACCTCTAAGCAACCAGACCCACTTCCCCCAGTCCACCACTGTTGCTGTTCTTGTTGTTAGGTACCGTCAGGTAGAGTATGACTCATAATAGTCCCGTGAACAACAGATCTGAACCCTGTTCTATCCTGTATCATTCTCTTCATCTCTGATATACTTGAACTCACTGCAGCTATGTCAGTCCATCTCATTAAGGGTCTTCCTCTCTTTGCTGATCATCCCCGTTTTCAAGCGGGACTCCTTAAAGCCAAAACAAAATAAGAAGTACTGATATAATTTAATTCATGTTAACCATTCACCAAGACAATTCAGGTTTTTGGAACTCCAAGGTATCTTTATCAATCTCTATTTCACAGATTTATGTATTTGGAAATGCTTGTTTAAAAGAACTCTAGTTGCCAAAAATGCTAGTAAAATTGGCTTTGGGTGGAGAGAGGAACTGGTAAGGAAATGCAGAAAAGCTTCTACTTTGTTCTGGCTTACTTCTTGGTTTCCACTGGCTCAATGCCTATTATTCCTTATGTCCTTAGAAAAGGGCCATTTTCAGTCTTTTCTGTGACTTTAGAAAACCTATCATAATTGTCCTACCACACAATGCATGCTCTACAGAGTGAAATGGTTGGACACTAGAACACATTTTTAAAGTGTCTTCTCAAGACTTCATTCTCTCCCAGCCCTCCACCCACTATACTCCACCCCACCCCTCTTTGCCCCCAAGCTGTCTTACTAAGTGATCATGACAACTTGCCCTCTGAGCCCTGCCATAGTTACTTGAAGGGTTTTGTGAAATATCCAGTACTAAAGAGAGCAGGCGGGAACCTGAAGGCATATCTCTCAGGACAAGCAGCCCAACCATCAGGCTCCCAGCTCTTGATTTGTCAAGACAAAGAGCCTACAGACCAGGAGCCCAGGAAGCTGAGAAACCAGAAAAGCAGCTTGAGTTTTTCTTCCTTAAATGAATGTGCTAATTGGAAAGAATGCAAATGTAGCAGCCAGAGAGAAAAAGAAATCCTACAAAATGGCTCCAAAATGAGGAAGCTGAGGAAAGACAAGTCTTCTTTCTCAGGGAGGGAGGGAGCTGGGGTTGATTCTCATGGAAGGCCAAGGTCAGAGTTTGGAAGTTTCTATAGAAACATTTCATGTCTGTTCCTGGGTAATGAGTACCGACAACTTTGTGTGTCTGTGGTGTCTGTGGTGACCTTGTGCAGGTCTCTGCACCGTATACTACTAGGTGGAGGGTAGAGTGACTGAGCAGGGCAGGGAAGCAGAAAGGCTCCTGTCAAGGTCATGCATGTCTAGCTTTGGCATCTTCTAGCTTTGGTGACCTTAGGCAAGTTGAGTCAAACCTTATGTTTTCTTAGCTATTGTTTCTTTTTGTGTAATTGACTTTGACGCAGGAAATAATATCTGATTTATCTGCTGGTTTGAGAAATATATAAGATATGCTCAGAAACTGCCTGAAAACAAAGGATTTCTTTCCCAAGCATTGACTGGCCTGTCGAGGTGCCAAGTAAGTACAGGTGTATAGCTCAACAATGTGTGAAACCATGCTTTCTGTGTTCTTGTCCTTGATGATAAAAAGATAAACTCAAACCCATTGCAATTCACTTGGAACTGACTCATGGTTGACCCTCAAATGAGTTTTCAAACTATGTAAATTACACAGGAAGAGATTGCCCATTTATCTTTTGGGGACTAGCTTGGTGGATTTGAACAATCTGAGTTTGTGTCAGCATTGCAACTCCTTACATATTATGCCACCAGATATAGGAATGGTATGTATATATACTATATATA
>NW_006399840.1:3703914-3707010 GCF_000299155.1 Elephantulus edwardii | reverse complement strand
ATCTATCTATCTATCTATCTATCTATCTATCTATCTATCATCTATCTATATCTTGTTGTTGTTGTAAGTGCCGTTGAGTCGCAGGCGACTCATAGCGACCCTATGAAGGAGAGTCCTCAATGCTTTCGTGCCTTTCATTCTCTCTCTAGGTTCATAGGGTTTCTGGAGGTAAGCTATTACAGACGTGGATGCCACTCCATATATAGATATATATATCCCCATACACACACACCACACACACACACACACACACACACATTTGGTGGTAGTGGTTGTTGGGTGCTGTCGAATCCAGCATGACTCAACAACTCTATGAACATCAGATCTGAACTCTGTCCACTGCTGTGCCGCCCTAGCCATCTCCGATACACTTGAGCCCCTGGCTATAGTCACAGTGTCAATCCATCTCGATAGGATCTTCCTCTCCTTTGTTGACCCTCCATCCTTTTAACCATGATATCCTTTTCCAAGGAATAGTCTCTCCTAGCAACATGTCCAAAGTATGAGAGAAGAAACCTTCCTTGCCTTCAAGGAGCATTCTGGCTGCATCTTCTCCAAGACATATCTGGTTGTTTATGTGCATGCATGTATAAGTACATGGGTTCACACACAAATTGGACATTTTAATCAATGACTGCAACAATTAATAAAATCTGGGGTTAAAAAGAAAATGTAACACACTGTTAAGTAAAAAGTGCAGAATATTTTGGTTTTTCTATGACTGCTCTCTCTGCAGCTATGTCCTTGTCTGATGGGAACATGAAGGGAATTTATGAAACTGAAGTTGGTTATTTAAGACAATTCCTCCTCTTGCTGGCCACAATTTTCTCCAAGGTGAATGTCTAGACTTCCAGGAATGCTCTTCTTTTCTCCTCCTTGATACCCTCCAAAGCTCTGGAGGAGGCTTTTGCATCCTCATGCTGGTGGAGAATAGGGACCTTGCATTCCCGTGCTGTGCCTGAGTCATGTTTAGCTTTGCTGCAGGAGTTGGGTCAGTTCTCTAGGTAACTTGGGATGGTAACCACAGAGAAGTGACTCTTTCACATTTTCTTTTGGGGTCTGAGCTTAATCCTGCCCAAGATCTTGGGTGTTTGTCTCGGGTGCACATTGCCTATCTTGTTCGAGGTCCCTGTTTGTTCTCCAGCCTTACAGGATTCCGATATCCTCCTCAGAAGTGCACAGGAAATGAATTCTACATGAAACAAGTGCAGGCCTGGGGAAGCTCTCCTTCAGACCACCCAGAGATTATCTGAGCCAGCTTAACCCACCTGGCAATGATACTTTACTGCTGAGGTTTTAATACAAATGCAGGATTTTCCCAAATGGAAATTATTCTGGTATATCCACAAGCCTTCTTGTTCTTGAGAATTACTAACGTGATCTATTAGAAAACACAGAACTCACTAGTTTATTTTTTTCTTCATTTTTCCTATTTTGTTCTCTTCCCAGCTCCAGAACAATCCTAAACTCTCCCCAAGGTGAATAAGAGTATCACTAATATCACATTCTAAATTCTCATTTATAGCATTGCTTTGCTTTTGTCAAGTGAAGATTTTTTTTAAATTAAGAGGTCCTTTATCCCAATCCCTTCCCATAGTTTGAACTTGAAGATTCTGGTTTTGCCAAGCTTTTTTTTTTTAAATCCTCTTTTGGTAGTCTTTAGCAATGATTTCTTTTTTTCCTAGCTGGCATTGGCTGTCCATGAAAGACTGACAGAGCTCCGGTCATGTCGTCTGTAGGGAACTGCACTGCTAACCTTAGGTTACATCACTTTGACTGTTCTTTTTCTTTTTCATTTTATACTAGTTTATTTACAAAGTTTGAATACATTTTTTTCATACCAGATCTTTCCCATTTCCTTCACACCACAACCCATCAAATTGTGTGACCCTATGATTAACACCCCCCTTTTCCATCCTCAGCCCTCTGCTTCTGCTCTCCTAGCACCTTGTGGCCTTATACTCATTCTACAATAATTGTTTTATATAGTATTTCCCTTATGGGACCAAGTTAGTCATTCAGTATAATGCTCTCCAGTACCTCCCAATTTAGGTAGTATTTTACAAAATCATTGTTCCTGCCTGCTGCATAGTATTACATCATGTGAAAGTACCATAATTTCTCAATCCATTCAATAGAGGTTGAACATTTGGGCTGTTTACATGTTCTTGTGATGGTGATAACGCTATTATGACCATTGGTGTACAAGTCTCCATTTATGCCTCAGTTCTCATTTTCTTGGGGTATATTACCCAAATCATAAAATTGATTAAGAGACAAACTAGGACCAAGCTTAGAAGGCCTAGTCTTCAGTATAAAGAGACTGTCAAATACAGCTAGAAATGCACATTCTGAAGAGGATAAAATTGATGAATGGGAACTTCTAAAGATAAATCCCTTTTAAAAAACTTCTCACAACAGGGTGAAAAGAAAACCCACAATCTGGGAACAAATATTTGGTAATACCATCTCAGACAAGAGTCTCATTTACAAGAATACTCCTGGGCCTCCACAAGAAAATGACTCAATTGCAAATGGGCAAAAGACAAGGAAATAATTTTCACAGGGGAAGATATTCAAATGGCCAACAGACATGTGAAGAAATGATCCAAATCACTAGCAATAAGAGGGATACAAATCAAAACCACAATGAGGTAGGATGCCACTCCAGTAACAGTGACACAATATAACAGGACAGCAGGTAATAAATGTTGGAGAGGATGTGGCGAGATAGGACTTCTTATACATTGTTGGTGGGGTTGTAAAATGGTAGAATCACTCCGCAAGGCAGTTTGGTGCTTCCTCTAAAAGCTGAACATTGAAATTCCATATGACCCAGCTATTGCTTCGATTGGAATATACTGTGACAGTTCTATTTTTTTATTAAATCTTTATTAGTTTTAATGAACATTTATAGAGATTTTGGGTTTTCATTCATTCATTGTTGCACCACTTTCTCCACCCTCCTCCCCAGTCCGTTCCTCCCTCCCCCCATGTCTGTTTTAATTGTCCAGTTGCCACAATGCCCACCAAAGTCAGTTCTGATCAATCTCCCTTGTCAGTGTGTCCCTTGCCATTCCCTATCTCTCCTCCCTG
>NW_006399840.1:3695935-3701144 GCF_000299155.1 Elephantulus edwardii | reverse complement strand
ACATAAACAAATAATTTTCATTGACTGTTATACTACATATAAAATGTGGCATAGAAATGGTTTTATTCCTGTCTTGTTATAATTCAAGTGTTCCTGTGGAGCTCGAGAAAAGCAGAAGGGAAGGAAGGCACTTTATGTAAGGAGTAATCAAGGCACTAACCAAATAAGTAGCTAGTGATGAGCTTGGGAAAGTGGTACTGAGACAATGATTACATTTGAACTCCCAATGCAATAACAACTCTATGACAGGGCAAGAGCAAAGACAGAGTCTATGTCTTCAGTCTCTGTGTATCTTCCATAACACCTGGAATCATCAAGGGCCTGTTGCAGGCATTCAATAAATAACCAGCACATGTATAATCGTTGAGTAGTAATGATAATTGAGCAGGGAGCTCTGGTGGCATAGTTGATAGCAAGTTGCACTGCTAAACGAGTCTCCAATGGTTTGAATCCACCAGAAGCTCCAAAAAAGAATGATGGGCAGTATCCTCTTGTGATTTACAGCCTTGGAAACCCAAGGAACGGGCACAATGATTTGGAACTGACTTAATGAAAGTGAGTAGAGTTAGTTACTGAGCAGGGCCATGAGTATTTTAAAAACTATTTAACATAGATTTTAAGTCTTAATACCTGCATGTGTGATTGAATTTTGTCCTCAAAAAAAGAAATATTGAAATTTTCCCTGTGAATGTGACCTTGTTTGGAATGTAGAGTCTTTCTTTGAAAATATTATCAGTTCAATGTCCATGAGGTCAAAGGCAGGTAGAGTGGGCTCTGATCCCTTGAGTGCAATGTCTTAGAAAGCAGACAATAGACATAGTGATATACACACGGGAAAAGATGCCATGTGAATGCATGTACAAGCTAAGGGATGGCAAAGATTGTTGGAAGCTACCAGAAACTGGGAGAGAGTCCCAGAAGAGTCTCTAAGAGACCTCAGAAGGAGATGACATGGTCAAATTCTTCTTTTAGACTTCTAACTTCAAAACTGTTAAGAAATTCCATTTTAGTCTTGAAAGCTACTCAGTCTGTGGTATAGTGTTAAATGTGATCATAAGAAACTACAATATATTAAAACAAACTGTCATCTTTCTCTTATGCTTCCACAATGAGTTCACAGACCAAAGTTGTTATATGTCGTCAAGGTGACTGCAACTCATGGTGACCCTATGCTGTAAATCCTGCCCTGTCCTGAGCTAATCTCATTGTCTTCAACACACCTATCCCCTTATGTCAATCCATCTCATTCAGGGTCTTCCTATCCCATGCTGTCCTTCCATCCTTCCAAGCATGATGTCCTTCTCCAAGGACTTTTCCCTCCTGGCAACATACATAAAGTATGTGAAACAGAGCTTCAAAATCCTTGTCTCCAAGGAGCAACTTGGTTTCAGCCTCACCAGAACAGACCTGTCTGTTCTTTTAGCTGCCCATGGTATGTTCAATACTCTTCTCCAGCACCATAACTCCAAGACTCAATTTTTCTGTCCATATTTTTCATTGTCCAGCTTTCAGATGTGTTGCAGCAAGTAACTGTGAAGACTGTAGTCTAGATCAGGTGCACCTTAGTCTCTAGACTAACATCATTGCTCTTTAGCATTCTAGAGAGTATCCTGACAGCAGATTTTCCCTAATGCAATTAGTCTTTGGATTTCCTGGCTGCTCATGCCAAGGGTGTTGATTGTGGAACCAAGAAAGAAGAAATTGTTAACAATCTCAATCTTCATTTATCATGAGGTTGCCAATTGAGGAGAACCCTTGTCTTCTTAATGCTTAGCTTCAGTCCATATTGGAAATGGTATTCCTTGATCTGCTGTAAATGCTTCAAGAGTTTCTCAGTTTCAGCAAGCAAGGTTATGCCATCTGCGTAGCACAGATTGTTGGTGAGTCTCCCTCCTATTCTGGTGCCGCATTCCTCTTCATGGAGTCCAGCCTCCCAAATGATCTGTTCTGCATACAGATTATAAAAGTATGGTAAAAAAGATGCATCCCCGATACACTCTTTTCCTGATTTTGAACTATACAATGTTTCCTTGATTTGTTCTGACTACTGTTTCCTGGTCCAAGTATCGGTTTTGCCTGAGCACAATCATGTATTCTGGGATTGCCATTCTTCTCCAGGTTAGCTACAGTTTGTTGTGATTCACACAGTCAAATGTCTTTACATAGTCAATGAAACATAGATAGGCATTTCTTTAGTACTCTGATCTTTCAGTCAAAATCCATTTGACATTGGCTATGCTATGATATCCCCAGTACCACTGCCTCTTCTAAACCCAGCTTGTATTTCTGGTAGTTCTTTGTTGATGTGTTCCAGTCATTTTTGGATCATCTTCAGCAGGATCTTGCTTGTGTGTGATATCAGTGATATTGTTTGATAATTTGCACACTGTGAGAGCACTCTTTTTAGGAATAAGAATAAATACGGATCTCTTCCAGTCAGTTCACCAGTCAGTTGTCCTCCAGGTTTCTTGGCACAGCCTGATGAGGACATCCAGGGCTGATTCTGTTTGTTGGATTCTGTCTGTTGGTATTCCATTAATTCCTTGGGCTCTTCTGTTTTTCTAATTCCTTCAGAGGAGCTTGAACTTCCTCCTTCATGATTGCCTCTTGATCATAAATTGTTTTGTGAAATTCTTCTATGTCAGCCATTTCTTTCTATTATAGTGTACTCCTTCAATCTTATTTTAATGAATCCTAGATTATTCAGTATTCTTCTTATAGTGTCCTTAAGCCTCTTGAGGCTTGGATTTGTTTTTCAGTTCCTTCAGCTTAAGAAATGCTGAATGAGTTAATCCTTTTTTATTTTCTGACTCCACCTCTGCACATTTCATTATAATACTTTGCTTTGTGTTCCAGAGCTTCTCTTTGAAATCTCTGTGCAGCTCCTTAACTTCCTGATTTCTTCCCTTGGCTTGATTCTCCGGATTGCTGAATCAACACTTGGAAGTGAGCCTTCAAGGAGATTGTTAGGTTTGCATGGAACAGTGACATAAGTGGGAAAGTAAAACTTTAAAGTAAAAGTGTGCGGCAGAGAGAGAGAAAAAAAAGTCATATTGCTCTTCCAGCAACTAGTACTCATTGCCTTAATTAATACATTAGTACAGAAAAGGGATAATGGCATGAACAATTTTCATTGACTGTTATTCTGTTCTGTATTGTTGTTAGGTGTTGCCAAGTTAGAACCAACTCATAGCTGATCTTCTGCTGGGATTTATGATGATGATGATGATGATGATGATGATGTAGAGGCTGTAAATTGCGTGGCAGGAGATTGCCCATCCTTCTCCTGCCAAATACTTGGTGGATTTTAACTGTGTGTCTTTGGTATTATAGCCCAACTTCTTACAACCAAGCCACCATAGCATACATCTATTATTGATTTAGTAGTTTATAAACAAGCAGAAAGAAAACATACCAGAGCTGGGAGAGGTGGCTATTGGGAGTCTGCAGTAGATTTCATTTGACAGCTGTTGCTGAGGATGTAAGCCACAAATCTAGGCAGTTTATATCCTTAAGGAAAAAAAGGGGGGGGAAGCTAGAAAATAGAACTTTAGTAGTGTGGGTGGCTAGTGCTAGATATGTTTGCCAAGTATTATAAGAAAAAGGTAAGCTCAGAAAATAATTCACTAGTTTCTAGGAGAAACAGCATCAAATGAATCAAAAAAATGTCTCCTTGCAAAACTGAACACCTCCCCCCCCCTTGTTTTGGTAACAAAAAATGTTTTACGTGATAGATACCCAGTAAGAGTGATTAATTGAATACAATGACTTGAGGCAAAAATGGGATAATTTTTTCTGATGGCCTCATTGTAACTAGGAGCTGATGCTGAGGCAGAGAATGGGACACAGGTGAAGAAGCAGAGAAACAAAACAAAACAAACCGCCACATGAATAATGATGTCTTGAGAAGAATTTTGGTGTGTGTACCGGCATATAAATTTGCTAAAAGGTGAAAAAAAATCTTATGTTTTCTAAGTTTTCGAGAAATACATTGTGGAAAAAAATAAGGCATTTGTGTTTAAAAACAAGAACAAACTAACATACAACAAAACAACTTTGTTTAAAACTTACAATAACTCTTGGGCTCCCACCTCATCCCAGACTAGTTTTAAATAAGAAGTCTAGGGCTTCCTTGCTCTGAAGGAAAATAAATTCCAATGCTAAATCCACACGCCCCCTTGGTTGCCAGAGTGATTGGACTGCACAGAGCTGGTTCGAGGGCTCCTGGCTTTGCAGTGGACTGTGGTACTGTCAGTTAGGACTCACCTTTTATTGTGAGGTTTTTGTTTTGTTGGTTTCTTTTTTTTTTGTGATTTTAATGAAGGTTTACAGAGAGGTTGACATTTCATTCATTCATTGTTGCACATTTTATTCTCCTTCTAAAATGAAATTACTTATTGCCATGTCCCTGTCCTTTTCCTAGGAAAATTAAGGCTGTTGGGGTGAAGCGGGATACAGGTGACTTGCCTTTTTAATATGTAGGCCTTTGGACCTAGAAGCATCGTATCTGGGCTAATGAAGGAGATGTTAATTATTCAGATGTTATGGACTTCAGATGTTATGGACTTCAGTGTGAAGGTGGTGATCATTGGGACTTTGGGAAGAAGTTTCATATGCTGTGTGAGTGAGAAGCATCAAATGTATATTTCAGAAGGATAGATTAGGGCAAGAAACTTTTAGTGTTGACCATATTTGAGTTTCTACCTCTTGGGTACCTTTGGAAGCAGGAGTGGCATCCACTTCCTAAGCAACATGCCTCTGGAAACTCTATGAACTTTGAGAAACAATAGTTGTTGAAAGGCTCCAGGTCTTTTTTTGTTTATAGTGTCACTATGAGTAATGCTCAACCCAACGGCAAACAATAACCTCTTGGACATGAAAGAAAATTTACCTCACTTACACTGTTGTTGTTGTGGACTGTAGAGTCAGAACCAACCCATAGCTGACCCTCTGGCAGCTTTTCAGAGGCTGTTAATAGCATGAGTGACTGCTCATCCTTCTCTCGTGTAAGAGAGGTAATAAGAACTTGATGTGTTTTCTCTGTACTTTCTTTGATCTAAAGAGCTGGAAGCAAAAGACTCCAACATAGTGGAGCCACAGGATGATAGGAACTCAGGTCTTTTTTTATTATTATTAAATTTTATTAGTTTTAATGAACAGTTACAGAGATTTTGGGTTTTCATTCATTCATTGTTGCACTGTTTTCTCC
>NW_006399840.1:3688893-3694385 GCF_000299155.1 Elephantulus edwardii | reverse complement strand
TCCCTTTTTACCCTGTTGGAGAAGTTTTTGGATGTGCATAGGGATTTGAGTCTTAGAAGATCCTATTCATCTACATTATCTTCTCCTGGTTGTAGGTTTTCCAGGATACTGGGAAGACTGTTTATGTTGTGGATTAGGACATCCCTTGAAAAGGAGGGTACCTGGGAGAGCTGTTCAACAATTATCAGATGCTCATGCTTGAGTAAGTAACAGCCTTGTATTGAATGAAAAACTAATGTTGCAGTATTGTATTTTTTGACACACTGAAGTCACTATTTTCAGATGCAGCACAAAATTTAAATGGAATATGAGTCTCCTGATCAAAGGATGACAAGTCAAAGACAGGTGTGAGTTGTTGGCTTCAAACTGAGTTCCCCTTGGCCTCTCTCCCACTATTCCTGAAGTTGATTAACTGTGTAAATACAATGTAGCTCATTATAATTTGTAAAACTATGAGCCAACATCCTTCATAATATTCTGACATCTAAACCAGAAACAGTGTTTCTGAATCTACAAAGTTAAAGATGAATCTCTGGAGGTAGGAGGGTCACCTTCTAAAATTCTGTTGAGGCATCTGCTAGCTCTTCCTTTTTTTAAAGAAAAAGAATTTTTAGTTATATTGGTTTGCATACAAAATTTGTATGCATTGTGTTTTGCTCAAATACTAAGATATGTATAAAAGTCCAAAGGGGTTAAAGGAGGAGACAGGGAGGAAATCATGGGGTGACAGAGCTTGATGAGTGAAGGGAGGTAATGAAGGAATTGGGTAATAGTGAGCATATAGATCAATGGTGATTAATTTTATAAAACAATTATGGCAATGTCCATATGAAGTACAATGTGAATGAAGGAATGCTGGATTTTCTAGGACCTTCCATTGATTGCTTTGACTCATATACTTTTCTAAACTTGAAAAGACTAGTTCTAAAAGCTAGTGATGTCTTCTTTATTTCTCCTTTAAAACATAGAATCACTTCCTCCTCCCATTATCATCGTACTCTTCATCACATTTGGTTAAAAAGATCACTTTTTCAATTCTGTATTTATGTCAGGTAGTGTGACATATTTTGGAATACTGAAAAGAATATGACATTTCACCTGGTATTTTCTATAATCTAGTGGAAGAACTATATACACAAATAAATAATGACCTAAGGAGTTAAAACTATTAGTTAAAAGATTGATGCTTACATCTGTTTGGAAAAGGTTAGAGGAAGTGATGGATAAAAAAACCTCACACAGAGGGAACATGTGTATCATGTTTTATAGGATAAAAAGGGAATTTTAGATACTTATGATGAACAGGTGGAAGTCCTAAATGGGAGAAACAATATGTGTGAAGGCATGCTCTTGTGCAAATTGGCAAAATGAAATTGATTTTCAGGGTTGGTGATAAAGAACTATTGATCACTCTCATCATCATTATTATCAATTTCATCATCATACTATCACATTTATTAATTTCCATACACAGTGATGACATGAATTTCTCAGGTCAAAAAATCATGCGTGCTAGATTAAATTGACTGGATGACTCCAGCTCTCTATTCATTCCTTCTGTAATACTGACCAATACACTTGACTTGTCTTTTTTTCATTAGTGTCATTGAACTACAGAGAGAATTCACATTCAAATTTTTAGCTTATAGCTTTTTCTGTGTGTGTGAATTCAGTCAGTAAAATATGTAAAGCATAACTTGAAAATAGTATAAACATTAAAACACACAAATCATTACTTCATTTTTCTCTCTTTCATTGTTATACACAGGTACTTAAGCATTTCAACATTTTTCACTTATATAGGACATGAACAATTATACTCTTTGTGTAGCCATCCACACTATCCATTGCTATTTTTCATCCCCCTTACCAGAACAAGTGTATTTTATTTTCAAAAGAATAACTAGTGAAGAAAAACTGGTGTAGCATGAGCCATGTCTTGACAGTTAGTGTGCCATGTCACCAAAGGACCAATGTTACTTCTTGCCACTGTTTGCTGACTGGTATTCTCAGATTCTGCCTCTAAACTGAGGTCCACCTGGTAAGAAAGCTGCTCTTAGAGACCACACTAAGACAGAGAGGTCCTCGGGGCAGGCTCGTTCACGTGGTGTGGTTACCCAGGGTGTATGAAGGCAATTAGGGATCAGAAAAGGAAATAAATGCTTCAGCTGGGGAGTAGTTGGTTTGGGTGGCAGGCAAAAGAAGAAGACTTTAAAAAAAGCATGAATCACCAGGCCTAATATCATGAAAATGAGGAACAATCTAGAATGCAGAGCATGAGGACTTCAGGATAATTGGTCTATGACTAAGAAGAACTAAGATTCCAAATACAAAAGGCATAAAAAAATAAGGTAAAATAGAATGTATATGAATGATTGTATTAAACACAATGTAAATGAAAGATTATATAAAGCAAATGTATCGGGGTGGGGGAAGATTTGCAATGTAAAAGAAAAAACACCTGGCATCTAAAGGTTTATCTTTTTCCATGATTACCCTTGGGCTGTACAACACAGTAAAAAAAAAAAAAAAAAAGAGACGTCTTGTTAAGTGCTGTCTCATCAAGTATGACTCCTAGTGACCCTATGAACAACAGATACAAATCCTTTTCCATTCTGATCCATCTTTATCATCTCTGATACACTTTTTAAAAATTTTTATTAAATTTTATTAATTTTAATGACTCTCTGATACACTTAAGCCCCTTGCTGCAGGCACTGTATCACTCCATCTCATTGAGTGTCCTCCTCTCTTTTGCTGACCTTCAACCTTTTCAAGCATGGTATCCCTCTCCAAGGAATAGCTTTTCCTAACAACATGCTCAAGGAATATGAGACAAAGCTTTGTCATCGCTAACTCCAAGGAACACTCTGGCTGCACTTTCTCCAAGACATGTTTGTTCTTTTGATAGTCCACAGAACATTCAGCACTCTTCTCTAATACCACAATTCAAAGCCATTGATTCTTCACCTGTCATCCTTATTTATTGTCCAGATCTCAGATACAAAATGGGCGATTGGAAAGGCTGTGGCTTAAATAAGGTGCACTTTAGTCTTTAAACTGACCTCATTGCTCTTCGGGACTTTGGTGAACTCTCTGACAGCTGACCTTCCCAATGCTATACACCTGCAGATGTCCTGGCTGCTTGTACCAAGGATGTTCACTATGGATGCAAACAAGACAAAATCATTGACGATTTCAATCTTTTCTCCATCTATTAAGATGTTTTTATTTATAATAACACCTGGAAACCCTATGAACTAGGAGAAACAATAAAAGTTATACAAGTGTTCAGGGCTTTCATTCATAGGGTTGTTATGAGTAGTCTATGACTCAATGGCACTTAACAACAAGAGAGAGCTCAGTTGGCCTAGTGGACAGAAAGTGATGCTACCAAGCCAAAGGTGGGTGATTTTAATTTGTGGCCCTCAGGCCTGGTTTTAATTGTTTTGGGTCAAACATTCTTCTGAGGTGGCATAGCACTGGTCTGTCTATTTGCTGTACAGAGGTAACTCGTGGCTGCTGTGATGCTGAACACTGTGACACTGATGTGTCAAATGAGGTATTGGTCACCCATGGTGGACAGTGTTTGGTGGAGCTCTCCAATTTAAACAAGCTTGGAAGGAGGAATGGCATCCACTTCTGAAAGTGTCTCCAGAAACCCTATGAACTCAGAGAAACAAAGAAGGTTATACAAGTTTTCAGGCCAAATGTTCATAGGGTCACCATCAGTAGCCTATGACTCAAGGACACTTAACAACAACAACATCAAATGTTGCCTATTGGCCCCATGATAAGGATTTCTATTTTCTTGGTATTGAAATATAATTTATATTGAAGGCTGAAGTTCTTGATCTCTGCAGCAAACACCTCAAATCCTCTTCACTTTTATCAAGTAAGGTCATCTGCATATCAGAGGTTGTTGGTGAGTCTTTCTCCAGTTCTGGTGCCATATTCTACTTCATAAAATCTAACTTTTTAGACTATTTTCTCAGCATACAGATTGAATAGATTTAAAGGATACAACCCTGACATATATTTTTCCTGATTTCAAAACAAGCAATATTCCTTTGCTCTGTTCAGACAACACTAGGTATAGGTTTCTTGTAAGCATAATTAACTTTTCTGGAATTCCCATTCTTTTCCATGTTAGCCATAGCTTGTTATGACCTTCACAAACACTTCTGCATTGTAAATAAAATACAAATATATGTTCTTCTGGTATTCTGTGCTTTCAGTTAAGATCCATTTGGCATCAGCAATGATATTCCTGGTACCATGACTGCTTTTAAATCCATCCTGAATTTCTGGCAGTTCTCTGTCAATGTATTGTTCTAGCTGTTTATGGATGCTATTTCAGCAATATTCTGCTTGCACGTGGCACCAGAAGCCAGAAAATTAAAAGATGAATTGCACTGGGAAAGTCTGCTGTCAGAGACCTTGTCAAAGCACTGAAGAGCAACTATTTCAGTCTGGAGACTAAGGTGCACTTAATCCAGGCCATGGTCTTTGCAATCACTTGCTATGCATCAGAAAACTGGACAATGACTAGGGATGTTAGAAGGAGAATTGATGCCTTTGAGCTGTGATGCTGGAGAAGAGTATGAATATGGATATACTATGAGTATATGAATATACTAAGGACTGATAAGAAGACAAACAGGTTTGTTCTGGAGAGAGTGAAACCAGGCTGCTCCTTGCAGGCAAGGATTCTGAAGCTTTGTCTGACATACTTTGGACATGTTGCAAGGCAGGACCAATCCTTGGAGAAGACATCATGCTTGGGAGGGTGGAGGGATAGTGCAGGAGAGGAAGACCCTCGATGAGATAGAAAGTTTCAGTGACTGGGGTAATGGGGGTAGGTGTATCAGAGACAGTGAGATTGACACAGTATGGAGCAGGGTTTAGGGCTGTCATACATAGGGTTACTATGAGTCATAGGAGACTTGATAACACATGGCAGCAACTAGGAATATAGTGGAGGTGGTCTGGGCACAGGTGGAAAGCATGACTTGGGCCAGAGCCCTCCTCACTAGGAAAAGTCATTATGCTCAGCCAGGCTCTGCTCATATCTGTGCACTTTCTTGTTTTTATAGTTTACCATTTTGGGTACAGATTTTATCTGGCATTTTGCTTTTTGAGGGGAGAGGGTGGGAGATGATGGCTTGTGCTGTGCTGCTTACTTCATAAATTGTGTATGTATAATGGGTCTTCATAGGCTAGGAAAGTCATATTGAAGGATAAACACAATTTCAGAAGTAGCACAAGGAAGAATCCAAGACACTAAAGAGCTGAACAGAAGATTCCAAAAGGCAGCACGGAATGACAAAGCAAAATACTACAATGAAATGTGAGAGGAGCTAGAGTCAGAAAATCGAAAGGGCTGAACTCGTTCAGCATTTCTTAAGCTCAAAGAACTGAAGAACAAATTCAAACCTCAAGTTGCTACAATCAAGGATGCTTTAGGCAGAATGTTAAATGATCCAGGAGGT
>NW_006399840.1:3623436-3687398 GCF_000299155.1 Elephantulus edwardii | reverse complement strand
TTAGGGCTGTTGTGCATAGGGTCGCTATGAGTCGCAAGCAACTCGACGGCACATAACAACAACAACAACAAACTAGATGGGAGGACAGTCCTTGTTTTTACCTCATGATGCACCTGGTGGCTTTGAACTTCATACCGTTCGGTTTGTCGTGCAACTCATTACCACTAGACCACCAGAGTTTGCTTAATGGCAGGAAGCTGCAATCCTGAAGGTATGTGGTTTGAGGTCATCTGCTGCTCCTGCTCCTCTTCCGCGGAAGGATGGACAATCTCCTCCCATGCGATTAACTGCCTCTGCAAATCCACTGGATGGTCTGCTCTGGGTCAGTTCTGACTCTTTGGTACCCAACTACAATAAGAATGGGTCTTATCCTTAGTGGAGAAAGGATACAGCTCTGATGTATACCTTTCCAGATTTAAACCATGCTGTATTTCCCAGCTTTATTTGGATAATAGCTTCTTGGTCAAACTTTTAAGACTAAGGTGCACCTGATTCAGGCCATGGTCTTTTTAGTTATTTGCTATGCATCTCAGAGCTAGACAGTGAATAAGGATGACAGAAAAAGAATTGGTGCCTTTGGGCTGTGGTGTTGGAGAAGAGTGCTGAATATACCATGGACTGATGAAAGAACAGATATGTTTTGGAGAAGGTGCCACCAGAGTGCTCTTTGGAAAGATGATAAAACTTCATCTCACATACTTTGGGGCTTGTTGCTAGGAGATGCTGTTCCTTGGAGAAGGACATCATGCTTGGAAAGGTGAAGGAATGGCAAAGTACCCTCAACCAGGAGGATTGACACAGTGACTGCAGAAAAGGGCTTGAGAATGTCAGAGATTGTGAGGATGGTGCAGGATAGGACAGGGTCCAGATCTGTTGTTCATCGATGCTCTAAGTCATACTTGACTCAATGGCACCTAACGACAACATAATGGGCCTAGACTGAGACAAAAAGTATAGATTTTAAACCTTACATTGAACATTGTTGTACAGTGTTGAGACCTGAGAGAAGCAAGAGAAATGTAAACTGAGTTCTGCCATCTCAGTTCTCCCTATCTTAGGTGCAGAATAACAGCACAGCAGCAGCTCCAGATCTAGGATGCCCCAGATCTGGATGGGAAGGCCACGGACCATTGCACTTCGAAATATTCCTCCAAAGCACCCCATTTTGTCCTGTGATTTGTCATGGAGCTGTGATTCATGCCTCTTTCTGAAACCTACTTAAACTTATTTGTTGTTGTTGTTGTAGTTATGTGCTGCTGAGATTCATTCTGAGCATGATAGCTCTGAATCTTGCCCTATTCTGAGCCAATCTCATCATCTCTGACAGACTTAATTCCATTTCTCCAGTCACTGAGTCAATCTTTCTCATCCTGGGTCTTCCTCTCCTGCGCTGTCCCTCCACCTTTAGCTTGCTGTATCATGTAACCTTGCAAGAACACCAGTCTTGTATAGTTAGTTACTATGTAAAAGAGATTTTTAATATGTTGAGACCCTAAATCCTCCAACGTAAAACATTCATTCTCTTAAGGTCTGATAAATGATGTAACTTTTATTTATTGGGATCCTAAATACTGTGACCGGGGTATAGAGCTTTAATTTTGAAATACAGACCTCCATGGCATTACCTAGGCACGAGCACTAGTGACACAGTTGAAGGACTTAGGCCTAGGGATCTGATGACACGGAAGCCCATGCAACTCATTGATAAGCACAGCTCAGCCCACTCCATTTTACAATGCCTTCTCATTTAGAAGGATGGTCAAATTACTTTGGAATTAATGGTATAAAGAGCTACCTTCTCAAATAAGTAACGCTAATTCATCTCCATCCCCAGTCATTTGCTCCCTATTAGAAATACCCTGACAGCCTGCATCTCATTACCACTGCAGTAGGTCCGGGTCCTGAGAATAACCTTCTAAGGAGGATGAAATGTACCCTAGTGGTGTCTAATGCCTGGGAATTCACATTCATATTTTTAGCAGCATATATGAGTGAGCCCAACCTTTAGCGTACTGTATGTACTTTTAATAATCTCCATAAAAGCCTGATTTCCAATCCCTAGGCTCAAGCTGACAGTGTAAATAAAATCACCCAAATCCACAGGGTAAGAGAAATGAAAATGACAAGGATTAAAATTTGGTCAAACCTCTTTCTTTTTAAAAATTCTGCTTGCCTTCCAATTGGATCACGACCCTCTGTGTGCTCAGCTTAAGACCAGACGGTATGCTTTCACTTTTATTCCTCTCTGCAGCAGGCTTACAGTATTTAGTGAGAGTCTGTAAAGAATGTGTGCTGGGTAGAGAGTTAATACCATAATCCCCCATCGTTGGGGTCAAATGCTGAATAGAGCAGAAGAATTAGAAAACATGTTACATACAATGGCAGGGGGAAAATGCATCAGCATGCTGTTCCTGAACAAGAGCATTCATCACCCACACGTAATGACCATGAGGTAATAGAGTGTCTAGAGAGATGTGCACTTGAGGACTAGTATGTGCACTGAAGCAGGAATGGAAGACTTGAGCACAAATCTAAATACTCATACATTTGGTGAGGTATTTATCACCATTTTTAATTGCTTCTTTCCAAGTACCTCCTTGGATCTAGTTCCTAAGTAACACATTTAGCCACTAAATTGTTTCACAGAGTTGAACCTTGAGCTATCTCTTTTCACTCTTCAGCAGTAGGTGTGAATATTGTTCTCAAAGTGTTGTAATACATCTGCCTCTGGAGATTTCTCTTAACAAGTAGAAATTTCAGGCACCTCAGGCAAAAAGGATTGAACAGCCCTCTTCCATTGTGTCTTGGAAAAGTCAACTGAACTCCTCTGGAGTAAGATTACAAGCAAATAAATGCCTTCTATAGAGCTTTTACAAAGAGAAATGAGTTTAAGTGAATGTGTGTGTAGAAGCAGGAAAGAGTTTGACCATGAAGTGATAAAATGAGTTTATCTTAAACTATATCCTTCAAAGTAGTAACTATGAGATCATACATTTGAAATTTTTCTTTATTTTTAAATTGCACACAGAAGAATTCACTCTGCAAGGTGAAGTTATATAGTTCTGATAAATATGTAGCTGTGGAAGTGTAGCTGTAATCAAGGTACACAGCAGTTCTCCTGCCCTCAATGATCCCCTATGCTGCCCTACACTCTCTCCAGCCCCTAAAAATCACTTCTCTCTCCTCCCTGTGGAGGTTTTGCGTTTTCCAGAGCCTCATATAAATGGAATCATATGGTATCTGCCTTTTAGTTCTGGTTCTTTCATTTAGCAAATGGGTTTGAGATTAACCCATGTTTGTGTATCATTAGATATCTTTAGGTCATTCATTCTTACTGTAGAGGACCATTAAATTTTCATATTTTTCCCAGTGTCATTTAGCAAGCATTTTGATTTCCAACTAGTTGAAATGTGATTTATGTGCAATGAATGTGTCCATTTTAAGATTACAGTTTGATGAGTTTTGACAAATGCATATAGTCTTTTCCCTGCTATTGTGTGTAACACATTTTATTACCATCCAAAAAAAGAAAGTTGTAGAACATTTCTATTACTCTTCCCAAAATTTCTTTGTATTCCTTTCCAATTAGTTCCCATCCTTGTTGCCAGCTCCAAGCAATTAGCTATCTGCTTTTTTCATTTTTAATTATATTTGTCTGGTCTAGCACGTCATAGAAATGGAAATATGCAGTGTGTGTAACCTTGTTATTAGTTTCATTCTACTTTCAGTAGTTTTGTGATTCATCCAGGTTGTTTTATGTCTGAGGAAATCATTCATTTTGAGTGCTTTATAGTATTCCTTTCAATGAGTATATCAACATTTGTTCATCTATAGTGTCACTTTGACATTGTCTACAAAGAAAGTATGTCAGATATACTTTCATTATAGCAAACTGTGAAATTGAGTTTGATAAAAAGTGGTGTTAGTTTTTAGTATCTAAATATCATTGGAATTAAGTGATATTATCATAAGATTTCTCTAGAATGCTTGCACACCTAGTTTACCCAATGATCTATGACTGAAGGTCCTATATCATGCATAGATTCACACACATGGGTTTGACCTCCCATACATCTGAAAACAATTAATAAAAATGGAAAGGACTTAGGTTCTGAATAAAACAATAAAAACAGCATGTGTATACTTTTTTTATGTTGAGCTTCTATCTGTATTGAAGGTTGCAGTCTTTGACTTTCTACAGCAAATGCTTCAGATCTTTCTCAGTTTCAGCAAGCAGAGTTGTGCCATCTGCATAATGCGGATTTCTAATGAGTCTTCCTCCAATCCTGATGCCACATTTCTCCTCATAGAGCCCAGCCTCCTGGATAATCTGTTCTACATATAGGTTGAAAAGGTATGGAGATAGGACATATCCCTGACATACACCCTTCCTAATTTTGAACCATGCAGTATTTCCTTGCTCTGTTCTGATGACTTCCTCCTGGTCCAAGTATAGGTTTTACATAAGCACAAGCAAGTGTCTTGGGATTCAGATTCTTCTCAAAGTCAGCCACAGTTTGCTGTGATCTATACAGTCAAATGCCTTTGCATGGTCAATGAAACACAGATAGACATTCCTCCGGTACATCAAGAAAACAAATATTCTCACCACTGGGCCAATTGACAGCATCATGATAGATGGTGGTGAAGAGATTGAGATTAAAAGACAAATTGCATTGGGAAAGTCTGCTGTCAGAGACTTCTCCAAAGTACTAAAAAGAGCAACGATGTCAGTCTGGAGACTAAGATGCACCTGATCTAAGCCATAGTCTTTGTAACCACTTGCTATGCATCAGAAAGCTGGACAATGACTAGGAATGATAGAAGGAGAATTGATGCCTTTGAGCTGTGATGCTGGAGAAGAGTATTGAATATACCATGGACGGCTGGGAGAACAAATAGGTTCATCCTAGAGAGAGTGAGAACAGGCTGCTTCTTTGAGCCAAGGATTCTGAAGCTTTGTCTGACATACTTTGGACATGTTACAAGGAGGGGCAAGTCCTTGGAGAAGGACATCATGCTTGGGAGGGTGAAGGGACAGCTCAGGAGATGAAGACCCTCGATGAGATGGATTGACTTAGTGACTGGAGTAATGAGGGTAGGTATGTCAGAGACAATAAGATTGGCACCGGATGATAGAGCAGGGTTTAGGCATGTTGTACATAGTGTCACTATAAGTCACAGGTGACTCAATGGCATGTAACAACAAAGCACACATTTTTTAAAACCAAGTCTTATATATGCATATTTTATTACATAGGAAAAAGCACATGTTCAACTAGAGAAGTCTAGTTTAATAATAATAAAAAACAACTACAAACCACTAGCTATTCAACAAGGTCAGCCACTATAGGGGTTAAATCATAACACACTGTGTCAACATGGATAAAGGTATTTCTTAAATGTATGTTGGACAGAATAATCATAAGGGGATTGGGTAGTGAAAACTGAAATTTTAAAAAAGTTCATGATAGCCATTATTTGAGTTGTGATACACCAACGATCCCCCATAATGTTGTAGTCATGCTAGAGACTGAGGAAGAAAAATAATAATGCCATCAGAGAGAAAGTGTGTGTGTGTGTGTGTGTGTGTGTGTGTGTGTGACGCTTCTATCACAAATCAGCTAGCCTACTAGACTAACTGGCTAAATTGCCTTTTGATGAGACCATTGCAGAACTTGCTATACTGCATGAAGAGTCATACAGAGACAACACCCTTTTATTCAGATGGTTAGGGACAACTAAACAATGAATTGTTAATTCTTTTCATTTATTTGCTTTTTAGGTACAAAATTATATTTCATTTAGTTGCCCTATTTTCTGGTATATAGTGTTTGAGGGAAAAGGATGAGCAATCCCCTCCTGTGCAAAAACACGCCAGAGGGACAGCTATGGATTGGTTCTGACTTTGTGGTACACAACAACAACAATAACTAGACTAACAAAAAGGTTAAAGAGGAACTTCTGTTGTCTTAGTGGATAAGGAGTTGCAATGACATATCAAAGGCAGCAAGTTTGAATCCACCAGCCACCTCATAGAAGAAAGATGAACAATTTCCTCCCATGTGATTTTCAGCTTCTGAAAACCCATTGGAGGGTCAGCTATGGGTTGAGTTCTGACTTGACAATACCCAACAACAACAGCAACAACAAACTTGACATCTCTCCCTGAATATCTTACAAAAAGCTCAAATTTTTGAGGTGAGATGTATCTATCAAACCAAACTGTTCCTTCTCCATAGAATTTTCAATATATTATTTCACTACCTGTTTTTTCCACTGAACTGATAAAAAAGTATATTTCTTTCATAACAATATCCAATTTTCCTACATTCATATTTCTCACCTTCCATGTTCCAGTCACTAGTGTCTGCATACAACTATTTCTCCTCCTTTGTGTTTCCATATTTGAGGGCTCCACCTCAGTTGCCATATCTGTTAGTCTAACTGTCCTCTATTTTTTTTAATTATTAAATTTTATTAGTTTTAATGAAAATTTACAGGGAAGGTCTGATATTTTGGAAGTGGATGGCCAATCCTTGTTCCTAGTGTATCTTAATTTGAATGCTCAGATTTAGACTAGTATGTGACAGATAAGCATTTTATGAAAAAGAGCAGATGAAAGCTATTTCCCCATTTATAGAAACAATCAATAGATTCAGTGTTGTCCCTGTCCTTGACACATGTCTTGACCCACCCATTCCCATGCTCCACAATCATTCCCTTCTATTCCCACCTATTCCATTCAACACCTAACTCCTGCTATACAGCCCTGATATGATAGCTTATATCTCAAGCTTTCTGGGCATCTCTTATTCCAAATACCTCAAGGTGCTGCAAGTTTCTTATGCTGCGGCCAGTACCTCTTGAGATTAAGGAGTTCATAAGTCCAAATGCCAAGAATTAGTATTAGAGAAGGCTTCTTATTTCAGAAGGTTCTGAGGAAAAAATCCTTTCCTTGAACTTCTGCTCCAGGATCAACTTCTTGTGGCTTAGGGCCTCTGCTCTTCCATTTGCAGCACATTGTAGTTACCATGAAGTAGTTTCCCAGGGAAGTGTGATGTGTTCTGTAGGTCTGGTGTATAACGTTTTTTGGCCCTTGGGCCTGCAGGCTTGGGGCCCAAAACAATGAAAGTCTGTGCTTTAATTTGCAGGCTTCTGGGAAACGTGGGCATACTTGTGTTGTGTGGAGCAAAGTTGAGTCACTGCCTCCTGCACCAAATACCAAATACAGATGCTGCCCTGGATGTGCTTACCAACTTGTGCCAAGAAATCTGAAGGACAACCACCCGGCCAGCTGACTGGAAGAGATCCATTCCAAAGAAAGGTAACCCAACTGAGTATGGAAATTATTGAACAATATCATTAATATCACATGAAAGCAAGATTCTTCTGAAGATTATCCAGTAACAACTGGAACAGCACATTAACAGAGAACTGTAGAAGCACAGGCTGGGTTTAGAAGAGGCTAGTGTTAGATGGATTTTGGCTGAAAGTAGGGAGTACCAGAGAAATGTACATATGTTTCATTGACTACACAAAGGCATTTTACAGTGTGGACCACAACAAACTGTGAATAACTGTGAGAAGAATGGGAATCCTAGAACACTTGACCATGCTTATGCAAGACCTATACTTGGACCAGGAGGCAGGCGTCAGAACAGAGCAAAGAAATACTGCATGGTTCAAAATTTAGGAAGGGTGTACACCAGGGATGTGTCCTATATCTAAACCTTTTCAAACTATATGCAGAACAGACTATCTGGGAAGCTGGGCTCTATGAGGAGAAATGTGGCATCAGGATTGGAAGAAGACTCATCAGCAATCTGCATTATGCAAATAATGCAATCCTCCTTGCTAAAACTGAGGAAGACCTGAAACATTTGCAGCAGAAGGTCTAGGGCTTCAGTCTTCTATAGGGTTTGAAGCTCAACATCAAGTAAACAAAAACCACTGGGCCAATGGCAGCATTATGATAGATGGTGAAGAGATTGAGATTCTTTTTTTTCATGCAAATACATTTCTGTAATTATTGTGCTGCTAACCCAAAGGCAGGCAATTTAAACACACCAATTGCTACACAGGGTAAAGACAGGCAATCTCTTCCCACGTGACTTACAGCCCTTGAAACCCAATGGATGGTCAACTATAAGTCGATTTAAATTTGATAGCACATAAACATTAACATGATTATATAAAACATCTAGGCCTCTCCTTGCAAAAGAGATAGAAAATCTCCTCCTTGTAAAGGTTTACAGCCTTGCAACTTGATGGAGAGAAGCTAGGAGTAAAAACAGACTGAACTACAGTGGGTTTGCTTTTGGTTACAATTATAGAACCACACTTACTGACTGCTAATTATTTCAATATCTTGGCTATATAGTTCTTTTTTTTGTGCTTTTTTTATTTTTCTGTCATCTTTATTCATTGTACAACTTTTTTTTCTAAAAGTATTATATTTTAGGGCATTATTTTTATCGTAGGAGTATGCAATGAGGGTTGTAGAGTGGATTATATTTGGGGCTAGGGGGTGGGATTTGGGGAGGTGTGTGGGGGGGATTGTGTACCAATGAGGGAGTTTTTCTTTTGCTTTTCAAGGAGAGGAGCAAATGGGGGGGAGGGGGGAGGGGTTTGTGCGGGGAGAAGGGTGCAACAATGAATGAATGGAATCCCAAAATCTCTGTAGATGTTCATTGAAATGAAAAATAAACAACCTAAATTTTAAAAAAAAAAGAGAGATTGAGATTCTTAACAGCTTTAGTTTGCTTGGCTCCATAACCAACACTCTTGGTACCAAGAGCCAGGAAATCAAAAGATGAATTTCACTGGAAAAGTCTGCTGTCAGAGACATCTCCAAAATACTCAAGAGCAAGGGTATCCATCTGGAGACCAAGGTGTGCATGATCCAAGCTCTAGTGTTCTCAATTAATTGCTATGTGTTGGAGAGCTGGACAATGACTATATAATAAAAGGTGAATTGATGCCTTTGAGCTGTGGTGCTGGAGAAGAGTATTGGATTTACCATGAACTACTATGAGAACAAACACGTTCATCCTAGAGAGGGTGAAACCAAGCTCGTCCTTGGAGGCAAAGGTTCTGAAACTTCATCTGATATACTTTGGGCATATTGCAAGAAAGGACCAGTCATTGGAGATGGACATCATGCTTGAGAGGGTGGAGGGACAGCACAAGAGAGGAAGATCCTCAATGAGATGGATTGACTCAATGACTGGGGTAATGGAGATAGGCGTGTCAGAGACAACAAGATTGGCACAGGATAGAGCAGGGCTTAGGGCTGTTGTACATATGGTCTCTATGAATTGCTGGTGACTCGATCACACATAAAAACAACCAAAAACCCACATAACCCACATTTTTAAAACTAAGTCTTAAATATGCATATATGCATATTTGTGTGTGAGATACACACACACACACATATATATATAAAATTGGTATGTGTTAGATAACTCAACGGCACATAATAACAACAACAAAATACACATCTTTAAAATCAAGTCTTATATATGCATATTTGTTATTTATTTGAGGCACTTCAGGTCTTTTGTACATAGGGTTGCTATGAGCTGTAAGTGTCATCAAGTTGTTTGCCACTTGTAGCAACCCTAAGTACAACAGCCCTAAACCCTGCTCTATCCTGTGCCAATTATTGTCTGTGACACACCTACCCCCATTACCCCAGTCACTGAGTCAATGCATCTCATTGAGAGTTTTCCCTTCTTGTGCTGTCCCTCCATCCTCCCCAACATGACATTCCTCTCCAAGGACTGGTCCCACCTTGCCACATGTCCAGAGTATGTCAGATGAAGCTTCAGAATCTTTGCCTCCAAGGAGCAGCCTGGTCTCACCCTATCTAGGACAAATCTATTTGTTCTCCTAGCAGTCAATGGTATATTCAGTTCTCTTCTCCAACACTACAGTTCAAAGGCATCAATTTGTCTTCTATTGTCCCTAGTCATTATTCAGCTTTCTGATGCATAACAAGTAATTGCAAAGACTATAGCCTGAATCAGGTGCATCTTAGTCTCCAGACTTACATCATTGCTCTTCAGTACTTTGGAGAGGTCCCTGACAGAAGATTTTTCCCGATACAATTTGTCTTTTAATTTCCTGGTTGCTGGTACCAAGAGTGTTGATTATGGAGGCAAGAAAACTAAAGCTGTTAACAATCTCAATTTTTTCACCATTTATCATAACGTTACCAAATATATTTGCTTTATTCCCACTGCTTAGCGTAGTTCCTGGAACACTACCAATATAATGTTTATATAATGCATTTTAAATATTTATAATAAAGTATTTATAGTTTTTAAATAACAGAATAAGGACATTTAACAATAGAAATTATGTACAAATTGGAATTTATTTCTATTCCAAACGTTTGTTTTTAAATGAAATTTTTACAAATGTTTATATATAGAAAAGCATTTTTTTCATACTCCAATTAGTGACTACTAACCACCAAAAAGGGAGCTTTGGTGGTGGTCTTTGCAGGAGCTGCTCTGTTAACCCAAAGCCATCTCTTTCTGAGGGTTCAATTCCACCAGGGACTCCAAGGGAGAAAGGTGAACAATCTTCTTTTGTGCAATTTACAGCCTCAGAAACCTAAATGGTGTCTAAAGATCTAACACCATGTGCTTTATTTAAGTCAGGGAAAACAATTATCATCTTTCATTTATTCTTGTTTTCCCTGCTTTACTAAACACTAAAGCAGAAGTATTTTTCAATGTCTTAAAATGTCCCAACTATTATTTTGTTGACTGAATTATATTGCCAAGGGAAGTCTTCCCTGATTTACACCAGAACTCAGTTGGAAGCTTCAAGAGAAGCATCTTGTATCATGAGAACCTCATAGCAGCATCAGTACCATCCAGAAACTTAGCAGAATTCCCAATTCTTGAGCCAATGCATTACTGAATCACAAATCTTGGAGTAGGAGTCAGTAATATAGTAAAAAACTCTTCCGAGGATGGAATATATGCAACATTTACAAACAGAGAATATATTTGTGTTTTCTTAAGTTACTGTATTGTGGTAATTTGTCATAATGGCTGTAGGAGACACACTCGTTTGGATTTTCAGCTGTCCTATATCTGTGTCAAGGATCTCTTTAAACTGCTAAAAAAGAAAAGAGGTTAATTTCAATCATGGTATTTTCAATGGTTTTATGTACATGTGCAAGTTGGACAACAAGTAAGGAAAATTTAAAAATAATGAATGCTTTTGAATTTTGGTGTTGGCAAATATTATTGGATATACCATAGACTGCCAAAAGAACAAATACATTTGTCTTGGAGCAAGTGCAGCTGAAGTACTCCTTAGAGGCAAGGACGGTGGAACTTTATTTCACATTCTTGGGGATGTTGTCAAAAACGGCCAGTCCCTGGACAGGGGCATGATGCTTGGAAAAATGTACTGCCAGTGAAGGGGAGGAAGGCCTTTAGAGAGCTGGACTGATGCAGGGATTCTAACAGTGGACAACAGAGATTGTGAGGACGGTCAGAAGTGGGCAAAGATTCCACGCATTGGAGCTGCCTTACTGGTACCTAGCAACATGTCATATTTTCAAAAGATGTATTGAGTACCTGATTTGTGCCAAACCTTGTACTTTACGCTAGGAGTATGATTACAACCTATCATTGCTGTTGGGCAAGTAAGATGGAACAGAGAAAGAAGGTAGGAGGGGCCTGGGAACCTAGGTAAAAGTAATAAACAGCCAGCCTGTGAAGGGTCTCCTCTATCGTTATCCCAACTTTGGCCTGTATTTTATAGAAAATTCAGAGTCATCGGGGCTCTTTGCATTCTTAGTTCATGATCAGATCTCTGTGTGGAAAGAATTCACAGTGAAAGCAGACAGACATGCCCCGCTGTTGTATTTCCTGGGTGAGGAATGATGAAGCCCAGAATGGCAGAAGGGCAGTAAGAGAGTTCTTACAATATTTGGGAGTCACAGGAGAGACAGAATTGATGGGATTTTGTGACCAGTTAGGTAAATACTGTGCATGAAAGAGCAAACTCCAAGATGACTCTGAGAACGGGTGACTCTCAGCTCAGTGCCTGGCACACAGTGGATAAGAAACAATTGTCTTGAACTGAATTATGTGGCAAGAAGACAAAAGAGTGGATCATCAGTGGGAGGGGAAGGATGATGCCAATGAATATGAATAGTGGGGGAAAATAAATAGAAGAATAAGCATTTGCTTGTGAGAGCTGGGTGCTGAGAAGACAGGATGTGAAATATTTGCCTGTTATCCTCTGTAATTTTTACTACTCAATTTAAGCTTTTACTTCTTACTCGATAACATGGTCAGAAGGAGAAGTGATCAAACCTACCAGCTTAAAGGCACCAGATTTCTTTTAACAACGAGCTTAGCGCCTGTTTTGATTCCAAATAGCTTTGAGCAGAGTGGGTTTGGATTGATCTGAATGCATCAGCTGAATCATCTGGAATGAGGACAGTGTCTCTCTTTTCTCTTCTTGTAGCCCTCTGTGACTGATAGTGAGCCTGGTTTCTAAATCCAGGGGTTAGAATGTTGCTGTTTTTGAGCATCGTCGAGTTGGAAACAACACTTAAATGACACGCCAGCAGGTTATTAGAGACAATAACACAGGAAGAGACTGCCCACCCTTCTTCCTCAGCACTGTTGGCGGATTCGAACTGACTGCATTTGTGATTGCAATGTAAGTTCTTACCACTTGCTCAAATGACTGACTAGATGCCCCCTTTCTTCAATAGCTTCTGAAAACACATGATGGCAAATGCTTCCTATACTGAGAAAGCCCTTCTGTTCTCAGAAGTGTCTCCAAGTGCCCAATGGCTTCACCACATTGATAGGAGAATACATACAATTATCTAGCAAAGGCCTTGAACCTGCTGTTTCCTGCCAGCCCTGTTCTGCTGCTTGGTGGTTATATTCTCAGTAAACAAAACACAGTCACCATGGGGTAAGGGCTGGTCTATAGTGGCTTGACAAATCTTTCCTTAGACTTGTATTTCCATAGCATAGTGCTTTAAAAGCTGTAACTTTGTAGAGATTATGGAAGGCTTTATGAGCTGGTTAGTTAGAAAAGTCATGCTTTGAACAAACACACTTAACTCTGCAGGCCTTCTCAGAACCTTTAATCTACTCATATACTCTATGACTATATTAGGAAAAGATAAAGATTTCCTGTATTAGATTCCAATGTCTAGGAAGAACTGTGTGGACTAGTATTCTATGCACTGTAGTCTGGAAAGTCTCGTCCTACTCAAATAAAAGATGTCCAAGGTGTTCTTCTATGCCTGGCACATTCAGCAGGAGGCCGCAACAGAAACATTTAGTTATTATCTATTTTTGAAAAACCTCCAATGACAGTGAATCACCAAAGGCAGCCTGAAATGGCAATTAAACCAGTCTTTTTGTTCTGAAACTTTTAGTTTGGATTTGAATTCACCCTGTTGATGAGTCGGAACAAGGTGATAAATCAGAATCACTCTGTCTTTAATCTGTGTCCTGTCACACTTGGAGTTACATTTTCCCTTCCAAAATTGCTTTTTAAATAAACAATTCGTGTTCATTTTCTCCTTAAAGATTGTTTTGAAAACACTGTGCAATTTTCTCTGAATATTGGAGCATAATCTAATAGAGTCTCATTTCCCCCCCCTTGTATGTGTGTATGTATATTCTATTGTTATTCATTCTATGTGACTGCCTTGTAAATAAATATTATTTTGTAGTTTTCACGGATTTCTTTCATGCCTCATTTAATCCTTAAAATAGTCACCTAAAGATAACACGCTTTTTTAGAAAAATGAAGCAAAGACATGTTTTTCTGGCTGCTTTGTGCCAGGTGTTCTGTTCTTGTTGTATATACATCAGTTCCTTTAAAGCTCATTTATATACAACATCACAGAGTAGAACAAGTCCTCTTCATGTTAAAGATGAGGGAACTGTGGTCAAATGAGTGGTATCACTTGCCCGAGGTCATAGAACATAAAAGGAAGACCTGGTGTCTAAATCTATGTAAGTTCCACCCCAAATCTACTTCCTGCTAATACCAACTGAATCTATTCAATGGGCTCCTGACAACCTATGTGTTTCAATGCATATCTCCAGGACTTGCGAGGCTGTATGATTCTCTAAAGCATATTCCCAGGTCTTCTTCTACTGATTTACCATTGGGGGGAATCTAACCATCAGCCTTTCACTTAGTAGCCAAATGCTTCAATTTTGTAGTATAAGGTTTCTTCCTTCCAGTATTCTAGGCTAAAAGAGAAAACTGAGAACAAATGTGGGTAAGAATTGCCCATGTTTACTCAGAATTCAGAAAAGTGCTAAGATTAAGACCTAATTCAGTCCAAAACTCTTTCTTCTACATACTTTTGTTGAACACCGGAAGGCATTTTCAAGGGTAAGTGATGACCTGTGATGTGTCTACGACAGCAGCAATAATAACAGCTGCATGTAAGCAATGAAGGGGAAAAGCAAAATCCCTTCCCATCCCTCAACATCGCCAGTGTTGAAAAGAATAGAGCCTACATTTCTTAGAACGATGTCACCTAAATTGTCTTTCAGCACGTAGGAGAGTGACTGGAATTGAACTGCTGAAATATCCTTAAGGAGTCTTAAAGCAAGTCCTTTTGCATGTGTGTCTCTGCAAGACAAAAAGAAATCAGGAAAGCCCCATTGGCTTCAAGGAAATTGACCTTAATTCTCTAGTGCAAACAACTCATGCATTCAGCCACAAACCAAAAGATTGGCAGTTCTAGTCCAGATATGCCTGAGAAGAGTAGCCTTGCTGAAAACCCAACCATTGAAAACCCTGTAAAGCACAGTTCTATTTAACATCCATACAGTCCCCAAGAGCTGGCGTCAGCTCAACCCCACATGCTAGGTACTGTTGCCACTAGTTTAACTGACTGCCTTGGAGCTGGTTCTGATTCACGACAACCCTCGATAGAGTTTCTGAGTCTGTTAATATTAATGGGAGGAGACTGCACATCTTTCTCCATAAAGTGGTTGGTGGATTTGAACTAGTGACAATGTGCTGTGAAACTTCTGGTTAGCAGTCCAAAAGGCTGCGGACTGCGCCACTTCTGCTGTGGGACATGCTAGTGTCATGGAGTGGACACTAGGTGACTAGGTCACATATTCTCAGACCTTGTGGTCTAAACAGAGAAACAGCATGCAAGCAGCAGTACCGAAGAGGAGCAAACTCTCATGGTGACAGGTAGCTGGGAAGCTCTCAGGGATGTTTGGAGGGAACCCTGGCCACTTAGTGGGTGAGGCCCACTCTTGGACATAATTCATCAGGGACATTTACTGTGTGGTCCCTACAGTGCACCCACAAGCTGCTAATTTTTTTAAGATTTTTTTTAAAAATTAAGATGAAATTTTTAAGTTTGCCAGGCCTTATGGGAAGCCAATACTAAATATTTGTAAAAAACTGAATGCTATTTCAGGATGGTTCAAAATCAAGAAAGGGAGTCCATCAGGGATGTATTTTGTCTCCATATCTTTTCAATCTGTATACAGAACAGATTATCCGAGATGCTGGGCTGTGCGAGGAGGAATGTGGCATCAGGATTGGTGGAAGAATCATAAACAACCTGCGTTATGCAGATGACACAACCCTACTTGCTGAAACTGAGGAGGACCTGAAGCGCTTGCTGCAGAATGTCAAGGACTGCAGTCTTCAATATGGATTGAAGTGCAATATCAAGAAAACAAAGATTCTCACCACTGGGCCAATTGGCAGCATCAGTATGGATGGTGAAGAGATTGAGCTAGTTAACAGTTTTAGTTTACTTGGCTCCATGGTCAACACTCTTGGTAACAGCAGCCAGGAAATGAGGAGATGAATTGCATTGGGTAAGTCAGCTGTGAGGGACTCTTAAGAGTACTGAAGTGCAACAACGTCAGGCTGGAGACTAAGGTGCGTCTGATCCAGGCTATAGTCTTTGCAATTAATTACATGCTATGAAATGGAGAGTTGGACAGTGAATAGGGATGATAGAAAGAGAACTGATGCCTTTGAACGGTGGTGCTGGAGAAGAGTGTTGAATATACCATGGACTGTTAGGAGAATAAACAGGTTTGTCCTGGAGAGGGTGAAGCCAGAATGTTCCCTGGAACCAAGGATTCTGAAGCTTCATCTGACATACTTTGGGCATGTTGCAAGGAGGGACTGGTCCTTGGAGAGGGACATCATGTTTGGGAGAGTGGAGGGACAGAGCAGGAGAGGAAGACCCTTGATGAGATGGATCAATTCTGTGAATGGAGTGGTGGGAATGTGTTTGAGACAACGAGGTTGGCACAGGATAGTACAGCACTTAGGGCTCTTGTACATATGGTTGCTATGAGTCACAAGCAACACGATGGCACATAACAAAAACAACAAGTTTCAGGATGTGGCGGAGTCCTGGTCCAAATGGGAGTTCACCCTGAGGCACTAAGGCAATCCTTAAGGATTTACCAGATTCTTGCATTTGCTGACACCTCCCTCCTGAGTCAAGGGGAAGGTTTTCAATAGAAAGAGCTTGGCTTCATTTGCATTAAATTCTCTTTGTGATTTTACTTCAATTTTCAATAAAGATACAGGGAAGCTCAGGTCAGGCCTTCAGTCATAACTGCTGCTCCCCTGTCTTTACCTCTCTGTTTTATCTCATTCCTGGCTGTCTGTCTCATTATTAATTATTATAAAAATACTTTACCCTCTGTCTGCAACAAGGCCTTTCTTCAGAGGTGCCTCTAGACAGACTCAAGCCAACAATCTTTGTTTAGCAGAGAGTGTACTAACTTTGTACTACATGAGACTCATACAACCATAAGTGAGACTTCTGGTCCCCACTTTTCCCCAAATCATGGCCTTTTGAAAGCTTTCATAAAACCCAGCTAGAGTGAAAAGATCATGTAACTTCTTTATCTTGGTCCCAACTTGAGAGTTTGCAGGTCCCAACTAGACTGAAACATGAAGTGAAAGACAGAAGCGATTCGGTCTTTGCTTTCTATTCCTCCTTTTGGGGGTGATTGCATTTATCTGCACTCCAATCCTCTGCTCACTACCTATCCTTTCTCCAAAACAGCTGTATATAGTGTCTGAGATAAGAGGTAGTTCAGTGGTAAGATTACTGCTTTGTATGCTAGAAACCTAGATTTGGGTCATAGCCACTGCACCTCATGTCTGTCAGGTGGTTCCATTTGTCTGTCAGTGGGGGCCTCTAAGTTGCTATGATTTGCAAGAGGTTATAATTGGAGCTTCCATACTAAGTTGACATAGGAAGAAAGGCCTGGTGATCTTCTAAAAATCAGCCAATGAAAATCATTTGGGTCATAATGACCATGTCTTCAATCAGTTGATCATGGGGTTTGCACAGGATCAAGTAGCACTTGGTTTCATTGAGGGTTGGGCCAGGTTGGGAGCTAATAACAACTGTCAAGAGTCTGAGTGTGGTGCATTGTACGAGGTTAGAGCTGAGAGAAATGAGGTGGAGAACCAGTTGAAGTCTTTTCTTGTTTGTCAACTAGACTCTGAGATTTGGGCAGAAGCAGCATAACCCAAAGAGCGCAATACTGGGTGTCGAGAGCAGGAATAATTCAAGGGAGTTGAATTATTGTATTACTCATCTATTGGATTCCTTAGCAACAGACTGGGCATCTATAGGTCTCATTTTTGTGATTAACTGGAAGTTTGAGGATAACCAGGGAAATATGGGAAAATAATTTGGGCTTCTCAACAGAAGAAAACACACTTTATAAATCCAAGGCTGTTACAGCCTCTTGGGTTCAAAATTCCAATGGGCTCATTCACATTGGCCACACTTATATATGCCAGTGCCCAATAATTTTCCCTCTTGTACATTCAAGCTTCCAGATCATTAGGCTGAGAGAAACAAGTACTTCCCTTGAGAAATACAGTCACTATCTCCCCCACAACCCTTCCAGACTCAGGGAATCTCTGAGAATCTCCACGCTGGAAAGGACTTGAAAAGTCATTTACCCTAGCTGCCAGCATATCCCCTTGATAAGCAGACAAGTGGGAATAGAAAGTAAAAGTGCAGTTAATTCTCACTTATTTGGATGTAGATGGTCTAAAGACATCCAGTGAAGGATGTGTACATCTTGATTGGATTTCTCCTTATCTTTCCCTTCTCTGAGCTAAACAATCCCAGGCCATCCCTGTATTCCTTTAGGGGACTGATTTCAAACTTTTGAAATCACATGCATTGAAACCACCTTCATCTAACTATGTTGATGCAGCCTTCATTTTCATTCCAGAAATGTTGGCTATTCCCTGTTCAGAAGGGACTGCATTTGAAATAGAATGACAGAGGAATTATTCTCGCTGATATTACCCTTCAGCTACATCCCGGTACTGAGAGACTCTGCTAACTGCTATTGCCATAATGACTAGCAATCACGCACAATCACTGAAATGAATTAAATTATTAATTTCAATAGCACCCCATGGTGCGTTTATAAATTCCACCATCTGGGGAACATAAATATGGAGGTCCACATTCTAAACGTGGAGGCATGGTGCTCGGTGCCAAGAGCTGTATCTTTGAAGGCAGTAAAGATTTTTCAAGATACTATATGTGGAGCAGCAAGCTGTGCATTTGAGAGAAGATTGTGTCCCTGGGCCTCTCTCAGTTTTATTATATATTTAAGGCTTTTTTTGCCTTTATTTTTTAACCAATTCTTATCAACAGACCCCAAAGTGTAAAAATATTAGTTTAAGTAGGATGTTGGTTGTTATGTGCTAAGTCAGAACCAACTCATAGCTGGTCCTCCAATGTCCAATGGGTTTTCAGAGGCTATAAATAACATAGGAGGGTATTGCCCAACTTTCTCCTACAAAGCAACTAACAGAGGATGGTTTCAATCCATTGACCTCTGGATTATGGGTCCAGCATGCTTCCACTACATCACTGTACTCCCTTAAGAGACAAGATGCTGTTGTTAGGGGCCATCAAGTTGACCATGACTTACAGACACGCTATCAAGAATGTACCTGAACCTTGTCCTATCCTGAGTCATGTTCACATTCTCTGTCCTGCCCAAGCCTATTGTGGTTGTCACTGTGTCAGTCTTTCTCACTGAGGATCTTCCTCTCTTTCACTGACCCTCTGCCTCTCTCCGTATGATGTCTCTCCCTAAGGATTTGTTCCTCCTGAGAATATGTACAAAATAGGAGCAAGTGAGTTTCAGCGTCTTTGCCTCTTACGAGCACTCTGGCTGCACTTCCTTCAAGAGACTTGTTTGTTCTTTTGGCAGGCCATGGGCTATTCAGTACTCTTCACCGACACAGCTCAAAGGCACCGACTCTTCTTCTGTCATCCTTATTCTTGTCCAACTTTCAAATGCGTAGGAAACAGTTGAAAATACCATGGCTTGGTTTAGGCACACCTTAGTCTTTAAACTGAAATCCTTGCTCTTTAGCACTTTGAGGAGGCTCTTGACAGCAGATACAAGACAGAAATACAGTAAAACTATATCCTAAAGTATTTAGCCATGCACTCCTTTCTCTGTTCACAGAATTTGATTTCATCCTTCTTTGAAATCTCTCCTCTTACTGACTAGCTTTAAATACGTAAATGTCTGTGCTAATAAGTTTCTTCATACCAAAACCACCGTTCCTGAGTTTTGAATATTTTCCAAATCTGTCTAAAGCATCAAGATAATTGCACCTGAAGCAGAGGGAATGGAGGCTCCTGGATGCTAAGTGACCTATTCTAATAAGAGATCTGACTATCCTCCCTTATGAGGAACTGTTTGACCAGATGTTGGGGTTCAGCAAGCCTTCCCTGTTTGCCATCTGTGACATCCCCAAGGGCTTGTGGGAGAGGGGCACTTCTAAAGAGTGTATGTAAATGACTTCCAGGGAGCCCTGCAGGGGCACCTGGGCCAGCTTCTTACTACTCAGGATTACCAACTCAAAGGCTAGTAGCAGCCTGGGTGGCAACATCTCCCTTTTTCTTAATCTTCACCATAACTAGTTTATGAAGCATGGCTTCACTTATGGAACAGAAGAGACATGCGTAGCTTTCAGCAGGACGAAGGATTCTTTATAATTAACATTGTCACACAGCTCCTGGTCTTCCTGTTCGCCAGGTATGGTGCAATTCGTGTGTCTTAAGTTGAAGAGAGAGATAACCAAGAGACTGTAAACCCTCTCCTATTAGTGCCTAGACACATGCACATCTCATTAGTTGGATTTTAGCTAAGCTTTCAAGTTAACACCAAGCTGCAGGCTAGTGTGACTTCTAGTTGGGATGGAGGGGCAATTTCTATGGCTTTCCTCTGCTTCCCATCCTGTCACCAGTTGCTGACATTTACCAGCAAGTAAAGGAAACTTCTCTCGTATGATTGTTGTTGTGTACTGTCAGGTTGAAACTGACCCATAGCTGACCTTCCAGTGGGTTTTTAGAGGCAGTTAATTGCACAGAAGTAGATTGCCCATCTTTCTCCTGAGGAGCACCTGGTGGATTTGAACCCTGTCCCTTCATGACTGCAGAACAATTTCTTACCACTAGGCCACCAGAGCACCCTCCTATGGTAGCTGAGGTTATATGAAAAGATTTTTTTTTTAAAGAAAAAAAGAAAAAGATTTTTGGCTAGGATATTTTTAGGTTGATTTCTTTCAATTCCCTGAAGAGCCAAACATCCAGACATATGGTGATCTGGAGCTTGGGATGCCCTTCTAATAACTTAGCCAAAATAGTTTCTCTACAAGTAGGTGAGTGCTGGTGGGGTAGTGCATAGGAAGTTGCACTGTTCATTCAAAGGTACCATTTCTGTGGTGGTTTGAGCCTCCCAACAGCTCTAGTGGAGAAAGACAATCTCCTCCTGTGTGATTTGTAGCTTCACTAACTCAGTGGCGGGTCAGCTGTGAGTTAGTCTGACTAAGTGGATGGAACCTACAATCACAAAGGGTTGAAATGAAACTCGTGATCTTCACAGCAAGGTCTTTGCCAGCAGCTTCCCTTCCCCTCTCCGGCTGGTGGAACATAACACACATCAAATCTGAGAACTCAGACCTCAAGGGACTCCCGCATCCCTAGTTTATTAATGACAATGAAGGAGTCCAAAATCTGTGATTTATGCAATTTAGCCACAGCTCTCCCCAACCTCTGTGGGAGTTAGTAGACTGGAATAATTACAGCCTAAGTAGTGATGATAAGGAGGAAATGTACTGTAGTTGGAGTTAGTGGACTGAGAAAACAAATGTTTCCAGTCTCAGGAGAATCTGTTTGCTGTTATACAGGAGTAGAAGAGAAGCAAAGAGACCTTGCCCTGGTCTGTAAGAATTCAGCCACCAGGAAGGACTACCCTGAATATGAAAAGAAACCAAGAGGTGATACATACAAAAGAACCTTCAAGCATCATTCTTCCTGCTTAGCCTACCACCAAACAGCGGGAAGATGAACAGCCGGCACTGTTTTTGAGGTGCAAATCTTAAACAGTCACCACTTTGGTCTCAGAGCCAACACTGCTGAGCCTGGAGGAACCGGCATAATTTTGTTTTGGAGGCTGAATTTGCTTCTATGCAAACAAGAGAGAAAACTACTCTCACATAAAAGAACTCAGGAACTTCCTGTTCTGAGGTGAGCTGGGAAAGTTCAGTGACAGCAGTCACAACAGACTGTGGTAATTGCAGGATTTCTTCATCTTTGGATGTCAAAGAAGCTCACCCTAAACCACCAGCAGTTTCGCACTGAGGAGCTAAGTCCCTTAGAGGTCCCTCTCAGTGAAGTGGTCTGCCCAAGGCCAGGATGGAAGGCCCGTGTTGAGACCAACCCAGGAAAACATGGCTTCCTGCTGGAGACAATGCCTCTTCCCTACCATGTCCTTGAATCTCCCCACCTGGATAGAGACACACTGTCTGACATAGCCTTACAGCAAATAAAGGAAAACAAGAAAACACAGTTCTTTCTGAGATGAAAACATATGGTGCTTTTAAAGGGGGTCAGGGAAGAATGTCTGAGAAGATGTTTGTTATGCCTTCAAGGACAAACACTACGAGAAAGGAGGAGAGACGTCTCGCCTCTCGAGCAACATAAAACCACCCTTCACCCTGCGAAGAGGGAGTGTCTGCCCAAGGACCAATTCTAAACTGACTGGGCACTTACCCTCCAAGGGTCTGCTTGCCCAGCTTTTGAGAAGAAGTTTTCTTTAGATAAGATTTGATGGCCAAGTTTTTATTTCAGAGGCTAAAGAAGGAAGGAACAATAATACCCTCTGGAGAATTATTTCATGAAATCTGCATAAAATCTAGAGAATTCACATACCAATCACCTTTAACTTGGCCGTTCAGAAGGTACGCTTAAACTGGCAAACCTCAAAGCAATATCTTTGTGGGACTCACCTGACTTCCCATGCCTTTGTTTGCTCTATGAAGGTGCATCCCAAGTTTGTCACGAGGGAGGCTACATTAGATCTCATGTCTCATGGGGATTGCTGAGGAGGTAGCATCTACGAGTGGTGTGAATAATTTACCAGGTTACTGTTAACTGAAAGTTTGGAGGTTTGAGTCCACCTCGAGGTCCTTCGGAAGAAAAGTCCGATCATCAAGGAGCACAGGTCTATGCCCACACATGCAGGGGCACTGTTGAGGTGCACTTCATACAAAAGAGCAACAAATATTGGTTTACTGAGCTGATTGAGAGGAGATTGATCTCTACTAAAGGGTGCCCTGACTTTAAGGCCCCTGTAGCTCACGACCGACCTTCCAGCTGCCCTAAAGGCTGAGGGTAGTAGTATCGCTGAGCACCTGTGTAACCAGCATCAGGTAACCAGTTAAGCAAGGGAAGCTTAGTATACTTGTGACTGTTTACAAATCTGCAGTGAAGAGTTCCTCATTTATTTTCACCACAAATGCTTCTCAGTATGGCTGGGATCTGTTTATTTCTTCACTTCCAACCACCTTGCTACAGAATCAAACCATTTTCCCCCCCTTCAACTTCACAGTACCTGATAGGGATGGGGTATCCACCAGCAAGGTAAGCATGACTTTCTTGCGTTTCCTTCCTAATCTACATTGGAGAGTTTCACATGTTGTCACCACAGTGGTGGAAACTGGGTGAAATTATTCATGTTAGGATGTAAACTTAAATAAGCATGTTCTTACCTTGTTTATTGGGTAATCTCCCCCTTCCTAGAACCCCTTTTCAGGGCCTGAGCATGCCGTAACAGAGAGAAACTCTGTTCTTCTCTATCCAGGTGTATTCCTTGAGAGATTTCTCCTAAAAAATTCACCACCTGCCCTTGAGTTGATCCGAACTCACGGGGACCCTGTCAGACAGATCAGAACTGCCCCATAGGGCTTCCCAAGGCTGATCTTTATGGAGGCTGATGGATTCGAACTGCCAATATGTCAGTTAGCAGCCCAGTGCTTGAGCCACTGTACCACCAGAACTCCTTCCTAAAAGGCAAGGACCCTGTTTATCAATACTTCTAACCAGCGAGAAGTTTCTGATGTGGTGACCTTTAGGACAACCTTCACATTTCCTGAGAAATGAAACATAGTCACTTTCTTCTTTGAGGGGGAAAAAAATTCCTTTGTTCAGAGAGCTAAGTATGGATCCCTTGGCCTTGCCCCTATGATTGAATCATCATTGCACATTAAATCTTACTGGGAATCAGTGAATACTCTGCACGGCTGCTCACACTTCAAGGCCATCTCTTGTCCTGAGGAGGGAGAAGGTGGGTGGCACCATTCCTGCTGCTCAGAAGTCAGCTTAGATCCAGAATCCTGGCTGTCTGTAGTCAGTCCTTTCGTCTAGATCCCGGAAGCTTTGGTTCTAATTCTGTTACATGAATTGTCTGGCAAACAGACTCTGACAGAGATTTTTGTACACAGGCATTTAGCAAGGGAGTTCTCTCAGAAACAATATTCTGTAAGAGACTATGGGGAGCAGGAATTGGGAAGAGACATGCAATTATCACAAAAGCTCAGCTAATCTCAAGGTCAGCTCTAATGTAGGGATTGCCTCTAAAGAGTTGTCCTTAATTATGCAAGGTAGTAATTTTATTTCCTGTTCCTGTGTGTAAGGAGTTCTGGTGGCATAGTATGTATCATGTTGGGTTGGTAACTAGAGAGTCAGCAGTAGTTTAAATATACCAACCACTCTGCAAGAGAAAGAGGAACAGCAAGAAAACCAGAATTCTCACCATTGGAATGAAAGGCAACATCATGATAGATGGAGAAAAGAGTGACACTGTCAAGGATTCATTTCACTTGGGTTCACAATTACTACCCTTGGTACCAGCAGTCAGGAAATGTGTTACTTTGGGCAAGTCTGTTTTTAGAGACATCTCCAAAATACTGAGGACAAATCTTGAGATTATTTTTGTTGGTATTAGGTGCCATCAAGTCAGCCATGAGTCATGGGGACCTTAAGTGCAGTAGATCTGAACCTTGCCCTAAGCTGTATCATCTTCATAATGTCTCTCTTGCTTAAGTCCATTGTGGCAGTCACTGTGTAAATATATCTCATTGAAGGTCTTCATCTCCTCTCTTTCCCTGACATTTTACCTTTCTCCAAGGACTGGTTCTTCATGAAAATAGGCCTACAATGAGTAGGATGAAGTTTGATCATCCTTTTGTCTAAGGAGCACTCTGGTTTCACTTTCTTCAAGATAGATTTGCTTGTTCTTTGGATGATCCATGGAATATTCATTACTGTTTGGCAGTACCACAATTTAAAGGCTTCAATTCATTGTCCAAATTTCAGCTCTGCCTAGGAAATGATGGAAAATACTGCAGCTTGGATCTAGCTAACCGTAGTATTTTCTTTTCTTTCTTTCTTTTTTTTTTTTTTTTTTTTTTTTGTGTGTGTGTACCGTCAAATTGGATCTGACTGGTACAGAAGGAGATTCTCCCTCCTTCTCCAGCAGAGCATCTGGTGGATTCAAACAGCATGTCTCTGGGATTGCATTGCAGCTTCTTGCCACTAGGCCACCTGAGCTCCCCACTAACCATAGTCTTTAAATTGATATCATTACTATTTAGAACATTGGAAAGGTCCTTGACAAGATTTCTCCAACGCAACATAGTTTTTTATTTCTTGACTGTTGATTCCATGAGTGTTGATTGTGGATCCTAGTAAAATTAAATCCTTGATAATTTCAATCTTTTCTCCGTTTCTCATGATATTGCCTGTTGGTCTGGTGGTGAGAATTTTTGTTTTCTTGGTGTTGAGATGTAACCTATACTGATGACTGTAATGTTTGATCTTCTGCAGGTAGTGCTTCAAATTGTCTTTATACAACTAAGATTGTGTCATTTGTGTAACACAGGTTGCTAATAAGTCTTCCTTCCATCCTGATGCCACATACTTTGTCATATATTCTGATTTCTACACTTGTTTGCCCAGTGTAAAGATTGCATTAAGTATGGAGAAACAATGCAACTCTGACTCACACCTTTTCTGGTTTTTAACCGTGCAGTGTTCCCTTGTTCTGTTCAGACAACTGTTTCTTGGTTTATGTATAGGTTCCAAATGAACACAATTAAGTATTCTGAGATTCTCATGCTTCTCAATGAGAGTCATAATTTGTTATCCATGCAGTCAAATGCCTTTACACATTCAATAAAATGTAAACACATCTCAGGAAGTAGCATATGATCAAGAACCAGTATTACTGAAGGAACAAGTCCAGATTTCACTGAAGTAATTGATAAAAAGGCTCTGGGAATTGATGGAACATCAGGTGAGATCTTTCAGGGAAGCAGATGCAACCCTGGATGTGCTCACCTGTCTCTGCCAACAAATATGGAAAACAACTACCTCACCAACTGATGGGGAGAGTTTAATATTTTTCCCATTCCAAAAAGGATGATACAACAGAATGTGAAACTTATAGAACATTATCATTACTATCACATGCAAGTAAAATCTTGCTATGAATTATTCAGAAATGGCTGAAGTGGATAATTCAGAAAATGCTGAAACAGTACATCAATAGGGAACTGACAAGTTCAAGCTACATTCAGAAAAGGCTGTGGCACAAAAGGTATCATTGCTGATACCCAGTGGATCGTGGCTGACAACAGAATACCAGAAAGACGTTTACTTGTGTTTTATTGACTGTGCAAAGGCATTTGACTGAAACTTAACATTGTTGTTGTTGTTGTTATGTGCCGTCGAGTTGCTTGTGACTCATAGCGACCCTATGTACAACAGCCCTAAACTCTACTCTGTCCTGTGCCAATCGCACCGTCTCTGACACTCCCATCTCGATTATCCCAGTCACTGAATCAATTCACCTCATAGAGGGTCTTCCCCTCCTGCGCTGTCCCTCTACTCTACCCAGCATGATGTCCCTCTTCAAGGTCCGGTCTCTCCTCACAACATGTCCAAAGTATGTTAGACGGGGCCTCAGAATCCTTGCCTCCAAGGAGCCACCCAGCTTAACCCTTTCCAGGACGAATCTGTTTGTTTTCCTAGCAGTCCATGGTATTCTCAATACTCTTCCTCAGCACCACAGCCCAAAGGCATCAACATTACTTATGAAAAATTTAAGAAATCACAATATAGTCTTTTCGATTAATTCCCTCTGAACCCTGGGCTAGAAATATGAGTAACTGACCTTGGCTTATTTAGCTTCAACTCTGATGGCAGGTTCTTTTTTTTTTTTCTCGACTGTAGAAATGCATCAAGTACTCCAGACCTATTTGCACAACCTTGCACGTTTTTTCATGGTGCTCACTGCTTCTCTGAGCTTCTAAGTATTGACTGTGACTGATTTTCCTGGTAATAGTTTCCCTTTTGCTGTATGGTAGGTTTGCCAACACCAGCTTTTTGCCTGAATTCCTGCCTATAACTCTGCACTGTAGTTGATTTATCAGAAACCTGCTTTAGAATCTGGACCTTGTCTGTTTGAATGTGAAAGTGGGATTGGTTCTGGTATCCTTCTTAAATTGACCTATGTCCTCCTATGTAAATTGACCATGTTCTGAGTGTGCAAAGAATTAACTACTCACTGCCATTGAATTGAAACTGACCCATAGCTTACACCTTAGCTGGTGCCCTGAGGCTGAAAGGAGATTACTAATCTTTCTCCCACAGAGCAGTTGGTGGATTAAAACCAACAGGCCTTTGAAATGGCACAAATCTTTACTCACTGGACCACTCCAATGGGTTCTGAATCAGATACATTTGAAATTAGAAAATCGAAACCTGCTGTGGGAGGAAGAGCATAGAAAAAAAAAAGCCTGTAACAAAATGAAAGACTAAAAGAAAGTGGCAAACCAGGAGGGCTTATAAGAGTAGACAATAAACCAAATGGATCTGCGGTAATGTCAGAGTGTAGAAGGCAGCAGCTGCCTAAAGTTTCATCACTAGAACATCAGTAGAAATGTGATGGAAGGCTAGGGAAGGTTAGACACAATGTTGCCAAGTCCTCACTCATAGAGCCTGAGGTTGAGGGGTAAACCAGGCATAAGTGCAGACTGAAGTCTCACATCCAATATCACAGGAAGTCCTTACATTTCCAGGACTTCAGTTAATCCATTCTCACTTTTTGAAAGAGCTAAGACGCTGAGATTCTTTCTTTTCTGGTGAGACAGAACAGGCAATGAGAGACAGTCTCAAACTCTTGGGGGCTTACAAAAGCAGAAGTTGCTTCCTTTCATCCATACGGAGAGGTGGTAAAGCAGTTGGGTCAGCTCTGCTCCACATCACATTCAGGATCTTGACTGGCATTACATCAGGAGAATTCACATTTACCTTTGGGTTTGCTGCTGCAAGGAACTAAGTCCAGACAGGAGAGTATAAGCAATTAAGTATTCTGGACAGTTGAACTCAGATTTCATTGGTCCTAATTGTTCACTTGGGCACACCTAACTTCAGTTGGTAGGAAGGTACAATCTTCCTCTTGGAAATAGAGGAGACTGGGATATTGGTGCATTCTAGGAACTGCTATCAAATTGGGTCAGGGGTGACTTGGGAATTTTTTTTGGTGTTTTCCCCCCTATTAGTTTATTAATATTTTTATCATTCATATATATTATTATTTTTTCATGTACATTATGTTTTATGTGATCTTTCCTTTACATTATATTTCATTCATGCATTTTGTAACTTTCCCCCCTTGCAATACTCTTACTAGTAACTACATTTATGAAAGCATTTGAGCCTCATACCCAAGTATCTCCCTTTTAGCTAGCTAATTACTGATTTGCTCATTCCTATGGTGACTAGAATGAAAAAGTTGGGAACAAGGAAGAAGGATCAGTAATCACAAAATATGGATTTGATGACAGAAATGAAAAAGGAGATAGAATGATAAAATTTTGTTCAATCAATGATTTATTCATTGCAAATAACTTTCATTAAAAAACAAAATAAAACAAAACAACAAACCAGCAACTATACACATGGACCTCCTCTGATAGACTACACAGAAAATCAGATTGACTACATCTGCAAAGAATTCTTAGAGAAGCTCAATTTTAGCTCTGAAAACTAGGCCAGGTGCTGACCGTGGGACAGACCATCAGCTACTCCTGTGAAAGTTCAAATTGAATCTAAAGAAAATGAAAACAAATCTATAAAAGCAAAAATATTACTGTGAGTCTATCCCACTTGAATTTTAAAACGATCTCAAGAACAGAGTTGAGACTTTAAACACTAATGAACGAAGACCAGATGAAAAGTGGGAGGATATCAAGAATATCATCCAGGAAGAATGCAAATGGTTATTATCTATGCAAAGGAGGAAGAAAAGGCTCCGATGGGTATCAGTAGAGACTCTAAATATTACACAAAGGGAAGAAACCAGGAAGTTGGAGAGCTGAACAGAAAATTTCGAAGGACAGCTAGGAAAGACAAAGCAAAATATTTCCATGAAATGTGCAAAAAGCTGGAGTCGGAAGATGAAAAGGGATCAACTCCATTGGAATTTCTTAATCTGAGGGAACTGAAGAACAAATTCAAGACTACAGTTGCAAAACTAAAGATGCCCTGGGCAGAATATTGAATGATACAAGAAGCAGCAAAAGAAGATGGAAGGAATATAGAGTCACTTGCCACTCCAAGCAACAACGGTGGACAGTTTCATCCCATTGATATTTTCAGCCTTAGAGACTACATGAAAGGTCACTATTCATGGGAATTGACTTAATGCCAATGAGGGTCTTTTTGTTTTATTGGTTTCCCCAGGTAAGAGTGTTTCTGTAATGAAGTGTACATGTTCTTTCATGTTCTTTCATGTTTTTGTCATATAAACCACACCCACTTAAGAACTCGTTGGCTCTGGCCTATAGAAAAGTCATGTATGGAGCCTGGGAATTAAAGCTTGATATTTTATTATAGATCTACTAACATCATTCTGTCTTGAAGGAAGTACAACCAGAGTGTTTCATATAGGCAAGGATGATGAAATGCCTTTCATTTACTTTGAGCATATTTTCAGGAAACACCCATTCTTAGGGAGAGATGTTAAGAAAAAAGGGTCAGTGAGAAAGGGAAAGAGGAAGTCCCTTAATGACACAATGACCAGCATAATAGATTTTAGCGTCGCTGTGATTGTGAGAGTGGTACAGGATAGGACAAGACCCAACTCTGTTGTTTATGAATCGATATGAGTTTAGTTGACTATTGGCATCTAACAACAAATTAGCATCATACCTTGACTAAAGAAGTTCAGTTGCTACATCAGTTAGATATAATTCAACTTATACTGGAAAAACTCCTTAAGCAATTATTTTTTTTTCTTAAGCAATTATTTATGCACATATAATTAATGCAGACACAAATAAGGAATTTGCTACCTTTCAGAACAAGGAAGTTGTACTTAACAGTTTAAGAACCACTTTGAAGAACCTCTGTGAAGTAGTAAGTAAATTCAATAGTAAAGTCCAGAGTGGAAAAGTCTTTGCCATAGATCCTTCGAGGGAGACTTCAATGAAGTCTTCTGTTCATAGTGTGAAGACTAATGGTGTAGAAGAGTTTCAAAGAAGAGACCAAGGGTGGAGATCACAGCTACAGAAACTCAAGTGGGCTCAGCCAGCTTGTGAGAAAGTATGCTTCAGCACATCAGTTCCACGGTGGGGGTTCCAAAGCCTTCTCTATGTTCAGGACTGGAAGAAACATTAACAATTCTTGTTCAGCAGTGCCTATTGAGAAGGAAAGATTCTTAGAAATCACTGTGGCTATTCATGCTGTGGTGATTTGACTGGGGAAGCATTCTCTTCTTAACAAACCAACAGTTATAAGCTTTCCTTGGCTTCAGGTGAAGAGGTGACTTCCCTCTTTGATTCCGTGTTCATAATTGGGCTGTCTGTTAGCCAAGGTGGTGAGAAAACAATGCTAATGAGGTCAGAGGTTCAATGCCCATGTGGATCAGTTAGCTTTCCTCTGTTCGTTGGCCAAGAGTCTATATCCTCTAACTGTGCCCAGACATGCTGATGAAAAGAGAGATTGGGAGAGAGTGAGGGAATGTGGATGGTTCTCTATAGTCCCATTTTCCTTTCAGTGGAAAATACTCCAATTTCCTGTCCCTTTATCGGCAAAACAATCTTAGGGAAATGAAGAAGTTGTCCAGTTAGAAGTTGTAAAGAAAAACAAAGGTATGAATGACTCTGCAAAAGTGTTAAGAAGGCTGAATGAAGCTATAGTATTGATGAGTACAGCTTGAATGGCAGCTTGGAGATTTCTGCTATTGAGACCATAGTAGCAATGAAGGAAGATACTTATTACTAATAGACTATTTTCAATTTCTATTAGCTAAAGTTTTAACATCTTCTAAACAGGAGATGGCAGGATAAAAGTGCTTTGGATTAGAGTTCTATCCCTTCTTTGTCTTTTTTTTTTTAAAAAAAGTACTGTTTGCTATGCTTTGCTATGTTTGCTAATGCATCAGAAAGCTGGACAAGGACAAGGGATGACAGAAAGAGAATTGACGCCTTTGAACTGTGGTGGTGGAGAAGAGTATTGAATATACCATACACTGCTAGGAGAACAAACAGGTTTGCCCTAGAGAGGGTGAGACTAGGCAGCTCCTTGGAGGCAAGGATTCTGAAGCTTCGTCTGACATACTTTGGACATATTGCAAGGCTGGACCAGTCCTTGGAGAGGGACATTATGCTTGAGATGGTAGAGGGACAGTGCAAGAGAGGAAGACCCTCGATGAGATGGATTGACTTAGTGATGGGATAATGGGCGTAGGTGTTCCAGAGACAATAAGGTTGGCACAAGTTAAAGCAAAGTTTAGGGCTCTATGTACATAGGGTTGCTATGAGTTGCAGGTGACTCAATGACAAATAACAACAACAACAACTGTTTACTTCTGGCATATTGCTAGGAGGTTCTGTTCCTTAAAGAGGAACATCATGTTCAAAAAGGTGGAAGGTCGGTGAAGGAGAGGAAGACCATGGACCAAATGGATTGACATGATGACTGCTGCAATGGGATCTAGTGTGTCAGGAAATGTGAAGACGGCACAGCATAGGACGGGGTTCAGATCTGTTGTTCATAGCATTACTATGAGTTGTACTTGACTTGACAACAACTATTTACTGGAGATTCAAAGCAGAAAGACAAAGCCTGGGTATTTCAATGAGTCTCAGTCCTAGAATATCTTAGACTTAGCTTTTATATACTAACAATTATAGAATTACTGTATCTTCTCTAATATAGTGAAGCAATATTACTCTAGTAGACACTAACCTAGCAAGTTGGATAACTAGGGGCTTTCATGTCAGTCCTTACATGTGCATAGGGCTGTGTGTGACAGAGAAAGAGAGAAATAAAGCATAAGGGTATGTGACAGAGAGCAAGCATGAATGTGTGTGTATGTTTACATGTATGTTCACTTGAAAGTGAAGACACATATGTGAATGTTTTAGGGACTATGATTTAACTGCTTAGAGCTTCAATTTCCCATTTTGTCAAATGTGATATTAATACTTACCTCAAATGGCTGTTGGAATAATTATACGATATAATATAAAATCTAGATAGTCTGGTGTGGCATCTGGCAAATAGTAAAAATACTTTCCCAAATGACTAGAGTTATTATCAACATTGAGATGTACATGCTCCCACTGTTTACTGAAAAATCGTGCGTGCTGAGCATCTTATTACTTATACCTTGTCAGCCGATATTATTGATGGAATTCCCATAGCCCTCAGCTCACCTGAATTCACCGTCTCCTGCAATTGACAGTTCAAGTGCATTAACATCTTCTGTCAATGGCCTGAATCTCTTCTCTTCTTTTCCTAAGTGCTTTAAAAAGTTTTTGCAAAATCTGAATGCATGTGGGAATTTATGATACTTAGGTAAGTCTTTAACCAAATGGAAAAGGAGAGCTGATGGGATATACTTCAATTCCCTGTCCTCGGGACAGATGATTCTGATCATCTCACACCGTTTTAGAGGATTCTCAATGAAAATGAACCCATGTTACCCAGAACAGCAACCCAGTTATTAATGCACCATTTCTGGCTTTTCTCCCTTTAACATCTCACTCTCCCTATTTTCATACTTGTGGTTCCTGGAATCCTCTCTCACATGAATTCCTAACATCCAATTTCTTATCTCAGGGTCTGATTTCAGAGAATCAAACTAAATTATCTACCTCATAGGGTTTTTGTACAGATTTTAAATTTTATACACAGTATTTTTTTTCTGCATTGCAAAAATCTGCTGTCATGGACTTCTCCAGAGTACTGAAGAGCAAGAATGTCAGTCTAGAGACAAAGGTGCACCTAATCCAGGCCATGATCTTCTCAATTACTTGTTATGCTTCAGAGAGCTGGACAATGACTAAGGATGACAGAAGAAGAATAGATGCCTTCATCTATTCTTCTGGAGAAGAGTCCCGAACATACCACGACTGCCAAGAAAACAAATCAGTCTGTCTTGGAGAGGGTGAAACCAAGACTCTCCTTGGAGGCTAGGATTTTGAAGCTCCACCTCACATACTTAGGGTACATGGCCAGGAGAGACTGATCCATGCTGGAAAGGTGGAGGGACAGCGCAGAAGAGGAAGACCCCGGATGAGATGGATTGATACAGTATCTGGGGTGATAGCGGTTGGTGTGTCAGAATTAGTGAAACTGGCTCAGGACAGGGAAGAATTTACAGCTGCTGTACCTAGGGTCACTACACAATGCAGGGGACTCAATGTAACAACAACATACTATATTGGTTGTTTTTTATTTAAGCCTCTTGTTTAGAGTCAACAAGACCTTAGGGAGGACCTTTATATTTAAAAATTGGTTGTTATTATATTTTGGAGGAACAATCTTCTAAATGGTACAGCACTCTTCTGTCAATATGCTGTACTGAGGCAACCTGGGGTAGCTGTGATGCTGAACCTTGTGACATTGGGGTGTCAAATGACATAACAGTTACCCATGGTGGACAGTGTTTGGTGAAGCTGCCAGTTTTTAAGACAGGTTTGAAAACAGGAGTAGCATCCAATTCCTAAATAACATGCCTTTGGAAATTCTATGAACTTTAATAAACGACATTAGTTATAAAAAGGTTTCAGGCCTTTTGTTTGTAGGGTCACTATGAGTTGTGCTCTATTCTATGGCAATCAACAACAACTGGTATATCAGTTCTGATGTATATGCTCATATAACCACCACATAATCTTAATATAAAGATAGGGGGATTTTAATCTCCAGAATGCAGTCTTACTTCCCTTTGGTAGACAATCTATCTCTACCAACCTTTTACCCATGGCATCCTTGATTGATTTGTTCTCCACTCTTTTAAAGTTTTCCTTTTTGGACATGTAGCCTGGCTTCTATAAGACTGAAAGCCTTTTCCCATACTCAGGGTAACACCTTTGGGGTTCATGCAAGTTTATGCATGTATCAGTAATGAATTTCTTTTGATGACTGACCAATATAGATGAATGAGTATAAGACAACTTATCAATATATGCCCAGAAGAACATAGTCTTTCCAGTTTTTAGAGAGTATGAATATTGCTATTCTAAATCTTTCATAAAAATTAAGAAAACTTGAAGCACTTAATGATAAAACTCAGAGACATTAATCTTCAGTATGGATTATATCTTAACAAAGAAAACAAAACCCCTCACAATTATATCATTAGGCAACGTCATGATAAATGGTTAGTGGATTGAAATTGTCAGATTTCATTTAACTCTGATCCACAAGCAATGCTTATAAAAGCAGAAGTCAAGATATCAAAGGACATATTGCATCAGAAAAATGTTCTTCAAAGTTTCTTTAAGATGCAAAAGAGCAAGGATGTCACTTTGAGGAAGGAGCTAATACCTAGACAATGAAATCATGCTTGGCAAAGTAGAAGTCAGCAGAAAGGAGGAAGACCTTCGCTGAGATGGACTGCCAGTCACGGCAACCATAAGCTCAAGCCCAGCAACAATTGTGAGGTTGGTGTAGGATCAGGTGGTTGGCTGTTGTGTTGTATATAGAATCACTATGAGTTAGAACTGACTCAACCACATCTAAGAACAAATGTATACATAGGTCATACTGTAAATATATGTTTAACTTTATAAAAAAGAGCCAAATTATTTTCCAGAAAGACTCCAATTTATGCTCCCACCAACAGCGCATGAGAGTTCTGAGCATTCCACATCCCAGCTAAACTAACAGCACAACCTAATAATATTATTATTATTTTGACTATTCTCCCAATGCATTGCGATGGGAAAGTCTGCTGTTTGGGACCTCTCTAAAGTACTCAAGAGCAACGGTGTCTCTCTGGAAACTAAGGTGCTCCTGATACAGGCCATGGTCTTTGCAATCACTTGTTATACATCAGAGAGTTGGACAATGACTAGGGAGGATAGGACAATTGGTGCCTTTGAGCTGTGGTGCTGGAGAAGAGTATTGAATGTACCATGGACTGCCAAGAAAACAAACAGATCCATCCTGGAGAGGGTTAAACCAGACTGCTCCTTGGAGGCGAGGATTCTGGGGCTCCATCTGCCATACTTTGGACATGTTGTAAGGAGAGACAGGTCCTTGGAGAGGGACATCATGCTCGGTAGAGTGGAGGAACAGCGCAGGAGGGGAAGACCCTCTATGAGGTGGATTGATTCAGTGACTGGGGAAATTGGGATGGGTGTGTCAGAGGCAATGCAATTGGCACAAGACTGAGCAGGGTTTAGGGCTGTTGTACACAGGGTTGCTATGAGTCGCAAAAGACTCAGCGGCACATAACAACAACAACAACATTCGAATTAGGCTGTAGTGGTACCTCTTTGTGGTTTTAACTTACATTTTCTTAATGACTAATGATGTTGAGCATTTTTTTATGCCCTTATTTGCAATAATGTGTCTTCTTTTTTGGGGGAAGTGTCTGTTCAAATCTCTTGCCCATTTGTTTAACTGGGTAATTTATTTTCTTGCTGTGGAGTTTCCAAAGTTCTTTATACAAGCCTTTTGTCTGTTAGGTGGTTTGCAAATATTTGCTCCCACCTTTAGTTGATTGTTTTCATTCTCTTAGCCATGGATATTATACAAAAATAATGCATTTGCGAGATAAATTGCTTACAAACTAAGCTCATGTGCTGCATACATGTGAACTGGACAAGAAAGAATGGAAATACGATTGACATAGAACTCAGAAAAACCTGAGTTTGAATCTTAATTCTGTCATCCAATGATTATTTTGCTATGGAGAACCACTAAGTTATTTCCATCATCTAAAAAGCATGGAAAAGAATAGCACTCAGCTTACAAAGTTGCTGCAAAGAAAATGATTATAAGAAAATAATTTACAAGTACTTAGCTTATAAAGTTGCTATGAGTACCGTTGGCTAATACCGGTCGGTGTCAGAACATTGGAACTATTCAATTTATGTTAAGTTTATATTCATACAGTAATACTTTGTTATGTCTGCAAATGTTTGCTTAAGCTGTTTCCTCTGCTTTCAGCCAACCCCAGACCTCCTCCCTTATCACATAATTTCTTGGCTGCCGAGATATTTCCAATTGAGGAGTCATTACTTGACACTTGTCCTGTGGGACAGGTTCCGCTTCTGGCTACTCCCCTTTTTCATTCTGTATTGTAAGAACAGTAAGCTACAAAGAACTTGAGGACAGCATTAGAGTCTAAAACAGTGCCAGGCTGTGCTCAATGAATGAATGAGTAGGTGAATGAATGAATTCATGGCTGCTTTGTTTCGGGCTCTTCATGGGCATTTCTGCTGAGTTTGCCAAAGGCAGTCCCTTGAAGGCAGTCTTTGACACCCCAAGTGGATGTCTATGTTTTCTGCTAGGACCTTGCTTGCAAACATCCAGACAGACATTGCATCTTTGACCAATTGGATGCCAAATGGAGAAACTTGAATGCTTTGCATCTATTTACTTTTACCACATGCCATAAAAATTAAAAATACATTGTACCACAAGTGCTGTATTTAGTGTCTCACTTTAATTACATTTGAGTGTATCACTAAATAGTCTTGAGAAAAACCTTAATGACCAGCTGTTCTACCCTTTTCCCATATGTCAGAGATGGTTTCCAGAACCACATTCTGGGACAGTAAGGTTGTGTAATTAGATAGTGTATATTTAACACTTCTAGATTTTCTCCTTAAACTGTGGACTCTTTTCACTAACATATTGTATGATTCTGCCAGTTTGGCGCAATACAATTAAATGATGTGCCAAACAGCAACTGAGATATGCAAACTCCATCAGACACATGATGATTGCACCATTATCTCCTTAAATCTTTTTCACCGTTAGGACTATATGCTTCTGTGTATGTGTCTGTGTGTAAGGATGTGCACTGTGAAGTTTTCAGTATGTACCACAGACAAACTTAGGAAAGAAGGCTATAAATTTTAATACTACCTTTCTAATGCCAGTTATCTAATTAGAATTAGATGTGAAACTAGCTTTTGCCTCTTTTTGAACAAAGAGCTATAATTCAGACACACCGTAAGTGTTTAAGTAAACAGAACTGAACCAGCATTCCCCATGGTCTACATAGAAGCTGATACTTTACATCAATGATGGTAGAGGAAGTGTGGATTTTAGCTACTCCAGACTAGATTTTAGAGATAAAAGAAGTTGCATTTAGACAACTGGTTATTATAAAATGTCATAACATGTTTTTAGTTGCTTGACTCTGTGCTGTTTTAAAGCAGTAAGGGTTTTGCTTTGTTAAAATTGGCTAATTCTTTAATTTATGAGTGTAGACAGAAGATAAAATAGAATTATAAAATAAGGAGGGATGAATGAGGGAAAATTCTATCAATTAAGTAATATTTTCTTAATCTATTCTTCTCTCCCTCTCAAAGAATTTCCTTGACACTGTTGTCTGAAATCACAAGTCAAAGAATAGTACAGATTTCTCATCAAGAATTGCTTGATATGATCATATTAAATCACAGATTAAGCTTTCTCTAGTCCTAAAGAACCAAATTCATTTTTGAAAAAGCTAGCAGAGAGCTTCGTTGTTCTGATAAGACAGATTTGCACCACATATTTTCCTTCTAAGCTTGCATTTCCAATGACTTATTTAGATGTAAGCATTGACAGCTGTAATCATGTTTTAACTCTTGTTTTGTCTTCTTCGTTATAATGTTGTTCAATTAATATTCAGAATAATGGGAGTGATGTGCCGTTTTGAAAAAGACTTGAATGCAGTCCAATGCTTTGGAAAGCACACTCTCGAGAGGATTAATCAGCATTTAAAACTTGCATTACTAAAAATCTTATCTTCTGTCACGTGGCAGGCATAATACTTTTTTGTTTTTAAACATTTTAGTTTAATAATACAGCATTCTTTGTGATGGTTTTGCAATGACTTAAAAATTGTACAGCTTTCTGATCATTTCTGCCCTGAGAAGTGCATGTTGTTAGACACTTGAAATTTGAAAATATAGGACCACTCTTGTATGGTGCACAAAACTGTACTTCTATTACTAAAGATAAGAGTAAAGTGTACTGGCCTCTTAATATTTTAGCTCTTTCTCCAATTTATATCCAAAGACTTTTCATCTTTATTTCAACTTTTGCAAAGCTTAGCTATCCAAATCCAATCTAAGAGAGAAAAAGAGTTAAAAACTATATTTAAATAATGAAAAAAGTGATAAGAAATTGAGTCTTTAATCAGTGGTCCTTTGTTTTGTTTTTAAATATGACACATATTTATATATAAATAAAGATTTTTTTTTTGTTCCAAAATAAAAGTAAAATGACACAATAGAAAATGGGTTGGAGAATAATGTATTTGGCCCTCTGGGGTTTTATCTGGGTATTTATATCTAAATGGGGTTTACAATATATCTTAGACAAAAGAGAATTGTGAAAATCGGATGGAAAATGCTACAACCTAAAGCAGGAGCGGCATCCACTTCCTAAACAACATGCCTCTGGAAACTATGAACGTTGATAAATATCGCTAGTTGTAGAGCGGCTTCAAGCCTTTTGTCCACAGGATCGCTATAAGTCTTGCTTCACTTGAAGGTGATCAACAACAACAACCGAAAGAGCAAGAATTTGTTCCTTTAGAAAAGATATGGTCAAGGTATGGGTGGATCTTGTCCCTTTTCCTCTGTAGGCAGCCTGATTTGTCTCTCATCCTGTGTCTGCTGATTTTCCTCTGCTCAGGAGTTCATTCATCTGACCATCAGGAGAGAGAAGGGCTTCCCTGGGAGTACTGACAGTGGTCCCCAAGATATTTCCCCCCCATTCTCTTCCATAGTTTCCAAATGAAAACTAATTTTCATTAGTTTTCCTAGTCCTCAAGATAGATCAGTGCTTGTTGTTGTCATCTGCTGTCAAGTCAGAACAGACACATATCTGACTCTTCAGTGGGGTTATTTTGTTTGTCTTAATATACACTTTAATTTTATACTGATTTACTTACAAAATTTGTATACATTGTTTTTCACGCTGGATCTTTCCCATTTCTTTAGCCCACCCCACCCTCCACATGTCAAATTGTGTGACCCTATGATTATGCCCCCCATCCATCCTCTCCCCTGCTGTCCCCCCACCCTTGTACCCTCATACAAATTTTACTAGTGATCTATTTCCACAATAATGCTCTCATACAGTATTTGTCCTTTGGGACTGAGTTAGCTCACTTAGCATAGTGCTCTCCAGTTCCTCCCCAGTTAGATAGTGATTTACAAGATCAGTGTTCCTGAGTGTTGTCTAATATTTCATCGTGTGAATGTACCATAATTTTTCAGTCCATTCCATTGTGGTTGGACATTTGGGCTGTTTCCATATTCTTGTGATGGTGAATAGTGTTGCTATGAACAGTGGGTTCTCAGAGGCTATAAATTGCACAAAAGGAGATTGCCCATCTTTCACCTTCAGAGCAGCTGGTGAATTTGAATTGCTTGCCTTTGATCTGGTAGTGCAAATCCTTAACACTTAGCAACCAGAGCGCCCTAACACTAAACTGCTGAACACTTGAAGACATTTGTATCATGTTGTTGTTGTTAAGGTGCCATCAAGTCTATTATCACTCTTAAAGATCCTATGAATAACAGCTCAAAACCTTGCTCCGTCCTGCATCATTAACACAATCTCTACCATCCTTGAGCCCATGTTACGGTTATTGTGTCAATCCATCTTTTTAAAGTTGTAAGATGCCATCAAATTTACTTCAATTCATAGTCACTCAATGTACAGTTGATTGAATCTTACTCTATCCTGAGCCATCTTTAAACATACATTTCCAATGGATTTAAGCATATTGTTGCAGTCACTGCACCGATCCATCTCATTGAGGGTCTTACTCTCCTTTCCTGATCAACTCCTTTTCCAAACATGATAGTTTTTTCCAAGGACTGGACTCTCTTGACAACACACTCAAGGTACCAGAGATGAGGTCTCACTATTCTTGCCTCATCAAGAACACCTTGTTTGTATTAATTCCAGGACAGATTTCTTTGTTCTTTTCACAGTCCTTGGGATTGTTAGTAGTCCTTGCCAACAGCACAATTCAGAGTGATCCATTCCTCTTGGATAGTTCTTCAAAGAAAGTTATTCATTGCCCAATTTCCATGTACGAAGCAAGAGAAAATACCATGGCTTAGGTCAGATATTTATTGTTGTTGTTGTTATGTGCCGTCGAGTCGCTTGCGATTCATAGCGACCCTATGTACAATAGCCCTAAACCCTACTCTATCCTGTGCCAATTGCACTGTCTCTGACACACCCATCCCGATTACCCCAGTCACTGAATCAATCCACCTCATAGAGGGCCTTCCCCTCCTGCGCTGTCCCTCTACCCTACCAAGCATGATGTCCCTCTCCAAGGACCTGTCTCTCCTTACAACATGTCCAAAGTATGTCAGACGAAGCCCCAGAATCCTTGTCTCCAAGGAGCAGCCTGGTTTAACCCTCTCCAGGATGAAACTGTTTGTTTTCTTGGCAGTCCATGGTACATTCAATACTCTTCTCCAGCACCACAGCTCAAAGGCATCAATTCTCCTTCTATCCTCCCTAGTCATTGTCCAACTCTCTGATGCATAACAACTGATTGCAAAGACCATGGCCTCTCTCAGATGCACCTTAATCTCCAAATACACACCATTGCTCTTGAGTACTTTAGAGAGGTCCCTAACAGCAGACTTTCCCATCGCAATATGCTTTTTTATTTTCTGGCTACTGGTGCCAAGAGTGTTGACTGTGGAGCTGAGCAAACTGAAGCTGTGAACAATCTCAATCTCTTCACCATCCATCCTGATGCTACCAATTGGTCCAGTCATGAGAATCTTTGTCTTCTTGATTCTGAAGGCTTCAGTCCTTGACCTTCTGCAGCAAGTGCATGAGGTCCTCCTCAGTTTCAGCAAGCAGGGTTGTGTCATCTGCATAGTGCAGATTGTTAATATATCTTCCACCAATCCTGACGCCATATTTCTCCTCATAGAGCCCAGCCTCTCAGATAATCTGCTCTGCATACAGGTTGAAAAGGTATGGAGACAGGACACATCCCTGGAGTACACCCTTCCCAAATTTGAACCATGCAGTGTTACCCTGCTCTGTTCTGACAGCTGTCTCTTGGTCCAAGTATAGGTTTCACATTGTTGCTGTTGTTGTTAAGTGCTGTTGAGTCGCAGGCGACTCATAGTGACCCTATGCAGAAGAGTCCTTGACGCTTGAGTACCTCTCATCCTCTCTCTAGGTTCATAGGGTTTCCAGAGGCAAGCTATTATGGAAGTGGATGCCACTCCTCCTTCCACGCTTGTTTCGCATTAACATGATTAAATGTTCTGGGATTCCCATTCTTCTCAGAGTCAGCCACAGTTTGTTATGATCCACACAGTCAAATGCCTTTGCATAATCAATGAAACACAGATAGACATTCCTCTGGTATTCCCTGCTTTCAGCTAAGATCCATCTAACATCAGCTACAATTTCCCTAGTACCACAACCCCTTCTGAACCCAGGCTGGACTTCTGCCAGTTCTCTGCTGATGTGCTGTTCTAATCATTTTTGGATAATCTTCAGTAGAATCTTGCTTGCATGTGAGATCAATGATATTGTTCTGTAGTTTCCACACTCTGTTGGCTCACCCTTCTTTGGAATGGGAACAAGTATAGATCTCTTCCAGTCAGTTGGCCAAGTGGTTGTTCTCCAGATATATCTTGATTTTTAAACTGGCATCCTCATTCTTCATCTTTTTAGAAAGGTCTTTGATAGTAGGTTTGACCAATGCAAAATGCTTTTTTACTTCATAACTTCTGCCAGTATGGGTGTTGATTATGGATCTAAGTAAAAGCAAATCCTTGAGAACTTCAACTTTTTATCTAATTTATTTTCCATGATACTGTCTATTAGTCTAGTTGTGAGGATTTGGGGGGCCTTATTTGGATATTGATGGTCTTTTTAATCTGGTTAACAGTTATTTGGAGGTTGGGAAACTTATTTAAAGTAATTGGGATCTGGAAGGTAGGCTATTTTGATTTGGTTAACAGTTGATGAGGAAAACTTATCAATGACCTGCATTATGCGGATGACACAGTCTTGCTTGCTGAAACTGAGGAGGACTTGAAACATTTGTTGCAGAAGATCAAATCCTTCTGTATAGATTGTATCTCAATGTCAAGAAAACAAAAATTCTTACCATTGGACTGATGGATAACATCATGACAAATGGAGAAAAGATAGAAATTGTCAACATCTTACTTGGGTACAAAATCAGTACATGTAACACTAGCAATAAAGAGATCAGGAGATGTATTGCACTGTGAAAATCTGTATATGATTTTGAGGAAGGCAAAGAGACTCTCTTTAAGCTGAAGTGCTCTTCTGCATAGCCTGCAGTTAAAGCTGGTCAAATGATCAGACACCTAGAAGAGATTCTTAAGCAGGACTCTTTCAATCTTGAAATGTCCTAATGGTGGTGCACAATTTGCTGTTAACTACAAGCTTGAATGTTGTCTGTTCAAACTTTTACAATAGTACTTGCCAGAAAAAAAAAAATCTGGTAATAAGCTTCCAAAAAGATGGAAAAATATTTTAAAAAACTTGCTGTGGATTTAATTCCAATTTGCTGTGGATTTAATTCCAATTCACGGAGATAACTTTACAGCCAAGAAATCCCTATGGAACATTCCTATTCTGTAACACAGGAGGTCACCATAGTTGAAACCCATTGGACAGCAAAGAGTTTGTTTTGTCCATTTGCTGCACGTTACAATACTCTAAAGTGGTTGCTGTGTACCATCAAGTCAGAACCAACTCATAGCTGACTTTCCAGTGGCACTTAGAGGCAGTAAATCACCCTGGATGAGATTGCTCCCACAGAGCAGCTGGTGGATTCGAATCACGTGCCCTTGGGATGATAGTACAACTCCTTACTACTAAGCCACTGGAGCTCCCTCCATATCCTAATGTTATTGTTATGTTGTTAAGTGGTTTTGAGTTGAGTAAAACTTACAGAGACCTTAAGAACAACAGATCTTAATTCTGTTTTATCCTGTGCTGTCCTCATACTTCCTGACACACTAGAGCCCATTGTGGCAATCACTGTGTCATTCTAACTGTTTGAGGGTCTTTCTCTCCTTAGTTGAACCTCTGCCTTTCCAAGCATGATGTCCATCTCCAAGGAATAGACTGTCCTAACAACATGGACAAAGTATGTGGGTTGAAGCTTTATCATCTTTTCCTCCAAGGAGAACTCTGGCTACACTTGCTCCAAGACATAATTATTTCTTCTTTTGGCAATCCACAGATGTTCAATATTCCTCTCCAACACCACAGCCCAGAGGCATCAATTCTTCTTCTGCCATCCTTATTCATTGTCTATATCTCAGATACACAGCAAATGATCTGAAAGACCATGGCTTGAATCAGACATATTTTAGTCCTCAAAATGACATTGCTACTCAGTAACTGGAAGAGCTCCCTGACTACAGACAAATTTTGATGGAAAAGCCTGCTGTTAGGGACCTCTATAAAGTACAGAAGAGCAATGGTGTCACTCTGGAGACTAAGGTGCACCTGATACAGGCCATGGTCTTTGCAGTCACTTGCTATGCATCATAGAGCTGGACAATGCCTAGGGATGATAGAAGGAGAACTGATGCTTTTGAGCTGTGGTGCTGGAGAAGAGTATTGAATATAGCATGGACTGCTAAAAAAACAAACAGGTTCATCCTGGAGAGGGTTAAACTAGCCTACTCCTTGGAGGCAAGCATTCTGAAGCTTCATCTGACATATATCAGACATGTTGCAAGAAGGGACCAATCCTTGGAGAAGGGCATCATGCTTAGGAGGGTGGAGGGACAACACAGGAGAGGAAGACCCTCTATGAGGTGTATTGATTGAATGACTGGGGTAGTGTGGGTAGGTGTGTTGGAGACAGTGAGAATGACAGGACAGAGCAGGGGTTAGGGCTGTTGTGCAATGGGTCGCTACGAGTCACAAGTGACTCCTCGACGGCACATAAACAACAACTATTATAGATGGCACATAAACAACAACTATTATCTCTCTCTCTCTCTCTCTCTCCACACACACACACACACACACACACACACACACACGTACATACACACACACATACACACGCACACACATATATCTTTTCACATATGGCTATGAGTAGGGTGGATATCCTGCCTTCACCTAAAAAGCGTAAAGCTAAGTAATGGAGGAGCATTAGTAACCCCTTCCCCAAATCATGACGTTGGGGAACTATTTTAGTTTCCCAGAGGGAGGTTGTACAACTATAGTTCTGAGGGCAATCTGAACACTTAGACAGGTTCAAGTCTCTTTCTACCTCTTAGCCTGGTATAACAAAATTCAGATCAGATCATGTCAGCCCCTTGTTATAAAGCCTGGGTAATAGTGGGCATAGTTTAATAGTGATTAATTTTATAAAGCACAATGTATGGGGATGATTGTACAAAACATAATGTCAATGAAAGAATGTGTGGTAAAAGATTTGCATAATAAAAAAAGAGAAAGAAAAAAATTTTAGAAAAGCTAATGCAAAAATATTCCTAAAGTGTTAATGCTCCTAACAATGCTTTCACCATTCTTGAACAACCCTGATTGCATATTCCACTTTTTTTCTCTTACCACATGCAGTCTATTTGAAAGTTAGCCTAAACGTCAGTCCTTACACGTGAGGTGCCTTTACTGTCTCTGTGCCTTCCTTTGCTCCTTGTCTGCATAAAGAACTCCTATTCATCTGTCAATGCCCAGCTCAAATGCTACCTCTTTCCCACGACTCTTACTGAATTCTCATAATGCTCTCTCTTCCTATATTCTATATTCTGTCCCCACTCAAGATGATTTGTTGCTGTGATTATGTTCCCTTAGTATACACCGCAAAATTGTGCATTGTTCAAGAGTTTGAATATGATTTCCAAAGTTATTTCATGTATCTTTGTTGGTGTGAGTGAGAACTTCAATATGTAATTCAGATTCTTAGAACTTAAAAGAATATCAGATGATGAGTTTCTAAGAGTTCGCTTGTTTTCTTTAAATATATCAAATAAATTCATGAAATGTAAGAACTTCCTTTACAGGAAAACATTGTTTTTCCTAGGCCAGATGATAAGATGTAGAAATACAGCTAACTACCATAGAAATATCTACTTTTGAATGATCTCAGATAAGTTTAGAATGTAATTAGACCGATTCCCTGATTTAATCTGCATCTCTTAAAAGACTTCTTAAATCCAACAACAAGGACACTTAAATTATATACCTCTGAAAAGTATTTGACCCAAGTCAATGTAAGTGTACAGATTATTTGAAACATTGATAAAAATAATTACCTGTACTAGGATGTGAATGGGAAAACAGTATTACTATACTGACTGAAGAAAAAGCTCCAAATATTGAAGCAACCTTTTCCTCCCCTCCATATCTATGGTGGTGTCTATTGAGACATCCAAACTGAAGATGTTTTTAGACAAGTCTGGTTGCCTGTAAGAATCATCTCAGACAGGAGACAGAAAACCAAAACCCACAGCCAACTCCAGTCAGATGCTGTTTTTGTGACTAAAGTTTTATTGGAACCCAGCCACACCCTTTTGCTCTCATATAGCCTGTCTGTTTCCAAGCTACAACTGCAAAGTTGGGTAGTTAGAATAGAAACAGTTATTGGAAAAAATGGAATATATTTATTGATTCTTTATAGAAATAATTTGCTGATCTTGGACCTAGAAGTATCTCTCCTTTTTCTTGCTTCACAAAATAAAAGAGATACCTGAGACCAACCATAAATCTATTAATAATTAAAGGGAGAAATCCTCATTATCTGAATTTCTAAGAAGCTCCACACATGTGATTGTGGTTACATACCCCTAAGGATCATTTATGAGAAGTTATTCATAAAACATGCCAAAAAAATTCCCACAGTGCAAGTAATATCCCTTTAAGACAAGCACTATATTCTATGTATATTTGTATTAATAAAATCTAGCATAGCTCCTAAAATAATATTTAATAATGCCTTTTCCAAATCAATTATGGATGAATAGGCAATACAAGTGTGCTTAGATTGCAGGTATAACTGTTGTTTTTAGTTGTCATTAAGTTAGTCCTGGATTTGTGATGATCCCTTATACAGTAAACAAAACAGTGCCTGGTCTTGCTTCATCCTGATGGTAGGTTTGGGATCAGATTATTGTGAGCTGGCTGGTCTTCAGGAAACAATAACCAAGCCTTTCTTCTTAGCTCATCTTAGTCTGCAAATTCCACTGGAATTAGCTCAGATTTACCTTTTAATTTCCTGACTGCTGGTGTCAAGAGTGTTGATTGTGCAGTTGAGCAAGCTGTAATTGTTAACAACCTTAATCTCTTCTCCATCTATTGTGGTGCTGCCAGTTGGCCCAGTGATGAGAATCTTTGTCTTCTTGATGTTGAAGACTTCAGTCCTTGACCTTCTGCAGCAAGTGCTTCAGGTCTTCCTCAGTTTTAGCAAGCAAGGTTGTGTTATCTTCATAATGTAGTTTGTTGATGAGTCTTCCTCCAATCCTGATGCCACATTCCTCCTCATAAAGCCCTGCTTCTCGAATTATCTGTTCCACATATAGATTGAAAAGGTATGGAGACAGGACACATCCCTGACACTCTCCCTTCCCGATTTTGAACCATACAGTGTTTCCCTGCTCTGTTCTGAGGATTGCTTCCTGGTCCAAGTGTAGGTTACACAGAAACACAATCAAGTGTTCTGAGATTCCCATTCTCCTCAAGGTTAACTGCAATTTGTTGTGATCTACACAGTAAAATGTCTTTGCATTGTCAATGAGACACAGATAAATCTGGTACTTTTTGCTTTTAGCCAAGAGCCATCTGACATTGGCAATAATGTCTCTAGTGCCATGACCTCTTCTAAACCTAGTTTGTATTTCTGGTAGTTCTCTGTCAATGAACTGTTCCAATCATTTCTGGAAAATCTTCAGCAGAATTTTGCTTGTGTGTGATATGAGTGATATTGTAAGTTAATTTCCACATGCTGTTGGGTAACCTTTTTTTGGAATGGAAATAAATATGGATCTCTTCTAGTTGGTTAGCCAGGTAGCTGTCCTGCACAATCTGGTGCAAATCTAGGGCAACATCTCTTTGTTGAAATACATTTATTGGTATTCCATCAATTCCTGGGGCTTTATTTTTTGCCAAGTCCTTCAGACCACCCTGAAGTTCCTCCTTCATCACCAATGCCTCTTTTTTAAGAAAAAAAATTAATATGTTTTTTAGTATACTAGCTTATTTACAAAATTTGAATACATTGTTTTCCAGAACAGACGCCTCTTGATTGTATGTTGTTTCTTGAAATTCTTCTGTGTCAGCCAATTCTTTTTGGTTCAGTGACTCTTTTTTCCTTCCATTTTCTTTTAATACTTTATAGAGCATTCCATATTCTATCCACAGCATCCTTAAGTATTGTGACTTGAGGTTTGAATTTTCTCTTTAGTTCTTTAAGCTTAAGAAATACTGATCAAGTACAGCCCTTTTGATTTTTGGACTCCAGTTCTTTGCATACATCATTATGACACTTTGCTTGGTGTTTTTGTGTTGCCCTTTGAAATTTTCTATTCAGCTCCTTAACTTCTTGATTTCTTCCCTTAGGTTTGCCTTCTCAGCACTCGAGTGCAATATTCAGAGTCTCTTCTGACATCCATTTTGGTCTTGTCATCTTCTGTCTTTGTAATGACCTTTTGCATTCTTCATAGATGATACTCTTGATATTCCCAACAGATCATCTGGTCTTTGTTTTTCAGTGTTCAAATCCTCATACCTATTCCTGGGTTGGTTTTTAAACTCAGGTGGGACAGACTCAAGGTCAAATTTTGATTCCTCTGGATTTGATTTGACTTCTTTAAATTTCATTTGAACTTGTATACGAGTTGTTTATGGTCTGTTCCGCAATCAGCATCTGCCTAGTTTGCACTGCTGATATTCCCCGATTCCTTTCACAGATGTGATAGTTCTGATTCCTGTGTATACCATCAGGGGACATCATATGTATCGTCTGCATTTATGTTTCTTATAAGATATATTTGCTATGAATAAATCATAAATTCATTGTGCAGAATTCTATCATTCTACCTCCAGCCTCATTTCTGTCACTAGGTCGATGTTTTCTGACTAATGGTCCTTTTTCCTGGTTCCCAATTTTTGTATTCCAGTCACCCATTATTATTAGTGTATCTTGGTTGCATGTTTGATCAATTTCTGACTGCAGAAGTTGGTAGAAATCATCTATTACATTCTTTTTGGCTGAAGTTGTTGATGCATAAACATGAATGATAATGATATTAACAGGTCTTCCTTGTATGTGTATGGATATTATTCTGTCACTCACAAGTATCTTCCAGAATCCTACTGGCTTTGTTAAAAACTAGCCAGCCTAGGCCAGACAGAAACTCAGAGCTCTGCACAGAGCTAGAGTATGGTTTCAACTTTTGCACCCCTAATTCATGTTGAAAATCCAAGTGCATCCCAAGCAGCAGGAAGCTGGGACTACCATCTTACCTCCCCCTCAGGTACCCTCTCAGTATCATAACAACAGGTAAAATACCACTGACAGTGTTAGGTGATAACTGGCACTTTAGTGCACTGACTGGGAAGCGAATGTAGGTCTCCAACATGGAGCGTTAAAATTCTGCCACTGAATCTCCACTGGCCCCCAGGACCTGACACAGAACCTACTATGACCACAGTAAATGTCAAGTACCCCCTCAGGCCTTGAACCTGTATGCTAAGTACTTCCTAGTGACATTTTTATCTTTCTTCCAACTTGAACTTATTTAGAAAAACAAAACTGCTACTGATCGTCCATGTTTCTTGAATGGGGGGGGGGGGTCTCAAGTGCCAAATGAAGCCTTGGTCTGAATAAACATGGTCATCTTCTTACTGCTTGGGACACACAAGGAAAAATCAGCTCACCAAGAGAAATGGTGCAGATGGTATATTTGGCATCACCAGCCTGCATAGATTGGAGCTGTCACAACTATTTGTACTGAAACCATTTGTGTGGGCCTTGTGTAGATAGATCTAACTTTTTGAAGAGTAAGAAGGGAGTAAGCCATTTTGCCCAGGGAATTGGATGGAGCAACCTCCCTACATTTCCTTCTACCTGCAAAGTACTCCATTCTTACAGTGTTAGAAAACATTTGGTTATGCTCTCTTATGAATCCAGGAGTAGTATAGAGTGTGCCAAATTGAGAACCATTGCCACATGCCATGGTCTGCGTTATGTAGACAAACCACACCAGTGGAGCTGATGGTGGCTAGTTGTAGACTCAGGCTCTTGCCTTGGGGGGAAAAAGATCTCTGTTAGTAAATTCCTGCCCTTCACCTTTGGTTATGGGATGTCTTTTTGTCTGTGTCAAACTTTGACCACTGCAACAGACTTCTTTAGGGCTAGGACAGTGAGCCCCAAATGATCACCAAGGTGGTTTCATACCCTGCTGCTGACCTGGAGAAACTAATAAACATGACTCCTTCAGAAAAAAAAATACATCATCATTGTTATGTATCAAGTTGTATCCAACTCATAGCTGACCCTCTAACAGGTTTTTAGATGCAGTAAATTGTACAGGAGCCTATTGCCCATATTCTCTTGTGAAGCAGCTGGTGGAATCAAACTATGTACCTTTGGATCGACAACACAATCCACCTCTAACACTTAAAGTGTTACTAACTACTAAGCCACCAGAGTTCCCTAGAAAGAGTATTGTTGTTGTTGCTACTGTGTACCATAGTTGAAACTGACTCATAGCTGACCCTCCAGTGGGTTTTCAGAGGCAGTTACGCAGGAGGAGATTGCCCATCTTTCTCCTGCAAAGCAACTGGTGGCCTCAAACTGCATGCCCTCAGAATTGCAGTGCAGCTACTAACCACTAGGCCACCAGAGCTATTCTGCTCCCTGGGGATACTATTTGCTAGACTGGTCACCATAGCTGTTGTCTGTAAAATGGAACAAGTTAATCTCGCTGAACTTTGATTTTCTTGTTTTTCAATATCTGGTGGTCTAGTGGCAAGAAGCTGTGCAGTAATTACAAAGGCACATGGTTCAAATCCACCAGCTGCTCCTTGGGAGAAAGATTGGCAATTTCCTCTTGTGCTATTAACTGCCTCTGAAAACCCGCAGGAAGATAAGCTATGCATCAGTTTCTACTCAACCATACACAACAAACAATAGCAAATTATAGAGTTGTTATGACAGCTCTGATAAGCCATTGAATACACACTGGCGCACTAACTGGAACAAACTATCAATAATGTAATTGTTAGGTGCCATCAAGTCAACTATGATTCACAGAGACCCTATGAACAACAGATCAGAATCTCGTCCTGTCCTGTGCCATTCTAATATGATTGAGTTATATATGTTGTTGTTAAGTACCATCGAGCCATAGGTGACTCATAACTACCCTACAAACAAAAGACCTGAACTCTTGTATGACTTTCATCGTTTCTCCAGGTTCATAGGGTTTCTGGATGCAAATTTCAGAAGGGGATGTCACTCCTGCTTCCAAGCTCATTTTAATCAGGGAGCAACACCAAACACTGTGCACCATGGGTAACTATTATCCCATTTGACACATCAGTGTCATAGTGTTTAGCATCACAGCACCCACGAGTTACCTTTGTACAGCAAATGGACAGACCAGGGCTATACAACCCAGAAGAATTTTTGACCAAAAACAATTAAAAAGAAAACAACACCAAACTCCTGTGCCATTCTTATATGCTTGAGCTATGTATAGCTACCATTATTATTGTTATTATTATCAATATCATGATTATCAATCTTAGTATTTTGCTTAATGCATATTATCATTATGATCATTTTGGAGATGTAATTATGTTAGAGTGCTCTTGAGTATCTGAAACTTGGTAGATGTAAAAGTGTATTAAGACAGAATGGAGAGTAACTATTAAGTTTGTGCACCAGCTCATTTTAACCTGACAAGAACCTTTGAATAAGAGTTCTCACCTTTTGTGATGCAACACTACTGTTCATTTAAGATCAGTGGCCTATCCAGAGGTAAGAAGTAGTATGGACAATGATGTCCTTAAAGGACGAGGAAGTTGTTTTGGTGGTGGAAAGTTATTGAGTAGAACTAGTGAGGGCCCAGATTCTGCCTGTTCTTCATTTCTGAGTATGGGGTGAATCACTGAGAAGGAACACTAAAGGAGTTCTACCAGAAAGAAATATGAGATGGTAGCAAGTATCTGAATCATCTACCAGGAACAGCATCAAACCAGAGAAGCCGTTCTTTAGAGACTAATGGATTATTTTAAAAGTTATCATTTCAATTTGCCTATTGTTGTTAACTGGCATCTAGTCAATTCTGACTCATGATGACCTGAGTGTATGCAGTATAGAGCTGTCCATATTGTTTTCAAGGCTGCAAGCTTTCTAAAGCAAATCACTGACACAATCTTCCCAGCTGCCTCTGGGTGGATACTAATGTCAACCTTTGGGTTTGACCTTTGAGTACTTGATCATTGGTGGTGGTTTCATTCAATAGGCTTTTATTACTTTCTTATGGTCAATAGAGCATAGCAATGAGATTATGCTTTGAGAAGATTGTTGTTGTTAAGTGTCATCGAGTTGTAGGTGACTCCTAGTGACCCTATGAAGGAAAGTCTTAACGCTTGTGTGACTTTCATCCTCTCTCCAGGTTCATAGAGTTTCCAGAGGCAAGCTATTACAGAAGTGGATGCCACTCCTGCTTCCAAGCTTTTTTTAATCAGGGAGCTCCACCAAACACTGTCCACCATGGCTAACCATTGACACATTTGACACATCAGTGTCACAGTGTTCAGCTTCACAGCAACCACAAGTTACCTCTGTACAGCAAGTGGACACACCAGGGCTATACCACCTAGAAGAATGTTTGAACAAAAACAATGTAAGACAGACCTGAGGACAACTGATTTAAAAATCACCCACATTTGGCTAAAAATATGGAATGCTTCAAGAATTTTTGTGTCATACATATAATAAAAAACCATTTTTTTTTTCAGTTTCTGTCTCCAAGATTGGGTGTTTTTTTGGGGGGGGGTTGTTTTGGGGATTTTTTTTGTTCTTATAATTTTTTTCAAGCTTGGGGTTTTGGTAGTGGGAAGCAGAAGCATGGTTTTTCTGTAACAGGAGGATCCACCTAGAGAGAAGGAGAGGAGGGGCGACTTGGGAGGGAAGAGTCACCTAAAAATTGAGACAGACCCAGAGGAAGAGAATTCTGAGGTTGGATGATCCATCTTCAGAGGCTCCCAGAAATACACAAGATCTGAAAAATGAGGGCCACAGGTAAGTGGCCACCAGCTCTTGAAATCGAGACTCCAGGTGTCTGACTTCGTCCAGCTCAGGTGTGGGTTATTCCTTCAGGAAACGAGAACCAAAATCTAGTTTCTGTTGCATCAACGCTGACTCATGAAGACACCAGATGTGTAAGAGGAGAGTTATGTTCCAATGAGATTTTTGTTTCTTTAGTTTTTGTTGTTCCGTAGGGTTGTCAATGGCGATCACCAGGGCTTTTTTTCTGAGGTGACACTGGGTGCACTTGAACCTCCAACTTTCAGGTTACTTGTTTGTACCACCCAGAAACTCTGAGAGGAGAAGAGTATACAATCTGACAGGAGCATTTTCCAGCCTCAGAGGCTTTCTAACTTCAAGACCTCCTTCCCCTTTTCAGAGCTAGAAGAGGGTAGAAGGGGTGATTTTAAAGGAAGATGTTCACTAGGCAGGTGGCTATAAGTCTAACACAGAGATTGGGGAGGGTCTGGCTGGGGATACATAGCTGTCACATTTAGCAGTTTCTAGAAACCATAGGAGTGGATGTGGATGAAAAAGTCTACAAGGTGTATGAAAAGGGACAAGGGCACAAAGCTCAAGGGTCTACAATGAAGACCCACCCCTTCTCATCCTGTGAGTCAGCTTCAACATTTCACTAGTGTGATGGGCCAGATCCACAGGGCAGCCTCAAGACCTCAGAAGGACTGTGATTAAATCTTTCTCCCCCATCTATGATAGCAAGGAAAGGGGGACTATTGTCCCCTGTCCTCCTTCTGTAGCATTGGAGTAAACAGTAACATATTTTAGTAACATGGCCTCTCAGAGTCTGAAGACAGACAAGTGGTCAAAGACTTGATCTTAAGCAAAGAGAAATAAATCCTGGGCTGGGCAGGAGATGGCTCAATCAGATAGTCCTAAGCATGCCCAGTCCCAAAGTGAAAAGGATCAGGAATAAGAACTCTAGGAACTCAAACCTATTTTAGGTTTTGTCAGGCTTCCAGCTGGGAAGGCATGAGTCAGGGTCAGACTCCTCATTCCCCACCCATAACCAAAGACAGAGCCACACACACACACAGAGAGAGAGAGAGACTTAAAGAAAGACAGGACTTCAGAGAACATTTGGAAAAAATAGTGAGTTGTAATGGAAATATCTGTACCCAGAGAGGAGGTCAAGTTATCTTCTACAACCTGGGTTCAACATGAAGGGGGGGAAAAAAACTTGACTGCTCTTGAGACCATGGGAAAGAGTAAATGTGTCGAAGTCTGTTATTGATATACTCACTCTCACTCATTCCTCGCTGCCAAGTCAGAACTGACTCATCCCTGACCCTCCATTGGGTTTCCATGGCAGTAAATCACACAGGGAGATTGTTCAATTTTCTCCCCTGGAGCCACTAGTGGATTCGAACTGCCAGAGAGGTGCTGTGTTTGGGTTCACAGCACAACTCACTACCAGCTATGCCACCAGAGCTCTATTACTTGACTATCACATTGAAATTTTGCTTTTTGAGAAAGAGTTATTATTTTGTGTTTGCTACCGGTTTCTTATGAGGAGTCTTAGATTTAATAGGAAAAAATGCTGTACTCATGGTAGTGGTGTGTCAGTAAGTATCACGAGTCCAACAGGATTGAAAGATTCGTAGCATGGCCATATTCACGTAGGCTTGAAACATTCACCTTACCTAATCAAGTGGATAAAAAATCACATTAATAGAGGAGCAAACCGGGGGGGAGGGGTTTGTGCGGGGAGAAGGGTGCAACAATGAATGAATGGAATTCCAAAATCTCTGTAGATGTTCATTGAAATGAAAAATAAACAAACAAATAAAAAAATCACATTAATAAACAATAACTAGCTTATTCTCATATAACCTTGTATGCCTAACAAAGTCTAAGCACATTTCAAACTCATTCTTTTCTGTTGCTATGTGCTGTCACGTTAACTACGACTCAGAGTGACCCTGTGAACAACCACACTGAACTTTGCCCTATTCTCAGCCAACTTCACCATCTCCCACACGCCGAGTCCATTGTCACGTCACTGTGTCAGTCCATCTTGTCGAGGGTCACCCTCTCCTGCACTGACCTTCTACCCTTCTACACATGACATTCTTTTCCAAGGACAGACCCCTACTACCCCTACTGACAAATACACAAAGTATGGGAGACAGACTTTCTTCATCTTTGCCTCCAAGGAGCACGTTAATTTTACTTTCTCCAGGACAGAATTTTTTGTTCTCTTGACAGTCCATGGCATGTTCAATACTCTATTTCAGCACTACAACCCAAAGGCATCAATTCTTCTGTCCTCCTTAGTCATTGTCCAGCCTTCAGATGCATAGCAAGAAGTTAAGGAGACCATGGCTTTGATCGGGTACACTTGAGTCTTTAGACTGACTCTGTTGCTCTTCAACACTCTGGAGAGGTCACTGACAGCAAACTTTTTGAATGCAATTTGTTTTTATTTCTTGAGTGATTGTGAAATGTGTTGACTGTGGATCCAAGTAAGATGAAATCATTAACCACTTGAATCCTTTGTCCATCTGTCATGATACTGCCTATTAGCCTTGAAGATTTTTGTTTTCTTGTTGAGATTCAATCCATCTTGAAAGCGGCAGTCCTTGACCTTCTGCAGCAAACAAGCTGTGTCATCTGCATAACACGGGTTGTTGATGAGTCTGCCTCTTATCCTGATTCCACATACTTATCCTTAAAGTCCAGTTTATCATTTGATCTCTTTAACACATATTGAAACACAATTGATCTCTTTAAGAATGCAGATTTAAAAGCTACAGGGAAAGGACGTATCTCTAATATATTTCTTGATTTTGAACCAGGCGTTGTTCCCTTGCTTATTCAATAGTTTCCTAGTCTAGATATGTTTAGTATGAGCACAATCATTTGTTCTGGGATTCCCATTCTTCTCAATATGAGCCATAATTTGTTGTAATCAACACAGTCAAATGCCGTTGCATAGCTAATAAAGCACACATAGACATCCCCTCTGCTTTTAGCTAAGATCCATCTGACATCAATAATCATATTCCTTGTGCCATGGCCTCTTCTAAATATAGTTTGTATTTTTAGCAGTTCTCTGTTGCTATACTGTTCTGATTGCTTTTGGATAATCAGACTTTTTGCTTGCATGTGATATTAATGATATTGTTCAACAATTTCCATGTCCTGGTTGATCACCTATTTTGGGTATGGGAGTAAATATATATCTCTTCTAGTCATTTAGTCAGGAAGCTTCCCTTCAGATTTCTTGGCATGACCTGGTAAGCATGTCCAGGCTGCATCAGTTTATTGAAATATGTCAATTGGTATTCCATAAATTCTCAAGGCCTTATTTTTTTTACAATGCCTTCAGAGCAGCTTGATCTTCTTCCTTTATTGTCTTCCATTGGTTATTGATCCTGAAATAGTCAAGTTTCACCAAATTTGGTTGGCTGTTTTTGGTGCTTTGTGTGTGTGTGTGTGTGTGTGTGTTTTCTTTTTACCAGAGGAATGCCTATCTGTGTTTCATTGATTATGCAAAGGTATTTGACTGTGTGGATCACAACAAACTGTGGCTGACTCTGAGAAGAATGGGAATCCCAGAACACTTGATTGTGCTAATGCAAAACCTATACTTGGACCAAGAGGCAGTTGACAGAATTGAATAAGGAAACACTGCATGGTTCAAAATTGAGAAGGGTGTACACCAGGGATGAGTCCTATCTCCATACCTTTTCAACCTGTATGCAGAACAGATTATCCAGGAGGCTGGGCTCTATGAGGAGAAGTGTGGTATTAGGATTGGAGGAAGATTCATCAACAATCTGTGTTAGGCAGATGACACAACCCTGCTTGCTGAAACAGAAGAGGGCCTAAAGCACTTGCTACAGAAGGCCCAGGAGTGCAGCCTTCAATATGGATTGAGGCTCAATTTCAAGACGACAAAGAGTCTCATCACTGGGCCAGTTGGCAGCATCAGGATGGATGGTGAAGAGACTGAGATTTTCACAGCTTTAGTTTGCTTGGCTCCACAGTCAACACTCTTGGCACCAACATCCAGGAAATTAAAAGACATTGCAATGGGAAAGTCTGCTGTTAAGGACTTCGCCAGTGTACTGAAGAGCAGTGTTGTCACTCTGGAGACTAAGGTGTGTTTGATACAGGCCATGGTCTTTGCCATTACTTGCTATGCATCAGAGAGCTGGACAATGACTAGGAATGATAGGAGAATTAATGCCTTTGACCTGTGGTATTAGAGAAGAGTATTGAATACAGCATGGACTCCTAAGAAAATAAACAGGTTTAATCTGGAGAGGGTCAAACCAGGCTGTTCCTTGAAGGCAAGGATTCTGAAGCTTTGTCTGACATACTTTGGACATGTTGTAAGGAGGGACCGGTCCTTGAAGAGGGACGTAATGCTTGGGAGGGTGGAGGGACGGTACAGGAGGGGAAGACCCTTGATGAGATGGATTGATTCTGTGAGTGGAGTGGTGGGAATGTGTTTGAGACAACGAGGTTGGATTAATTCAGTGACTGCGGTAATGGGGAGGCGGTCTTGGAGACAGTGAGATTGGCACAGGACTAAGTGGAGTTTAGGGCTGTTGTACATAGCGTCGCTATGAGTCACAGGCAACTCAACAGCACATACCAACAACAACAACAGTGACTCTATATTCCTTCCATCTTCTTTTGAGGTTTCCTGGATCATTAATGACTTTGCCTATAGTACCTTTCAGTATTGCAACTTGAGACTTGATTTTGTTCTTCACTTCCCTCAGCTTGAGAAATGCTCAGCAAGTTCTTCTCTTTTAATTTTCTAACTCCACCTCTTTGCATATTTGATTATAATACTTTTTAGGTCTTCATGAGCTGCCCTTTGAAATCTTTCAAATCTTTAACATCATCATTTCCCCCCCCCCCTTTGCTTGAGCCTTTTGACATTCAAGTGTGATTTTCAGAGTCTCTCTGACATCCATTTTGCTGGAGGATCAGCTATGAGTTGGTCCTGACTCAATGGCACACACCAACACCAACAACAACACAGAGATCTGACTCATAGACTTTGCAAAGCTGTAATCTTTATGGAAGCAAACCATCATATCTTTATTCTGTGAAGTTTGAATTGCCCAGCTTTTGTTTAGAAGCTTAGCATTTAAACCATGTGCCACCAGAGTTTTTATCTATATACAACAAGTATTAAATAAATCAGGACCAACTGACAAAATTAAAACACTAACATATACTTATTGGTTGCCACGTCCCATTATAAATACTTTACAGTATTGATTTGCTTTATCCTAGCAATAACCAAATGTGATAGATTATTACCACTATTTTACAAGAACCAGAGACTTTGAGAAGTTACTTATTCTAGGTCCTGTGGCTAAAAATGGGATTTCAACCCATGGTAGACTGACTCTGAGCCCACTGAACACCAGATGCCAATACTGCAGATTTAATTTACAAATGGCATTCTATTTTAAAAGCAAGACATTGCATTTAGGGAACTGCACACTCACAGTGTTCCTTTAACTGATTGTATTTTCATTCTTGGCTCAGTGATGATCTGGTGGTGTGTGCAGAGTAAACTAAACTTGGATTTTGTATGGTTATTCCCATACAAAAGAGGTGACCAAACACAGCCACAATTCTGAGGAGGGCACAATATTTTCTCCTCTTGTACACAGTGTCACTATGAGTGAAAATAGACTCAACAGCATTTCATAACTTTGGTGACAAAATTTACAAGACACATAGTTTATAGCAAATAAAGACAGTACTTGGTGATTGATCTGACAGCGTGAAAGATAAGAAGGAAGGAAAGAAGATAGAAGGTGTTTGTATGTGTGCTTGCTGTGGTATTACGTGCTCAATCCTTCTTCGAGCAACTGGTGGATTTTAGAACTGCCTGTCTTTAGGTTGGCAGTGTATAGTGTAATTCCTAGCTGCTAGGCCAACTCGTCTTCTTATATTTGCTATAGAGGCAGTTAAAAAGAAGACCATTATGAGGCCCTCACATTTTCATTTTTTCTTTTTATATTGTTATGTACCATCAAATCAGATCTGATTGGCATAGGAGATTGCCCCTCCCTCTCTAGCAGAGCATCTGGTATATTCAAACCATGCACCTTCGGGATTAATTTTTTTTTCTCCTTCTTCGTTTATAGATGATATATTAAGGCATAGTCCATAGAGGGTTGTGCTACTAACCCAAAGGCTTGTTCCTCTCTTGGAGTTTGAATTCACCAGCAGCTCTGCAAGAGAAAAAGTGAGTAATTCCTACTCATGGGATTTACAGCCTAGGAAAACCCATTGGAGGATCAGCTATGAATTAATGCCTACTCAATGGAAAAATGTGAGTGTCCCTTTATAGAGTGTTTTTCTCAGAGATATGCTTAACAGTGGTCTATTGGATGCCAACTTCTCCCCAGCATCCCCCCTCAAAAAAAACCAAACAAACCCAACCAAAAAAACACCTAGGGTGAAAGTAAAATATTTATAATGACTCCACTTTAGGCATGAAAGGAAATTCCCCTCATCCTAGAAGTGAATGAGTGATAGCAGATACTCATCATCCAATCATATCTGTTTTTCAGATTGGACAGGATGCCCTGGGAGACAGATGGCATACAGAAGACAGGAAGATTCATCTCCAGTGGCGTTGCCTATATCCATACCCACCGCTGCCATTCCGGGTAGTGATGGATGCAGAAAAGCACACTTAGATGGGGAAAAACCCTTCCACATATGAGTCCATCTATGCTCTGCCTGCACGGCCAACCACACAGAGGGATGGACAGCTGCCACCTGCCAAGACAAGCTGGTTGTGGATGCTACCCAGAGCTGAGAGGCAGAAGAGCTGGGATTTGCAGGGAACCAAGTAGCCAGCTCTTGGGGTGCATTGTTCACAGGGAGAGGATGGCCTCCAAAGTCTAGAAGAGCTGCAAGGGAGATGAAAGGGGGGATTTCAGCTGGAGAGAAAGGAGCATGACCCACAAGGGCCCTGCCGAAGAGGGAGAAAATGGATGGCACCCAAGGACAGATGCTAGTCTCCTGAAGAGGTTTTTAGCTGTTCCAGTGGAGAGGGGCTTGTGCATTGTGGGCAGCAGGAGCACATCTAATCTATTATAAAGGTTCCCAGGCAGTGGCAGGTGCCAAGGTTGTAGAGTTAGAGTCAACCTAGCAAAGGGACTCTCCTAACATGCTTCAAAACACAGGAGAAAGTATTCTAAATCTCCTTCAAGTGGAAAAAGGAGTAGTGGCAGATCACAACATTGCCTTCACAATCAATTTCTGTCAATGGATAATTGACTGAAAGGAATATACAGCTGCTGCATGTTGATTTGTCTTCATCCATTTTGACTTTTTAGTGCATTTGGGGCGGGGGTGGGGGGGAGAAATAAAGTGCTTTTAAGTATCTGAAAGTCCTACCTTCTGGGATCTGAGACAGAGGCTGCTCCTAGAACTCTGGCTTTCTCTAGCATTGGGGTGCTGAGTAGCTACCCCTCAATAGTCTATCAGATTCCTGGGGGTAGCATTTGGAGAATCAATATTTATTTTGCAAAGTCTAATACTTTGTTTTCCAAATGAAAAGTGCTACGTTGAAAGTAGCACTCTTACGGCAAAAGGTAAAGAGTACAGAAAGGTTTCAAGGAAGGAAAGAGAAGTAACCGCATTGTTCTACTGAGAATAGAATGCTTAGACCAGCTTTGTCACCATTTCTGGTCAACAGCATCTGTCTCCTAAAACTAATTCCAAATAGAGTCATATACGTGCTACTACCAGATCTGCTCTGGTGGCTTTGTGGTAAGGAGTTGTGCTGCCAACCCAAAGATCACTGATTTGTTAGGAAGAGTCACAAAAATGGTACAGTTGTTAAGGTTTCAGATGGGACTATATGGTCCAGTTTCTCCTTGGAAGCAGCAATCTTGAGGACTGCAAGGGAGGTGAATGAGAGCAAGATTTTTTTGGTGTTTGCAATAGGGAGGTGCAAGAGGAAGTCTTGTTACTTTTCCCTCTTTGTCCTGGAAAAAGGAGTTCTTTGTTGCAGTCAAAGCCCAATTCATGGTGAAGTCATCCATGAGGGACTATTGGAATATACAGACTTTTCAGTGACTGGGTTTTGTCACCAGGCCTTCCTTCTTAGTCTCTTTGTCTAGAAGCTTAGCACTCAGGAGCAGCAATTTTGAAAAATACTGCATAACTTAGGAGAGACTGCATTATGCTGTGTGAACTAACTCCGTCTCATAAGGACAAATATTGTATAAGACCATTATTGCAAAAATAAAAGGATAACTATTGAAACATGTAAGAGGACCCAAAGGGAGAAAGGCTGGAAGAAGAGGGGTTAGGGTGGGTAAGTGTGAAACCACAGGGTTGCACAGTTTGGTGAGTAGAGGGAGGGAGTAAAGGAAATGGGGACAATATGGCAGGGACCTGAAAAGATTGCATAATAATGGCCAAGGTCCAATGGTGATTGATTTTACAAAACATAATGCATGGGAATGATTGTATTTAACACAAGGTGAATGAAGAATAGTGTGAAACATGATGCATACAAACTTTGTGAGCAAGCCAATATAAAAACAAACAAACAAACAAACAAACAAACCAAAACCTTTCTGAAGAGCATTATGTTGAGAGAACGAAATCAGTTGCACAAGGAAAAATACTGTATAAAATTATTGTAGAATGAGTATGAGGATCCAAGTGGGAGGGGGAGGTGGAAGCAGATGGGTGAAGAGATATGTGGGGGGGAATGGGAGGATTAATCATGGGATCATATTATTTTATGGGGGAAGGGAAATGGGAAGGATCTGTGTGAAAAACAATGCATTTGAATTTTGTAAATAAAATAATATAAAATAGAATATATATGAACGAGTATATGAAACACAATGCAAGTGTAAAAAACAATGAATATGAATAAAATATACTATAAAGGTATTATTATATGAAAATCAATTAAAAAAAAGAAGGGGGGAAACCCCTTTTATCTGTGCCAAAGCAACACAAAAACTAATAACAAATGATGGTTATGCTTAAGATTCATTTTCTGGGAACTGAATCTAGATTTCCTAGATGGAAAGCAAGAATCTTACCACTGAAATACCTCTATCCTCTTAGAATACACATTAATATAGAATGCATTCCTTGTCTTATTGACATTCTTTTTAATCTTCTCCTTCAACTGTCTTCCTTTGCTATTTACCACATCTCACCAAGTATTGTTGTTGTTAGGTGTCATAGAGCTGACTACTACTCATACCTCCCCATGAACAACAGATCTGAATCTTACACTATACAGTGCCATCAACATCATCTCTGATATTCTTGACACTCTTGTTACAGTCACTATGACAATCCATCTTGGTGAGTGTCTTTCTCTGTTTCACTGACCCTCCACATTTCTAAGCATTTATTTTTTCCAAAGACTGACCTTTCCTAACAATATGCCCAAAGTATGTAAGATGGAGTTTCCATATATGCTTCTAAGGTGCACCCTGGTAGCTCTTTCTCCAAGATGTATTTGTTTGCTTTTTTGACAGTCCATGGAATAACCTATATTTTTCTCCAATATTATAACTCATAAGCGTCAATTCTTCTTTGGTCATCCATATTTATTGTCCAATTTTTAGATGCATAAAAATAATTGAAAAGACCATGGCTTAAATCATATGCACTTAGTTTTTAAATCGGCATCACTGCTTCTTAACACTTTAGAAATCTTGGCAGCAGATTTCCCCAATCTAACACACCTTTTTTTATTTCTTGACTGCTGATACCAAAGGTGTTGATTGTGGATTCAAGCAAGATGAAGTTGTTGACAACGTCAATCTTTTCACTATCTGTTATGATGTTTCCAACTGGCCCAGTGGAGAGGACTTTTGTTTTCTTGATGTTGAAGTGTGATCCATATTGAAGGCTGTAGTCTTTGATATTATGCAGAAAATGTCTCAAGGATATCATTACTAATGCCAGCTGGAACTTGACCGAAAGAAGAGAATTTCTATTTGTGTTTTATTGACTAGACAAAGTACTAGACTGCACACATCGTAACAAATAATAGTTAACATTGAGAAAAAACGTGGACCACAGAACACTTAATTATGTTTATGTAAAACCTATACCAAGACCAAGAAGCTGTTGTCCGAACAGAGTATGGGACTACTACATGGTTTAAAACCAAGAAAAGTGAGTGTCAAGACTGTAGTCTTTCTTTGTACCTATTCAGTATGAATACTGAGCAATTCACTTGAGAAGTTGGACTATAAAGAAGAATGTACATCAGGAGTGCAGGAAGACTCAACAACCTACATTATGCAGAGGAGATAACGTTGGTTGCTGAAAAAGAGGAGGGCTTAAAATGGAGTGTGGAAAGGATATAGGGTATAATTTTGATCCTCTTTACTCATCAGTATTTGAATTAACTATTTTCATTTGTGATGCAGAAAAGGATACAGTGAAGGACAGAGTATAATTGCAAATTAAGCTCCAGAATTCCCATAGGTGTGTATATGGTGCTGAAAGTGGGATTCAGAGCATTGCAAGTGGATTTAGCCATAGGTCAACTCTAGGTTCACTAGGACCATCCCTCAGTCTCACCCGTATCCCCTTCTTTTACACTGATTGATATGATCACAAAAAGACTAAACGAAGTAATGAGCAATTAAGATTACAGTGAATAGGTTCATATGTCAGTTTGGCTGTACCACATTTTATTCATTAATTCGTCTATTGATGGGAATTTGGGTTGTTTCCTTCTTTTAGTTATGATCAATAATGTTACATTAATAATGAATTAATAATTAATAATGAACATAGATGTACATTTGAGTCTTTGGTTTGAATTCTTTTGAATATATAAGTAGGAGTGTAGTTGTTCGAGAATGGCAATTCTATAATGTTTTCTACGTGAAGTAAACAAAAATCCTGCCACTGGACCAACAGGCAACATCACTATAGATGGAGAAATAATTGAAACTATCAATGACTTCATTTTACTTGAATCCACAATTAATACACGTTGTGCTTGCAGTCAGGAGATCAGGAGACGTATTGCACTGGGTAAGTCTATAGTTAGAGACCTCTCCAAATTATTGAGGAGTGATGATATGATATCAGATTAAGGATTAAGGTGTGCCTGATTCAGGCCATGGTCTTTTTAGTCACTTGCTATGCATTTGGAATCCGGACAATGACTATGATGACAGAAGAATTGATTCCTTTGATTTGTAGTGTTGGAGAAGAATATTAAATACCCCACAGACTAGAACAAATATATGTCTTGTAGAAAGTGCAGCAAGAATGCTCCTTAGAAGCAAAGATGATAAAGTATCATCTCACATACTTCGAGCATGTTGCTAGGAGAAGTTATTCACTGGAGAGGGACATCCAGCTTGCAAAGGTGAAGGGATAGCAAAGAAGAAAGCTCTCAACTGGATGGATTGGCACACTAACTGAAACAGTGGGCTTGAGGGAGTTGGAGAGTGTGAAGATGGCACAAGATAGGACAGAATTCAGATCTGTTGTTCATAAGGTCTCTTATGAATCCTGCTTGACTCAAAAGCACTCAACAAGAACATGCTTTTATAGGAATCAACAAATTTTCCATAGCAGTTGAATAAATTTGTTATCAGTTCCACCAACAATTTCTCCACATCCTCACCAATACTTATTTCCTCCTTAATGTATAATAACATTTCTTGTTGGTGTAAATTGGGATCTTGTAGTTTTGGCTTGAATTTCTTTTTTTTTTTATTT
>NW_006399840.1:3610950-3623293 GCF_000299155.1 Elephantulus edwardii | reverse complement strand
GTTTATTTTCTCTAGAGAATGATTCTTTAACTATTTTTGAATTGGGGTTGTTTTTCCTTTTGTTGTTGAGTTTTTTAAATTCCTTACATATTTTTGGATATTGAATCCTTATATCTCTTTCATTATGTAGACTATCTATTGCTTTTCTTGATTTTTGTTGCTGTTAAATGTCATCTAGTCAAGTACAGCTTATAGCAACTTACAAGGTCTGAACGCTGTCCTGTTTTGTGCTACCCAAAGCAGTCAATTTATCGGCTTGAGGGTCTTCCTCTCTTTCATTGACATTCCGTAATTCCAAGCATGATGTTCCTCTCCATGCAAAAGCCTTTTCTAACAACATGGCAAAAATATGTGAAATGAAGTTTTGTCATATTTACCTTCAAGAAGCACTCTGACTATACTTCTTTTGATATGATGCTAGGAAGGGTGGAGGGTCAGTGAAGGAGAGGAACACCATTGACCAAGTGGATTGATGCAGGGAGTACTTGTGTGTCAGGAAGTGTGAGGATGGCACAGGATAGAACAGGGTTCAGATCTGTTGTCCGTGGCACTAGATGACACCTAACAACAACAATCTTATTTTTTAATACAAAAGCTTTTTATTTTAATGACGTCCACCTTACCTTTTTTTTTCCCTTCTCTGCTTTTGGGGTCATAGCAAAGAATCTATCGCCAAATCCAAAGTCATGATCCCCCCCCTTTTTTTTTTATAAATGACATGTGCTGAGCAGGGTGAAAGTGGAGAGGGTGCAGTTATAGTGGATTCTTCCATGTGGCTGAAAGTATATGGCTTCATTAATTCTTTCTTACATCATGTCTACTAGCTTCAATTTTAAACAAAGGATTTGATTTTCAGGCTGAGGCATTATCTGACAAGAAGTTTCAAAAAGTTATTGACAGAACAAAAATTAACTCTTGTATCCATTTGCAATTCTTTGGGTTCCCAGTAGAGATGATCCAGATAGAAAAGTGAGTGAATATAAGGGTACAGACTTGAGGGAAGATGACTTGATTAATAGGAAGATTCTTTTGAGTCATTCCATAAACTGGCTTCTCCTTCCTTATTTCCTCCAAGCAAATCATTACGTGCTCAATAACTCATTCTTTACTGAATATAAGTGCAAGGCATAGTCTAAGAAATTGGCCATAGTAATGGAACTTGGTGTTCTTTCTTTGTGCCCCTAAGATAAATATTTGGTGACTATTTCTATCTGAGTATTTGGTATTATATGTGTGTTTGTCTCTCTGCCTTTCTTTTTGATACTTGAGAATGAGGATTCTGTTTTTAATCTTTGTGTTTCTAGTGCTTAGCAAGGACTTATAATGGGCTTTTGGACAAAGAAATAAAGGAATGACCTTAACAAGATTCTATGTTATTATAGGAAGACAAATTGATTTGAAAATAAATGTGTTCATTAAATGAGCTGTGATAGAAATCTAGACAGGAAACATTGTCAGGAGGGAACAGTCCTTGAAGAAGGACAACGTACTTGGAAAAGTGGATGGTCAGCACAGGTAAATAAGACCCTGGATGAGATGAATTGACACAGTGACTGTACCAATGGAGTAAGATGTGTCAGGGATGGTGAAGTTAAGGATAGGGCAAGTTTCACAACCATCATTCATGGGGTCACTATGAATTGTAGTTGAATAGACAATACACAACAACCACAACAATAACATGTATCTATAGTCATTTCTGCTCTGCATCATTTAGTTGGAACTGACCATAGTTAATCCTCCAGGAGCTTTTCAGAGGCACCAAGTTACATAGAAGGAGATTGTCCATCTTTCTTCTCAGGAGCAGCTCGTGGACTCTAACTGCATGCCTTTTTGTATTGGCAGTGGAACTCCTTACCACCAGGTTACCAGAGCTCACTTCTATCTAGAAAGTATAAAAAAAAGAGGTCCATTCTAAGAGTGAGTGATATTCCTGAGCTACACAGGTAGATGCTAAAATATAACCCACATTGACGTACGTAGTCTTTGATCCTCTGCAGCAAGCATTTCAATGTCCTCTTTACTTACAGCAAGCAAAGTTGTGTAACCTGCACAACACAGGCTGGTAATGAGTCTTCTTCCAATCATGATTCCATATTCTTCATATAGCCCAGCTTCTCAAATGATTTGTTCTGCATACAGATTGAATAGGTATGGAGAAAGGATACAGTCCTGACACACGCCTTTCTTGATTTTAACCCATGTAGTATTGCCTTGCTTCTTGGTTTAGGTATAAGTTTTACATGATAAAAATTATGTGTTTTGGGATTCCAATTGGTCTTAATGTTACCCATAGTTTGTTATGATCTACACAGTCAAAAGTCTTTGAATAGTCAGTAAAACACAGATAGACTTTCTTTTGATACTTGTCTACTGTCATCCAAGATTCATCTGACATCAGTAATGATATATATCTAGATCTAGATATAAATATCTTTTACAAATTTCTGGTAGCTTTTGTCAGTGTACATTTCTAGCCATTTTTAGATAATCTTCAGCAAGATTTTATTTGCATCTGGTATTAATGATATTAATGGTATTGTTTGGTAATTTATACATTCTGTTGGATCATCTTTTTGGGGGGGAATGGAAACGAAATATAAAGCTTTTCCAGTCAATTGTGCAGGTAGATGTCCTCCAAATTTCTTAGTCAGTGTATAATTATGACAGATGGAGAAAAGGTAGAAGCTGTAAATACTTTAATCTGGCTTAGATCCTTAATTAACACCTTTGGCAACAGCAACCAAGTGATCAAGACATTTATTGAATTGGGAAATTATATTTTCAGGGATCACTCCAAAGTTCGGAAGAGTAATAATGTCAGCTTAAAGGCCAAGGTTCACTTGATTCAAACTTTAATCATTTTAATTAGTTGTTTTATAGTTGAAAGTTGAACAATAATTACAAATGGCAGAAGAATATACACTTTAGAATTTTGATACTGGAGATCTGCCATGGGCTGCCAAAAAAGACAAATAAAAATGTCTTAGAAAAGTTGCTGCCAGGGTTCTCCTTAAAGGCAAGGATAGTGAAACTTCATCATCTGTCAAAGGCATGTTGTTAGGAAAGACCAGTCGTTGGAAAAGAACGTCATACTTGGGAAGGTGGAAGGTCAGTGAAGGAGCAGATGACCCCCAGCGAGATGGACTGACATAGTGAGTCTAACAGTGGACTCAAGTATGTCAGAGATGCTGAGGATGGCATAGGATAGGGCAGGTTCTCATCCCTTGTTCATAGGGTCACTATGAGTTGTATGGACTCAACCGCGTGTGAGAGTAACAACAATACACAGGTAAATAGGGGCTAGAATGACAGAAACATTTCAGTTAGACACCGAGCAAAGATATGATCATAGTGTCATGGAACAGCATTTTGAGTTACAGAGATGTGGATGTATGAAAAATTAATTATGATGAGAACATAGGTGTGGACAGATGTTTGGTAAAAATCCAAAAATCTAAAGAAAATCCAAGAGGCTGTGCAAAGAAGTTTAGATTTTATCTCCAGGGCAATGAAAGACTGCTAAGGGTTGTAAGCATGGGCAGTATTTGATCAGAATTATAATAGTTCGGATTTTTAAAAATAATTTTTTATTTTATACTTGTTTGCTTACATAGTTCATATACATTGTTTTTCACACCAGATATTTCAAATTTACTTCACCTATCCTTCCCTCTGCCCATAAAATTGCACAACCCTATGATTATCCCCCTCTGCCTATCCTCACCCTTCTCCTTCTATCTTCCTCCCCCCACTGGATCGTCATACCCATTTTACTAGTTATCTTTCTGTTTCCACAATAATGGTCCTATGCAGTACTTGTCCTTATGGGACTGAGTTAGTTCATTTAATATAATGCTCTCTAGTCCCTTCCAAGTTATGTGGTAATTTAAAAAAATAATTGCTACTGCATGCTGCATAGTATTCCATGATGGGAATGTACCAAAATTTCTCAATCCATTCGATGGTAGTAGGACATTTGGGCTATTTCCATGATCTTGGAATGGTGAACAACCCTGCTATGAACATTGGTAAGCATATCTCAGTTTGTGTCTAATTTCTAATTTTCTCAGGGTATATTCCAAGCAGTGGAATAGCTAGATCATATGGAACTTCTTTGTTGAGATATTTGAGTAAATGGCAAACTGTTTCCTAGAGTGATTATACCATTTTACAATCTCACCAACAATGTATAAGAGTTCCTATCTTTCTACATCCTCTCCAATCTTTATTACTTGCAGTTCTGTAAAACATTGCCATTGCTACTGGAGTGAGATGGTGTCTCATTTTGGTTTTGATTTGCATCCCTCTTATTGCCAGTGATTTTGAGCATTTTTTCATGTGAATATCTGAATATCTTCTACTGTGAAAGGTCTTTCCATGTCTTTTGCCCATTTTGTAATTGTGTTAACAGTCTTTTTCTTGTGAAGGTCCTATAGGATTCTGTGACTTTTGTTATGAGATTCTTGTCTGAGATGGTATTGCCAAATGTTTGGGTTCTCCCACCCCAGTTTTTTTTTTATTTTTTCAGTTTGTTGGAAAATGTTTTTGATGTACACAGGGATTTAATTGTTAGAAGGTCCCATTCATCAACTTTATTTTCTCCTGGTTGTGTTTTTCAGGCTGTATTTGTCAGCCTTTTCATACCTGCTTTGCCTCTTATCATCTTCATGGTTTTGGACTTTACCCTTAGGTCTATGATCCTCTTTGAGTTGACTTTTGTGCATGATGAGAGGTGTGCATCCTGCTTCAGTTTTCTGCAAGAAGTAGTCCAGTAGTTTCCACTTGTTGAAAAGGTTGTTGTTTCCCCATTTAATAGGTTTTGTTTCCTTGTCAAGTATCACTTGATCATAGATGTTGTTATTGTTGTTGTTATGTGCCATTGAGTCTCCTGCGATTCATTGTGACCCTATGTACACCAGCCCTAAAGCTGCTCTATCTTGTGCCAATCTCACTGTCTCCAACGCACCTACCCTCATTACCGCAATCACTGAAATCAATCCATCTCTTCAAAGGTCTTCCTCCCCTGTGCTGTCCCTCCACCCTCCCAAGCATAATACAAAGGCTGCATCTGTGTTAACAAGACAGAGAATTACAATCAAAGTAAAAACTTTAAAGAGCAAAGTTTACATAGCAAAAGAGGAAGAAAGACTGAAAATACAGCAGGAGTAAGTAAGCTATGTCAAAAGAGAGGAAATAATTGGAGAAGAGTAGATGAAGAGACTGGTCTTTTACTGATGGGTAAATGATTCATCTCACTGAAAGAAAAAAAATAGGTAAACTTTGGAGAATTTAGGAATGACTACAGAATTAGCCCTGGATTTTTACATGGATAGCCCATCTATCTAACTTTTCCAACAAAGTTAAAGGTGGTATTGATGGAAAGATAAAGACCAAGGGTGGGAGAACATTTCAAAAAGTTGATAGAGGTGTTGAAGGGTAGTTTTGGATATTGAGTTTAGGGGGTAGACTACATACACATAAGGCTGGAATTGAGAGCATTCAAAGGGATTTCATGTATCTCAATTTTTTTTAAAGTCTCTCTGACAGAAAAAGGCAGAAATTTCTAAAATATATTAAACTAAGTAAATATGATGTTAAACAGAAATTGTATTCTATTTTTAATTTTTTTAATTTTTATTATTATTAATTTTCATGAAAGTTTACAGACTTTGGATTTCCATCCATTCATTGTTGCATTTTTCTCCCTGCCCATCCCTCCCTCATTGTATTCTATTTTTAATGAGACATAAAAATCTGAAAATTTAAAAACAATCTTATTGTGTGTCAGTGAAAGTTCATTCATAGAGCAGTTTAAGGTTCCATCAGCAATTTCTATACAAGTTGTTCAAGGCTGTTTTGGTTGCATTCTTTATAAAGTGTGAACATTCTTATTTTTCTTCTGGTTCTTGTCTCTGTTAATATAGTTTCTCTACCTAATTCCATTTTTATCTTTGCTTTAGAGTAATTGTCGACTGGTTCCAAATAGATGATGTGTAAAAGGAGCACAATACTGATAGGTGGCCCTTGCTTTGTGAGTTAATCTGTTACCAGTCATAAGGTGACCCTGGAAGTTAGTCTAAAGAATAATTTCAGGGCAGCAGATTCAGAGTCCTCTAGTCTCAACCAGTTCAATAAATCTTCTTTTCCAAGGAATTTGAGATTCTGGCCCACATTTCTCTCTCATTTAATCTGCATCCAACTACTGTGACACTCATTAAATGGCCTGTAGTGTACCCAGGAGCCATCTAGTTCTGGTCTTGGAGTGGATATTGCTGTGGTTCATACACATTAGTTATGAAGTGTTCATGGTTCAAATCATTAGCTATGGCTTCCTTTTTGAATATTTGGTTTCTTTCTCTTTTTCTCTCTGTGAGTTGTTATTGTTATGTGCCATTGAGTCACTTGCGACTCATAGCAACCCTGTATATAACAGCCCTGAAACCTGCCCTATCCTGTGCCAATCTCACTGTCTCTGACACACCTACCCCATTACCGCAGTTACTGAATCAATCCATCTAGTCCAGGGTCTTCCTCTCCTGAGCTGTCCCTCCACCCTCCCAAGCATGATGTCTCTCTCCAAGACCTGGTTCCTTCTTGCAACATGTCCAAAGTATGTCAGACAAAGCTTCAGAATCCTTGACTCTAAAGAGTAGCCTGGCTTCACCCTCTGCAAGACAAACCTATTTGTTCTCCCTATTAGTAGAGACCAAGAATTTATCTTAAATGGCCACTAACAAATTTCTAAGACAATAGATACTGCTCACCACATCAGGATGTGGAACTTAACTTTTTAAAGTATATTATGTCAATTGGCAAAGATATTCCATAATATTACTATTCTAAAGCTTCAAACCCAGAAAACTAATCTCATGAGACCATGCCTAAATGTTATCTGTAATTGTATCCCCTGTGTGCTGTATCTTCATCAAGATGTGTACATGTTACCCTCATCCACTGTAATGAAAATGCACACACATTTAATCAAGATAAAAAAAATATGAAGACCAGGCAAAGCATTGGCAGAGATTGGGACTGGAATTATGAGTGTCAAAAGTTCAAAGATGAAACAATTAGGAAGTGCCATAAATAGAAATCAAGGTTATGGTAACACACAAACCATACCCCAAGTATAAATGTGAATACTGCTATGCTAGTAGCAAGATAGGTTTGCAGACCATAAATTTGATGTGACACAAATTTAAACAGTTGTGTCATTTTCCCTTGCAGTGCTCAGCAGCTCAGCCCCATAAGCAGTGTCAGATGGATGACTGGATTGACCCAAGGCAGGGGGGCGTCCATATCCTATGTAGTAGAAGGACAGAGCAGAGGACTCTTCCCTGCAGAAGCAGCTGAGTCCTTAGTGGAATGCCAGTGTCCAAGTAAGAAGCACCCTGCAAAAAACCCTTGAGTACTTTTTTCACAGAAGAAATTCCAGAAAATATTATGGTACAGGTCTGGTCAAGATTAAAACAAAGATAAATTAAGCTTTCATAATTTAAAAGTTTTTAAAAATATGCCAATTGACATAGATTTTTAAACACACACACACACACACACACACACAACACACACAAACCTCTTTGTTGTAATTGTGCATCATCAAGTCAGGCAACTTATAGCTGACCCTGCGTGGATTTTAAGAAGCAGTGTATCACATGGGAGTTGATTGCTCATATTTCTCCAGGAAAGCAGCTGGTGGATTTGAACAGTGTGCCTTTGGGTTGACAGTGTAATTCTTCACCATTAGGCAAACAGATAAATCAAGAAAAACAAAACAAAAAAACCTTTTCAGCTAAGAAAAAAAATCTTGTAACAAAAGATCACTAACTTGATGTGATTCAAAATTTCTCTGAAACTAACAGGCAGTATCATACTTACATAGCAGGCAAGTCTTATTAAAGTAGGAACAAGATGAAGATGACTGCTGTAATACTTAGTCATTTAACACTGTTCTAAAGTTAAAACACTGAAAATAGCAGAAAAGAGATTGGATTGCAAATACAAACATAGTAAGAAAAATTATCGTTATTTACATTTTTATTATCTCCTTTGAAAACCCCTGAGGACGAATGGAAAAAATATTTGAAATTGTTGTTGTTATGTGCCGTCGAGTCGCTTGCGGCTCATAGCGAGCCTATGTACAACAGCCCTAAACTCTGCTCTGTCCTGTGCCAATCGCACTGTCTCTGACACTCCCATCCCAATTACCCCAGTCACTGAATCAATCCACCTCATAGAGGGCCTTCCTCTCCTGCACTGTTCCTCCACCCTCCCAAGCATGATATCCCTCTCCAGGGACTGGTCCCTCCTCACAACATGTCCAAAATATGTTAGACGGAGCCTCAGAATCTTTGCCTCCAAGGAGCCACCCGGTTTAACCCTTTGCAGGACAAATCTGTTTGTTTTCCTAGCAGCCCATGGTATTCTCAAGAGTTCAAAAAGAGGTCAGTTTCACAATTATTATTTTTGTTGTGTACCCTTGAGTTGGAACCGTCCCAGAGCTGACCCTCCAGCAGGTTTTCAGAGGCAATGAGTCACATGGGTGGAGATTGCCCATCCTTCTTCTGCGGAGCAGCTGGTGATCTTGAACCATGTGCCTTTGTGATTGCAGTGCAGCTTCTTGCCACTAGGCCACCACACTGTTTCTTTTGTTGTTGTTAAGTGCCACCTAGTCAGCTCTGACTCACATCAACTCTGTGGAGGAAACATGAACAACATAGTACCTCATATTCTACCATCCTCACAATTGCTTCTTTTTCACTTCATTGTCAGTCCCTTTTGTTGAGTGTCTTTTTCTTTTTTGCTGACTATCTACTTTACCAACTATGATGTCTTTATCTAGGGACGGACCTCTCCTGATCAGCTATATGGAGTTACAAGATCTCCTAATAACATTTGAGCCTTCATCCAAAGTATGGCTCTGTATCCTTACCTCTAAGGAACGTTGTGGATGTGCTTCTTCTAATACGCATTTGTTTTAGCTTTTTGACACTCCATGGTATACCCAATATTGCTCACCAACATCGTTACCAATACCACAGTCTACCTGTCACATGCCCAAGAGGCATTTGAAAATACCATGGCTTGGGTCAAGCATACCTTAACCTTCAAAGTAATATCTTCATCTTTTGACATTTGGTCCATAACATCAGATTTGTCTAGTGCAATAAATATTTCCTTTGATTTCTTACCTGTTTACTTCATGGACATTGTAGAAAAAAAAAACAACCCAAAAACCTTTGACAATTTCAATCTTTTCTCCATTTACTGTAATATGATTTAACCAGTTATGAATATTTTTTTCCTTAATACTGAAGTGTAATCCTTTCTGAAGACTGTACTCTTTTGTATTTCTCTTTAAGTGTTTCAAGTCCTCTTTGCTTTCTGCAAGCATGGCCCAAGTTGTTAATGAGCATTCTTTCAACCCTGATGTAATATTCTCCTTTGGAGAGCCCTATTTCTCACTTTGTTGTTCAGTCTTGTTATTGCTTCTGCAGTTGTTCCTGCACCTCGGTTTTAACCCAGCTAAATCCGTGCAATCTGGACTATCCTAGCAGCTACCTGAAGAGACTGGCTGACACAAGGCAAGTGGAAAGGCAGTTCTTCATTCTGAGCCTATCTGGTGGATTGTCCAAGACACACATTGGTTTGAAAAAAACGTCTTGTGTATTCCATCAGTATCTCAAATGATAGTAATGGCTGTGTTTTTCTGTAAAGCTGTGACCAACCTGATAATATATTACCTTTGAATTTTTCCTACTTCATTCTCTCTTTTACTCTTGATGCCCTGGGCAGTCTACTTCTCTAAGCCCCTTAACATGTAATCTTTGCCACAGGCTCTACTTTCTAAACAATGTAGACTAAAACACATTCCTACATAACATCACATTACATATGAAAGAAATAATACATGGATTAGGGCATCACAATGTAAAGAAAGAAAATCCATAAGAGAGCTAGAAAAAATTAAATTATCTCGTTTTAAACAGAAATACATTTAAGTGGCATAGGGAATCTTTAGAACACAAAGCTATAGACAGATCTGAGTTTATACAAAATTTAAAACCTCTGCCGGGTAAAAATATGTCAAAATACTGCCAAAAAAACCCAAGGAAGCATTTCTAATGCTTTTGGTAGAAATATGTTGTTGCTGTTATGTGCCATTGAGATGACTGACTCATAGCAAGCCTAGTACAACAACCCTGAACTCTGCTTCAACCCTGAGTCAATTTCATCATCTCTGTTACATCTACTCCCATTACTCCAGTCACTGAGTCAATCCATTTCATCCAGGGTCTTCCTCTCTTGTGTTGTCCCTCCACGCTTCCAAGCATTATACTCCTCTCCAAGGTGTGGTCCCTCCTTGAAACATGCCCAAGGTATGTCAGATAGAGCTTCAAAATCCTTGTCTCTAAGGACCAACTTGGTTTTACCCTCTCCAAAATGAGCCTGTTTGTTATCACCTTATCTTTTCAAGTCCTCATTGAATATTTCCCATTCATTCACCTCCCCCATCCACCAATTAATCCCTGCTACCTTGGTGATTTCCCCTTTTGCTGGCCTCTTCCCTTCCCCCGTCCCCTTTGAACATTTATACACATTTTGCTCAGTTATCCTTCTATTTTAAACATATCCTTCTATTTTTGAATGGTCTTATGCACTATTTGTCATTATGAGACTGACTTATTTTACTCAGCATAATGCTCTCACTTATGTGTCAAAGACATTAATAGTTAGTTACCTGTGGCCAACAGTGCTTGGTGGAGCTCCCCAAGTAAAACAAGCTTGGAAGCAGGAGTGGCATCCACTTCTGTAACAGCTTGCCTCTGGAAACCTTATGAACCTGGAGAGAGGATGAGAGACACACAAGTGTTGAGGACTCTCCTTCATAGGGCAGTTATGAATTGCCTACGTCTGAACAACACTTAACAACAACAACATAGAATATATACCAGTTTTTCAATATATTTGTTGGTGGAAATTTGGGCTGTTTCAATTTTTTTGCTACTGTGAATAACGCTACTATGAACATAGGTGTACATATCTCCTTTGGTATCCAGTCCTGATTTCCCCAGGGTTTATTTCTAGTAGTGGAATAGTTGTGTCATATACAAGTTCACACTGAAGCTAAAGAAAATGAAATCAAATCCACAAGAACCAAAATTAGACCTTGAATTTATCTGACTTGAATTTAAAAACCATCTCAGGAATAGGTTTGATGTGGGAGGATATCAAGAATATCGTCCATGATGAATGCAAAAAGTCACTACAGAGGATGAAGAAAAGAGTGAGATGGATATCTGAAGAGACACTTAATATTGAACTAGAGCACCACAAAGCCAAAATAAAGGGAAGAAATCAGGAAGTCAAGGATCTGAACAGAAGATTTCTTTTTTTTTCCCAAAGGGGAACTCTGGAACACAAAACAAAGTGTTAACAATGAAATGTGCAAAGAACTAGAATCAGAGAATCAAAACGGACAAACTCACTCAACATTCCCTAAGCTGAAAGAACTGAAAAACAAATTCAAGCCTCTCATTGCAATACTTAAAGAAGTTATGGGCAGAATATTGAATGATCCAAGATGCATCAAAAGAAGATGGAAGAAGTATAGAGAGTCACTGTGCCAAAAAAGAATTGCATGATACAGAAGAATTTCACAAAACAACATGTAACCAAGACTCAATGGTGGTGAAGAAGAAGTTCAAGCTGCTTTTAAAGAATTGGCAAAGAAAAAGGCCCCAAGAATTGATGAAATATCAATTGAAATATTTAAGCAAACAGATCTGGCCCTGGACATGCTCCCCAATTTGTGTAAGGAAATCTTGAGGATAACTGCCTGGCCAACTGACTGGAAGAGGTCTATACTTATTCCCATTCCAAAACGAGGTGATCCAACAGAGTATGTCACCGATATTACAGGCAAGCAAAATCTTGCTGATGATTATCCAAATATAGTTGTTGTTATGTGCTGTCGAGTCATTTGCGACTCATAGTGACCCTATGTACAACAGCCCTAAACCCTGCTCTATCCTGTGCCAATTGCACTGACTCTGACACACCCATTCCGATTAACCCAGTCACTGAATCAATCTATCTCATAGAGGGTCTTGCCCTCTTGCGCCGTCCCTCCACCCTCCCAAGCATGATGTCCCTCTCCAAGGACTTTTCCGTCCTTGCAACATGCCCAAAGTATGTCAGACGAAGCCCCAGAATCCTTGCCTCCAAGGAGTTGCTTGGTTTAATCCTCTCCAGGATGAATCTGTTTCTTTCCTTGGCAGTCCATGGTACATTCAATACTCTTCTCCAGCACCACAGCCCAAAGGCATCAATTCTCCTT
>NW_006399840.1:3587634-3608887 GCF_000299155.1 Elephantulus edwardii | reverse complement strand
ATTATCAATGCATCTTGATTGCATGTTTGATCTATCTCCAACTGTAAGAGTTGGTAGAAATCATCTATTTCTTCTTCTTTGGCTCTGGTTTTTGGTGCATATATCTGAATGATAGTGGTATTAAGCTCAAGGAACTGAAGAACAAATTCAATCCTCAAGCTGCTATAATTAAGGATGCTTTAGGCAGAATATTAAATAAATTATCCAGGAAATAGTAAAAGAAGATGCAAAGATTATACAGAGTATTTGTATTAAAAGGAATTGGCACAGAATAATTTCATGAAACAACATAAGAGCAAAAGTCTGTGGTGATGAAGGAAGAAGTTCAAACTGCTTTAAAGGAATTAGCAAAAAAATAAGGCCCCAGGAATAGATGGTATACCAATTGATGTATATCAACTAACAGATGGTGCACTAGATGTGCTCGCCAAATTGTGCCAAGAAATCTAGAGAAAAACCACTTGGCCAACTGACTGGAAGAAATCTATATTTGTTCCTATTCCAAAGAAAGGTGACCAAACAGAGTGTGGAAATTATCAAACAATATCATTTGTATCACATGCAAGCAAGATTCTGCTGAAGATTATCCAAAAACAACTGCAACAGCACATCAACAGAGGACTGCCAGAAATGCAGGCTGGGTTTAGAAGGGGTTGTGCTACTAGGGATATTATTGGTAATGATAGATGGACCTTAGCTGAAAGCAGGGAATACCAGAGGAATGTCTATCTATGTTTCATTGATTATGTAAAGGTGTGGATCATAACAAGCTGTGGCTGACTCTGAGAAGAATGGGAATCCCAGAACATTTAATCGTGCTAGTGCAAAACCTATACTTGGACCAAGAGACAGTCATCAGCACAGAGCAAGGAAACACTGCATGGTTCAAAATTGGGAAGGGTGTAAGCCAGGGATGTGTGCTATCTCCATACTTTTTCAACCTGTATTCAGAACAGATCATCCCGTAGGCAGGGCTGTATGAGAAGTGTGGCATCAGGATTGGTGGAAAATTTACCCACAATCTGCCTTATGCAGGTGACACAATCCTACTTGCTGAAACTGAGGAGGAACCTGAAGCGCTTGCTGCAGAGGGTCAAGGACTGCAGTCTTCAATATAGATTGAGGCTCAATATCACGAAAACAAAGATTCTCACCACTGGGCAAATTGGCAGCTTTAGGATAGATGGTGAAGAGATTGAGATTGTTCACAGCTTTAGTTTGCTGGCTCCACAGTCAGCACTCTTGGCACTAGCAGCCAGAAAATTAAAAAACATATTTCAATGGGAATGTCTGCTGTTAGGGACCTCTCTGGGGTACTGAAGAGCAATGGTTTCACTCTGGAGACTAAGGTGTGCCTGATTCAAGCCATGGTCTTTGCAATCACTTGCTATGCATCAGTGAGCTGAACAATGACTAGGGAGGATAGAAGGAGAATTGATACCTTTGAGCTGCGGTGCTGGGGAAGAGTATTGAATGGACTGTCAAGAAAACAAACAGGTTCATTCTGGAGAGGGTTAAATAAGGCTTTTTCTTGGAGGCAAGGATTATGAGGCTTCATCTGACATACTTTGAGCATGTAAGAAGGGACCAGTCCTTAGAGAGGGACGTCATGCTTGGGTGGGGGGAGGGACAGCGCAGGAGGGAAAGACCCTCTATGAGGTGGATTGCTTCAGTGACTGGTGTAATCAGGGTGGATGTGTTGGAGACAGTGAGAATGGTACAGGACTGAGCAGGCCTTAGGGCTGTTGTACATGGGGTTGCTATGAGTCACAAGTGACTTGGCAGCATATAAACACAACAATTGGAACAATACATCAACGGAAATACAAGTTGGATTTAGAAGATACTGTGACACTAAGGACATCGTAGTCAATGTCAGCTGGATCTTGGCTAAAAGGATCAAGAACCAGAGGAATGATTATCTCTGTTTCATTGACTATGCAAAGGCATTTGACTGTGTGGATCACAACAAATTCTGGCTAAACTTGTGAGGAATGAGAAGCTCACAACACTTGACAGTGCTCATGCAAAATCTATTCTTAGACCAGGAAGCAGTAGTCAGAACAGAGCAAGGAGATACTGCATGGCACAAAATCAGGAAAGGAGTGCATCAGAGATGTGTCCTTTACAATCTATATGTAGAACATAGCATTCAAGAGCTGGGCTTTATGAGGGAAAATGTGCCATAAGGATTGGAGGAGAACATAACAATCTCTGTTATGCAGATAACACAATCTTGCTGTCAAAACTACTTTAGGAAAATCTAAAGCATTTGCTTGCTTGCTGCAGAAGGTCAAGGATGCAGCCTTCAATATGGATTGAAGCTCAACATCAAGAAAACAAAGATTCTCACCACTGAGCCAGTTGGCAGCATCATGATAGACGGTAAAGAGACTGAGATCACTAAAAATTACAAGTTGCTTGGTCCCACAATCAACATTCTTAGGCAATAGCAGTCAGAAAATTAAAACAAACAAACAAAAACACCAACCTAACTGCACTGGGAAAATCTGCTATCATTGACCTCTCCAGAGTGTTGAAGAGCAGCGATGTCAGTCTGGAAACTAAGGTGAGCCTGATCCAGGTCATGGTCTTTGTAATGATTTGCTACGCATCAGAGACCTGGGCAATGACTACAGATGACAGAAGAATTGATGCCTTTGAGTTGTGGTGCTGCAGAAGAGTACTGAACATACCATGAACTGCCAAGAGAACAAATAAGCCTGTTCTGGAGATGGTGAAACTACATTGGTCTTTGAAGGCAAAGATTTTGAAGCTGTCTGTCTTACATACTTTGCAATTGTTGCCCTGAGGGGTCAGTCTTTGGAGAAGGACACCATGCTTAGAAGGGTGGAGCGACAGTGCAAGAGAGAGAAACCGTAGATGAGTTGAATTGATACAATAACTGTGGTGATAGGGGAAAGTGTGTCTGAGACAGTGAGACTGGCTCAGAACAGGGAAGCATCTTGAACTATTGTGTATAGGGTCGCTATGAGTTGCCAAGTGCCTCGACAGCACATAACAACAAAGTCAGATTTCTACATTCATCCTGTCATCTTACAATCCCACCACAGTGCATGAGGGTTCCAATCTTTCCACATCCTCTTCAACATTTATGCTTGCTATCCTGTTAAGCTTTGTAATTGGAGTGAATCATATCTTATTGTCATTTTAATTTGCCATCTCTCTGATTGCCAGTGATTTTGAACATGTCTTCATGTGTCTGTTGGCCATCTGAATATCTTCTTCTGTGAAGAGACTTTTCATATCTTTTGCCCATTTTATTATTGAGTTATCAGCTTTTTCTTGAGAAGGCCTTGTGTTGTTGTTGTGTACTGTCAAGTCAGATCAGCCCACAGTTGACCCTCCAGGGGGTTTTCAAAGGGAGTCAATTACATAGAAGGAGACTGCCTATCTTTCTCCTATGGAGAAGGCGATGGATTTGAAGGTGTTAGCTTTGTGTTGGCTGTGCAGTCATCTGCAAACATTAGTTATGAGATCTTTGTCTGAAATGGCATTCCCATGTATTTTTCCATATTCTGTAGGCTTTCTTTTCAGCCTATTGGAAAATATATTTTTTAAAAAATGTTTCTGATGCACACGGGGATTTAATTTTTCTTTTTTAAAATTTAATTTTTTTAAATTTATTTTTTTCCTTGTGTACCATCGAATAGATCCAACTGGCACAGGAGGAGATTTCTCCTTCTCCGACAGAGCATCTGGTGGATTTGAACCGCACACTGTGGGGCTCGTAGGGCAGCTTCTTGCCACTTCAGAGCTCCCCTTGAAAAGGATTTTTGATGCATACCAGGACTTGATTTTTTAGAAGATTCTATTTGTAAATTTCATCTTCTCTTGGTTGTACATTGCTTCTTATATTTGTACCATAGGTTAGGTCTTTTCTAAGTTTGATACAATTTATTCTCCTGTGATTTTTATGGTTTGGGACTTTACTGTTAGGTATCTGATCCACCTTGAGTTGATTTTTGTTTGTGGTGTGAGATGTGGATCCTGTTTCAGGCTTCTGCAGGTAAAGGTCCAGTTTTACCAGCATTGTTTGTTGAAGATATTATTGTTTCCATACTTGATAGACTTGTTTTCTTATCAAGTACCAATTATCTATAGGTAGATGAATTGATTTCTAGGTTCTAATTTCTGTTCCATTGGTTTATGTTTATGTTATTGTTCCACTTACCATATTGTTCTGGTTACTTCAGCAGTGTGGTAGGTTTTGAGATCAAAAAAGTACTAATTCCTTCCACTTTATTTTTATTTTTCAGAAGAGCTATACTTATTTGGGGTCTCTTTCCAAATAAACCTGCCAATAGCCTTTCTACCTCTTTAAAGAATGATTTTAATATCTGTTGAGATTGTATTGAACATGTAGATTGTTTTTGGTAGAATAGTCAATTTCTGGTTGATCTTTCTATTGAGGAAGCTGGTAATATTTCCCCATTAAGTTTCTTGTAGTAATGTTTTATATTTTTCCTTACAAAGGCCCCTTGTGTGTCTGTTGTTGTTGTTATGTGCTGTCAAGTTGCTTGCAACTCATAGTGACCCTATCTATGTACCACAGCCCTAATCTCGGCTGTGTCCTGTGCCAATTGCACCATCTCCAATACACCCATCCTGATTACCCCAGTCACTGAATCAATCCACCTCATAGAGGGTCTTCCCTTCCTGTGCTGACCCTTCACTCTCCTAAGCATGATGTCCCTCTCCAAGGACTGGTACCTCCTTACAACACGTCCAGAGTTTGTCAGACGAAACCGCAGAATCCTTGCCTCCAAGGAGCAGCCTGGTTTAACTCTCTCCAGGATGACTGTTTTCCTAGCAGTCCATGGTACAGTCAATACTCTTCTCCAGCATCACAGCTCAAAGGCATCAATTCTCCTTCTATCCTCCCTAGTCATTGCCCAACTCTCTGATGCATAACAAGTGATTGCAAAGACCATGGCCTCTATCAGACGCACCTTAGTTATTCCCAAATATTTTATCTTGTGATTGATTGTTGTAGATAGCATTGCTTTTCTCTCCTTTTCTGTGCTTTCTTTGTTATGTAGGAAATCTCACTGCTTTTGTGTATTGATCTTACATCCTGCCCCTCTACTAACTGGTCTACTAAATCTAATAGGGGTTTTTATGGTTTGTTTTGTATTGATTTTTTTGTGTACACTATTATATCATCTGCATATAACAACAGCTCTACTGCTTATTCTGGTTGCCTTTTATTGAATGCTTTTGTGTTATTGTCCTAGCAAGTACTTTCAGTAGAATAGGAGTGGTGATAGTGGACCTGGTCATTGTTCGCCTTTAGTCTTTTTTTCCCATTGAGAATGATACTGGCCCTTGGTTTTGCATATATATACTTTTCATCAAGTTGAGTATGCCATCCTATTCCTGTTTGTTGAGTATTTTAATCAGGAAGGGATGTTAGATTTTGTTAAAGGCCTTTTCATCATCAATTGATAGAATCACGTGGTTCTTATTGTTTGATTTGTTAATGGGATGAATTACATTGTGTTTTTATTTTGAATCATCCTTGCATACCTGTTATGAATTCCACTTGTTCATGATGAATGATTTTTTTTAAAATTTTTTTTAACGTACTGTTGGATTCTATTGGCCAGAATTTTGTTAAAGATATTTTTTGTGGGGGAGGGCGAGGGTGAGTCTAAGTTCCTGAGAGATATTGGTGTATAGTTTTCTGTTTTGGAGATGTCTTTGTCTGGTTTTGGTATTAGTATTATGTTTGATTTATAGAGTAACTTTCAGAATATTCTTTTTCTATTTTTTAAAATAATCTAAATAGAATTGGTGATAGATAATTTATCTTTGAATGTTTGGTAGAATTCATCCATGAAGTTGTCTGAGCCAGGATTTTATTACTTTTTTTTAGGACATCTTCTCAAATTGAGCAATGACCTCCTAGATTTCTTTACTCCTTTTTAAAATGCTTTTGTCTATTTCTATGAACTGTACCTGAGAAATGTCTTAGGTTGTCTTAAGTTGTATTTTAATTTTAATTCATTACAGGAAACTTTTTTACATCACTTTTTATTTCTTCTATAATCCAGTAATGCTCAAGCAATGTTATTTAGCTGCCATATAGGCAAGTTGGTTTTGTTTACTTTTTTATCCATTATCTTTTTGTTGTTAATTTTTAATTTTGTGTCTGAGAAGATACTTTGCATTGTTTCAATGCTTCTTAATCTGTTGAGGTTTTGCTTTTTTAAAATTATGGGGCTACAGGGGTGTCATTCATTTCCTAAACAACATGAATCCGGAAAATCTATAAACTTTGATGTAGAGAGGCCTCAGGCCTTTTGTTCATAGGGTCACTATGAGTCATGCTCGACTCGAAGGCAATCAACAACAACATACTATGTGCACTTGAGAAGAAAGTAAATTGAGTTTTAGTTGAGTGAAGTATCCTAAATAAGTTTATGAGGTTGAGTAGTCTAATTGTACAGTTTAGTTCTTCTTTATCTTAGCTGAATTTCTTTCAAGTTGACTTATCTTTGGTGAGTTGTTGTTGCTGCTATGCATCATTGAGTTACCTTTTACTCATAGAGAGACCTTATGTACAACAACTCTGAAACCTGCTCTATCCTTAGCCAGACACACTGACCCCAACACATCAACACTTACTACCCCAGTTACTGTGTCAATCTTTCTGATCTGGGATCTTCCTCTCTGGCACTGTCCCTCCACCCTTCTGAGCATGATGTCCTTCTCGCAGGACCAGTCCCTTCTGGCCACATGCCCAAAACATGTGAGACAGAGCTTCATAATCTTTGCCTCCAAGGAGAAACTTGGTTTCACCCTCTCCGAGACAGACCTGTTTGTTCTCTTGGCAGTCCATAGGATGTTCTTTGGTTTGAGAGGTGTGTTAAAGTCTACTACAAAAATTGTGCTGGTTTTTTTAATTCAAATCTGTTAACTATTGTTTTTATACATTTTGTAGGAACGATTTGGTGCGTAGATGTTAACCCAGATTCTGATTGGGAGGGCATTGTACCTGAGCAGACAAAGGTCTAGAGAAGGAACATGGTCCCAGGAGTGCAGCCTAGGATATTTTGTTCCCCAAGTCTCAGTAGGTGTTAGCAGCTGACTAAGGTACTGTTTCTCCTCCTTCTGCTAGTTATGAGGGAGAGAAAGCTATTTCTGCCTGATCAGACAAAGGACCAATGCCAAACCAATTGTTTTTAAGAATTTAAATTGGTCTTTACTTAGCCATATTTATCAAAATAATCTCAATATTTGCTTCTTGTCAACTTTTGATTTTAAATGTGAAATAATAATTTCTTTAGATAAAAGGTCAAAAAAGCAGTTAAATAACAAAGCTATTTATTTTAAAAAGCTACTTAGCATTACAAGCTCCAAACTCAAATAAAAAGAAAGTCTTCTGTAAAGGGGAAATGAAGAGACATTATAACAAAAGCTTGATTATAAAATGTAGAGAAACTAAGAAGTCATTTACAAGTAAGATGTCATTGTTGTTATGTGCTATTGAGTCATCTGCAACACATAGTTACCATATGTACAACAGCCCTAAACCCTGCTCTATCCTGTGCCAATCTTACTGTCTCTGACACACCTACCCCTTTAACCAGTCACTGAATCAATCCCCCTCATAGAGGGCCTTCCTCTCCTGTGCTGTCCCTCCACCTTCCCAAGCATGATGTTCCTCTCCAAGGACTGGTCCTTCCTTGTAACATGTCCAAAGTATGTCAGATGGAGCTTCAGAATCCTGCCTCCAAGAACAGCCTGGTCTCACCCTCTTTAGGATGAACTTGTTTGTTCTCTTACCAGTCCATGGGACATTCAATACTCTTCTCGAGCACCACAGCTCAAAGGCATGAATTCTACTTCTATCATCTCTATTCATAGTTCAGCTTTCTGATTCATAGCAAGTAATTGCAAAGACCATAGCCTGGATCAGTTGTATCTTAGTCTCCAGACTGACATTGTTGCTCTTCAGTACTTTGGAGAGGTCTCTGACAGCAGACTTTCCCAATAAAATTTGTCTTTTTATTTCCTGGTTGCTGATACCAAGAGTGTTGATTGTGGAGCCAAGCAAACTAGAACTGTTAATAGTCTCAATCTCTTCACCATCTATCATACTGCTGCCAGTCGGCCCAGTAGTGAGAATCTTTGTTTTCTTAATATTGAGCTTCCATTCATATTGAAGATTGCAGACCTTATGCAGCAAGCTCTTCAGGTCCTCCTCAGTTTTAGCAAGCAGTGTTTTGTCATCTACATAACGCAGATGGTTGATGAGTCTATCTCCAACCCTGATACCACATTCCTTCTCATAGAGTCCAGCCTCCAGGATAATCTGTTCGACATATAGATTTAAAATATATGGAGATAGGACACATTCCTAGTATATACCATTCCCAATTATTGAACCATACAGTGTGTTTCTTTGTTCTGTGCTGATAACTGCCTCCTGGTCAAGTATAGGCTTTGCATAAGCACAATCAAGTGTTCTGGGAGTCCCATTTTTCAAGAGTCAGCCACAGCTTGTTGTGATCCACACAGTCAAATGGCCTTTGCATAGTCAATGAAGCACAGATAGACATTCCTCTGGTACTCTCTGCTTTCAGTCAAGATTCATCTAACATTAGCTATAATATCCCTAGTACCATGACATGGGGACTGTAGGGTACAGTGCAGGGAGAGGAGGGAACGTGTGCGGCAGAAGGTGACTCAGCTGACCCTGCACCACACAGGTATGACTACGTCTTCCAGAAAAGTAAGATACAAAATAAAATTTTCCTATAATGAACACAATTATTTCGTATATTCAAAATATTATTTTGAAAATTACTACCTAACTTGGGAGGGTCTGGAGAGCATTATGCTAAGTGAACTAAATCAGTCCTATAAAGACAAATGCTGTATTAGGCCATTATTGTAGAAATAGAGAACTAGTAAAATGGTAGGAGGATCCAAGTTGGGGGGCGGGTAAGAGTAGAGGGGTGAGGATGGGCAAGGGCATGATCAGAGGGTCGCACAATTTGATGGGTAGAGGGAGGGATGGTAAAGAAAATGTGGAAGATTTAGTGTGGAAAACAATGTATACCAACTTTGTAAGTAAACTAATATAAAATATTATTTTTTTAAAAACCCAAAACACACCATCTTTTAAATATAGTTAATTGTTTTGGTTTTTGGCAAACATATTTTTCAAGTGAACCAAAGATTTGACTACATATATTTAAAAAGTTGTTGGTTTTGTTGTTACTTGGCATCAAGTCACCTGTGACTCATAGTGACCCTATGTACAACAGCCCTAAACCCTACTCTATCCTGTGCTAATCTCACTGTCTCCGACATACCTACCCCCATTACCCCAGTTACTGAAGCAGTTAACCTCATAGAGGGTCTTCCTCTCCTATGCTATCCCTCTACCCTCTCAAGCACAATGTCCTTCTCCAAGGACTGGTCCCTCCTTGCAACATGACCAAAGTATGTCTGATGAAGCCTCAGAATCCTTGCCTCCAAGGAGTAGCCTTCTCTAGGACAAACCTATTCATTTTCTTAGCAGTCCATGGTACAGTCAATACTCTTCTCCAACATCACAGCTCAAAGGCATTAATTCTCCTATCCTTTGATGCATAGCAAGTGATTGCAAAGACCATGCCTGTATCAGATGCAACTTAGTCTCTAGAGTGACACCACTGCTCCTAAGTACTTTGGAGACGTCCTTAACAGCAGAATTTCCTATTACAATACATCTTTTAATTTCCTGGCTGCTGGTGCCAAGAGTGTTGACTGTGGAGCCAGCAAACTAAAGCTGTGAAAATCTCAATCTCTTCACCATCCATCTTGATGCTGCCAATTGGCCCAGTGGTGAGAATCTTTGTCTTCTTGATATTGAACCTTAATCCATATTGAAAGCTACAATCCTTGGCCCTCTGCAGCAAGCACTTTAGGTCCTCCTCAGTTTCAGCAAGCACGGTTGCTGCATAATGCAGATTGTTGATGAATCTTCCACCAATCCTGATGTCACACTTCTCCTCATAGAACCCAGCCTCACAGATAATCAGGTAAGTATTCTGGGAGAATATCTACAAATGAGAATAACCCATGAAGAAGAGGTATTAAAAATCTTAAAAATCACGAATTATCTGGGAAATGCAAACTGAAATAATATATTATAACATTACATACTGACCGGAATGATTGAAATTAAAAAGACTGATGATAATAATAGTAAATGATGACAAAGTTTGGCACAACTAGAACTTTATATACTAGGAGTGGAATTACATAATGGTAGTACTACCTTGGCAAATGGTCAGTATCTCAAAATCTTAAACATATATGTCTATCAAACAACCAACTGTTCTATTTCAAGATATTTATCCCTATATATTTCCAAACAAAAGTTGTATGTCATGTTCATAGAAAATTTATTTTGAATACCCTAAACTGGAAATAATCCATGCATCTATCATCAGGTGAATGAACAAATTATGATTTGTCTTTACCATAGATAATTATTCAGTAATAACAAATGAATTAACTAAGGGTGAAAGGTCGGTGAAGGAGAGGAAGACCCTCGACCAGGTAGATTGATGAGGTGACTGCCGCAATGGGCTCTTGTGTGTCAGGAAGTATGAGGATGATATAAGAAAGAACAAAGGTCAGAACTTTTGTCCATAGGGTCCCTATGAATCATACTCTACTCAACAACACCTAACAACAACAACAAAATATAATACAATGAGCTCTGGCTACCTAATGGTAATAAGCTGTGCTGCAGTCCCAAAAGTACACTGTTTGACTCCATGAGCTGTTTTGTGGGAGGAGGATGAGCAATCTCCTTCCATGCAATATAAAGCCTCTGGAAACTTGTTAGAGGGTAATCCAAGGTTGATTCTAACTTGAAGATACACTCCGACAACATACATAATATAGGGATGAATCTCAAAGTGAATATGCTGAGTTAAAGAAACTGGTTTGCACTCCCACCAGCAGTTCCAATCTCTCCACATCCTCCTCAGCATTTGTTGGTTTTTTCCCTGGTGTTTTTATTGTTGTTTGTATTTGTTGTAACCATTGATTTTATTAACAGGATGAGATGGCATCTCTTTGTTGTTTTGATTTGCTTTTCTCTAATGGCTAATGATCTTGATTATTGATCTACTTATTTGTTGGATATTTGAGTGCTTTGTTTAGTAGGAGTGTCTGTTCATGTCCTTTGCCATTTTTATTATATTTATATAAAATTCTAGAAAATTCAAACTAATCTATAGTGACAAGTTTATGGCACTTGCCTGTAGCCAGGAGACGGAGGGATAGACTGACATGAGATACAAGGTTATTTGGGGAAATTATGAAAATGTTTATATCTTGATTGCTGCAGAGTTTCACAAATGAATACATTTCCCCAAAGCTTATTTAATTGCACTCACTTAAATGGTTATGGTTTAGAATCTCTGAATTATATATCAATAAAGTTAATAAAAATATTTTATTCCTCCACTGGTAAAATCACCTCAATCTTGATTAATTCTTTGACTGTTATCTTTTACATACTATCATATTTTCATAGCAGATTTAAGTACACAGTTATGTGTGTGAGTGTGTGTATGTGTGTGTTGTGTGTTGAAGGAGAGCCAAGAAAATAGAGATAGAATATTCCAACATATTAGGGAATTTTAGTTGGATATAAAGGGTGAATGGAAATAAAGGAAGCTGCTGGTGGATTTGAATCTCCAGAGAGCCCCATGGTTTGGTTAGCAGTGCAGCTCCACAAGGACTATGCCACCAGAATGGCCTCCAGTTGACTGTATTTCCCAAATACTGGTAGAAGGTGGGAATGATCCTAAATTGCCTCTTGAAGGCAGGATGCAGCATGGCTAAGGTGCATTCTTTTTATATTTGTCCTAGTACATCGTGTTGGAGCAATACCTTTAAGGAACTGTTGTTATTGTTGTTAGCTGCTGTCAAGTTGAGTATAACTCATAGCAACTTTATGAACAAAAGAGCTGAACCTAGTCCCGTCCTGAACCGTCCTCACATTTCCTGACACATGAGAACCCATTGCAGCAATCACTGTGTTAATCCACCTGGTTGAGGGTCTTCCTCTCCTTCACCGACCCTCCACCCTTCCCTGCATCATGTCCCTCTCTCCAAAGCATAACAAACACCTCCTTGCAAAACGTCCAAGGTGTGTGAGGTGAAGCCTCATTATTTTTGCCTCCAAAGAGCACTCTGGCTGCACCCTCTCCGAGACATATCTGTTTGTTCTCTTGGCCATCCATGGGATGTTCATGCTCTTCTTCAACACCGCAGCTCAAAGATGTCAATTGTTTTTCTGTCATCCTTATTCATTGTCCAGGTCTCAGATGCATTGCTAGCAATCGGAAATACTATAACCTGAATCAGATGCATCTTAGTCTTCAAACTGACATCACTACTCCTCAATAATTTGGAAAGGAACTGTACTTGGTTGTATACCTCCTTCACAAACTCTAAAACCTTATTGTTGTTAGGTGCTGTTGCATTGCATTGGTTCCAACTCACGGCAAATCCATGTATCTCAGAACACAGTGCTGCTATATACAGCATCATCTTCACAATCGTAGGTATTTTCAAGTTCACTGACATAGACAGTATATTTATCCATCCATCTCACCAAGGGTCTTTCTCTCTTTTTGTGACCCTCTGCTTTGCCCAACATAATATCTTTTTCCATGGACTAGTTTCTCCTGAGAGCACTTCCTACATGTGTGAGAGGAAATCCTTCCATCCTTCCTCTCTCTAGTCATAGAAAATAGAGATATTTGATTCATTCTCTTATTTGAATTTTATACTTTGTATACCATCATCTCCTCCCATGAGGTTGACTCTGAAAACCCACTGGAGGGTCAATTATGGGTCAGTTCTGACTCGATGGTACAAAACAGCCACAACAACAACAATACCACCTTCTTATGCAGAAGGTTTGTAACTTTTAAGTAGATTTTTCTCTTTCCTTTTTTGCTGTATTTTTTACCTTTTAACCTTTTTTCCTCCTTTATGTAACTTTGGGAAGACCATAACAGAGCTTACATAGTTAATAAAAGCAAACTAAAGCAAATAATCACCTTGTAGTACTTCTTTCAGCATATTCTAATTTTTTAATGGAGAAAATGCATTCTTAAATTAAATATGCATAATAAGGAATACTAATAATAAGGATAAAGTGGAATATGTGAGAATGAATCTAGTGTTGTAAGCAAATGCATTTGATTTGCTAAGGATAAAAGCGGGCTAGAATCAGTAAGAATCAGTGTGAAAAAGAAAAGCCTCATAATGTTCGTAAATTGTCCATAATTGTATGGATTTTAAATATAAAAGTTGGCAGTGGCAAAAGGTAAAAGCCATTAGGAAAGATACTATTGTGCAATGCACCAGGAGCAGCAAGTCACAATTTTACTTTTAAAAAAAGATAAAGAAGAAAAACCTAGCTAGAATTTTCTAAAATTTTGATAACCATACTTGAGACTTGTCTTGATGTTTACTACAATGCATCATTGTTCAGCATGGCATGGTCTAATGCATATATGAATCATATTTGAAAAGAGCTACTAATTAACATGAATAGTCTTCTACTGTGAAGGTCGTTTATTGCAAAGTTGCTTTCCCCCCACCTTCCTAGCTGAATATCACTAAAGGAGTTCTTAACAACAGCCATTAGTTTAAGAGACTAGTCGGTTTTCTCCCTGACATTGGGTCAGAGTTTTAAAGAGTCTTTTTCTCATCCCAAGAAGACATAAAAAACAATGTTTAAAGGCAGGAGAGAGGAAAGAAGGGGAGAAAACAATGTTTTCCTTAAGCTTGAATAATTTTTTTCCTTTATTATACCATCAACTCTTTTCAACTTTGTATTACATTATTTAGGAGTTATTTTGCTGAAATTGTTTGACTCTGTTTCAAGTGAAATTGGTCTGTAATTTTTCCTTGAAGGCTGGGTTAGCCTATAGTTTTCTCAGATTGACTGGGACAGTCCCTAAAATGTCTTGTAATTAAGCAAATACACTTTCATACTTTGTTCTAGTTTATAGTAGAGGAACTTCCAGAATCATTCACCATTTCTATTTGAGGTCCAGTACAGTTTTTGACTTAGGTATTTAAATGATCAGCTCAGATCAAGAGATTGCCACAGAATTGGGGAAACAATAATATTCTGTGCTAAAAATGTCTATTAGCTAACTATCTTCCGTCTGAAAATTGTCTCAATTTATGTAAAACTAGTAAGTTTAATCAAAACAATTGCTTCTATTACAAAACATATTCTCTTAGCCACTTCTCTGAAATGTAACTGGATTTGGGACTAAGGCTATCGGAAACATGCAGCCTGAAGGTCAGGAGGGGCTTCTTGAAGAAGGAATTCTTGAGTTGAACATTCCATTTTGGAGCGTGGTGATGACGTAGAGAATTTTCAATCTCTAAACTGGCTAAGCAAAGCAATGGGCTGGGGTGGCCAGTGGGAGATATAAGGATAAATTTTCTCTAGAAATACCTTTAGCTTACCTGAAGTATGCAGCAACTGGTAAGAAACACAGCTGAGACAGAAAGCAGAGGGATCTGAATCACAAACAGCTTGGAAAAAGAAAAAAAAAAAGATCTTGATTTGTAAGTTACTGAATTTTTTTGCCTAACAGAGTATTAGATTTTGGGCTTGGGTTTATGGGTTTTGTTTGTTTGTTTTTTAATATCTAAGTACTCCTGCACTACTTACCAAGTAGTTGAAGCACTGTTTCAAACATCTTTACAAGAAAAATCTGATTTTATCATTAAGAAACTGCTCCCTTAAATTGTGAACCATTCTATCTCCAAATGGAAACTTGCCCTTGTACAGAAACATGTCTACAAGGAATTAAGCCAAGGAGGGCTGGGGAGGAAGTCGACACAAAAGCCAAGAGGCTCTAAATGAAGAATTTTCATCCAATGGATAGAAACAAGGATACTGCTGTGTGTGTTTAACAGTTTAGGAGGTTTAATTCTTCACAGTTTGCTTGGCTGTCAGAATACTTCGTGTTTTTATTTGTGAACATACGTGGTGCTCATTTTTAAGATAAAAAAAAATCCATGGTAAGTCTTTCAGTGTTCTTGTTCAGAGCAAATAAGAGTTACAATAAGAGACTGGCTTTCAGTTCTTATTGGAGTGTTGTTGTAAATCACACTAGGAAACTTCTCTCATATCCACTTCACCTCTGGGGGCGAGTGATATTGGAGGGTGGAAGTTGAGATAACCTTAACAGCTTTATAGATCACCACCGCAGAGCTCCAATCAGTTTTAATGTAATAACTGGTACTTCTTAGGACAACTCCATGGGAAAATACAAAGTAGAGAAAATATTCATACCATTTTTACTGAAGGTATGAAACTATCTTCAGCAGACATGTAACACAGATGGCTTGCTCTTGATTACTAATGGAAAGGCTGGTCGCTGAATCCACCAAACAGTGCAACAGAATCAAGGCCTAGTGATCTGCTACAATAAGGAGACTTATTCATGCTGAAACACATGAAGTTGTGAAGGGTTGACATTGATTAAAGCACAACAGCTTTCTTTGTTTGTGGATGTGGTAGTATCAGGTTCAGAAAAGGGTAAACAGTTCTTTTTTAAAAAAATTTGTTTGCATAGAAGAATTAATATATATATATGTAACTTCATTCATGCACATTGTGTTTTATACAATCGTTCATTTATTGTGTTTCATACAATCATTCATATACATTGTATTTTGTAAAATTAATTACTACTGATTTATGCCTGTTATTAAATATACTACATATCTATGCTTGCTGTTACATATCTATTCCTGTTATTACAAAAATCCACACAATGGAATACTATGCAACACTAAGGAAAAATAATTTAATAAAATACTAGATAGCATAAGAGAATCTAGAAAGCACTATGATGAGCGAATTAGCCTCATAAGGACAAATATTGCATAAGACCATTACTGTAAAAGTACAAAGATAACTAGTAAGATGTGTATAAATGTTCAAAGGGGAAAGGGGGCAGACAATGGAGAAGGGTGGATATCCCAAGGAAAGCAGAGTTTAGTGATGGATGGAAAGGGTGAAAATACAGGAAAGATTCAATGGAGCTTGGAAAAGGCTGGGTGATAAGCATTTCTTTTTTTCTTAAAATTTATTATTTATCTATCTATCTATCTATTTATTATTTCAATGAACATCTACAGAAATTTTGGAATTCCATTCATTCATTGTTGCACCCTTCTCCCCGCACAAACCCCCCCCCCCCCCCCCCCCGTTTGCTCCTCTCCTTGAAAAGCAAAGCATATCTTTTCATGTTCGAGGACCACACAAAGATGCTAGAAGGAGATAAGGGCAACTTGTTCTCTCTTAGAAAAGGCAGAGCTCATTGGCTTATTCTGAGCTAAAAACTCTTGGTGGGAAAAGTAATTCTCTTGTCCCATGTCTCATCACTGCTGAGGTCTCTCCAGCACTCCTGACGTGGGACCATCTAACCTCTCCTTGAACCTTTCCACAGACTGGAGTTTATACATTCCAGCTAGTTGTCTGGGCTTTGTTCGACATAACCTAAGTCCGGATGGCAGAGTGAAAATTGGATAAACAGCCATACCGACTCCAGGGAGGGTTGTGGTTTGTGAGGTTTTGGGGTTGAGTTTTTCTGTGTGTGTGTGTGTGTGTGTGTGTGTGTTTAAATGCAGACATCTGTTTCTTGAATTTGGCCTTGATAAAACAGAGGAGAAGGGGGGACACAAAACGATGAAATGAAAACAAGAAGATGCTACCACATTTTAGCCTGTTTCTGGGAGTATAAAACTTGTTCCTCCCCATGCAGTATTGGGGGGGATAGTATCAAATTTCCCTTGATACTGGGTTTATGATAAATTCTAGTTTGGAGGGGTCATACAGATGATTTCATCTGGTAAAGTCCTGTATTGTGGATGTAATCTGCTATGAAAGAAACCTTACCCTGAGCACACATTTGTCTTCCAATTTAGAATATATCTGGGTAAAGCAGTCAACAAATGTTCAATAAGCCCTTAAATGTGCCCACACAGGAGTACTCACTAAAGAGTAATAAGATGTGTTGAAGAATAAGTCTTTATATTTGTGAAGCTTAAAGTTTGACAGGAAGACTAATAAAGTAGTAAAGAAAAATATAAGAAAACTTTTATTTAGTTCTAAATTTTGAGGCATTAATATTAACCAATACAGGGTTGTTGTTTTTTTTCTGATAGGAGACTGTGGGGAAACTATTGAAGTTAGCTAAAGAAGGGCTTGTAAAAGAAATTTGGATTATGTGGTTTCAAAGATGCTGAGATGCTCTGAGGAACTAGATGTGAAATGTGAAAATACTTCCATTGGAAAATATTACACAATATGACAGCTGTCAAGGAGTGCTAAAATGCTTCAGAGCAATTATACCGGTTTAAAGACTAAGGTGTGCCTGACCCAAGTCTTAACGTTTTCAAACACTTCATATCATGTGAAGTTTGTACGATAAATAAGAATTGACGACTTCGAATTGTGGTATGGGAAAAAGCACTAAATATACCAGGCACTATCAAGAGGACAGATAAATCTGTCTTGGAATAAGTACAACCAGAGTGCTCCTTTGAGGTAAAAGATGGTGAGACTTTATCGGAAGTATTTTAGGTATACCAGGAGGGTCCAATCCCTAGAAAGGGACATTGTGCTTCGAAACGTAGGGTATCAGAAAAGAAAGCTCGTCAATAAGATGGATTGATATAGTTACTGCAACAATGGACTCGAGCATGGTCGAGATTATGATGATGCTACAGAATGGGGTGAGATTTAGATCTACAATAGCAAGAAGAGCTACTGTGTTTGTCTATTGACCACCTACTGAAAGCTAATTGTATGGCCGGGCATTTTTATTCCCATTTACCTGGAAAAATGGAAATTGATTTTACATAACAGTTTAAACAACAACAATAATTGACATTTATTTGGCACCTGCTTGGAAGGGTGGAGGGACAGCACAAGAGAGGAAGAACCTGGACGAGATGGGTTGACTCAGTGATTGTAGTAATGGGAGTAGGTGTGTCAGAGACAATAAGATTGACACAGGATAGAGCAGTACTCAGAGCTGTTGTACATAGGATCACTATGAGTCACAAGCAACTCAACAACACATAACAACAACAAAAACGATGTTCTAGAAAAAGTTCCTGATTGGTCTAAATGGTTAAGACTTTGCTTACTAACTGAGAGTTGGTGTACAAATCTACCCAAAGGCACCCTGAGGAAGAAAGACCAGACAACCTGCTTTTGAAAAGTCACAGCCATTAAAAACCTCTTGAAGCACAGATCTACTCTGAAACACACAGCTCTGTTCTAAATTCATAGGATCATCATAAGTCTGAATCTCCTTCACAGTAATTTTATTTTTAGTATTCCTGGAGGTGTTTTCAGGTAGTATACATGTTTGGTTGTTCAAGTCTATCCACATGCATCTCAGAAGAAGGTCCAGCAAAAATCTAGCCATTGTAAAGGCTATATAGCAAAGTTCTATTCTGATACACATGGGGTCCCATGAGTAAGAAATAGCGATAGATTTGTTTGTTTATTATTAATTTAAAACATTTCTTAGAATACTGGACCTAAACAAGCTTTGGTCTTTTGAGTTTATAAAATTTATGCATTGTGTGTTATTGTTGTGTAACAAAGAGTCAGAACCAACCCATGGCTGACTTTTCAGTGGTTTTCCAGTGGCAGTTAATTGCACGGGAGGAGATTGCCCTTCCTTTTCAGCATGCCTTTGAGATTTTAGTGTAGCTTCTTGCCAGTAGACCACCAGAATGCCCATACATTTTGCAGATGATCTTTTAGTCTTTTTGTGGAACAACCATGGGAGAATGATATGATTATAATTGGGAGAATGATATGATCTTAGCTTGTTATACTAAGAACAGTCCACCTGACAAAACAGAAAATAATGTGATCAAAAAGTCATGATAAAATGTTTCCTTAGCTAAATAACTTCTTTTAATAAACACCACATTACCAAAATCCAAGAGCCCTAGTAAATCTATGCTGAAAAATTTGGAAGACAGCTAATAGGTTAAAAGATATATATATTTATTCCCATTTCCCAAAAAGGTGATTTAATAGACTGTAGAAATTATTGAAAAAATATCATTACTATCATATGCAAACAGAGTCTTGCTGAAGATTATTTTTACATCAATTACTTCTACACCAATGTTCTTAGCAGCATTATTCACCATTGCAAGAACATGGAAACAGCCCAGATGTCCATCCACAAGAAAATGGATTAAGAAATTATGGTACATTTATACTATGGAATACTACACAGCATGCAGTAGCAAAGATTTTGTAAATTATTACTTAATTTGGGAAGGACTGGAAAGCCTTATGCTGAGTGAAATAACTCAGTCCCACAGGATAAATATTGTATGAAACCATTATTGTAGAATGAGTATGAAGATCCAAAGGGGTGGAGGGTAGAGGGTGGAAGCAGGGGGATGAGGATGTGCGGTACTAGGGGGATTAATCATGAGGTTGTACAATTTGATGGGTGGGAGGTGGGGGGAAATTGGAAGAATCTGGTCTGAAAACCAATGCATTCAAATTTTGTAAATAAACTAGTATAAATTAAAAAATTAAACAAATTTTAAAAAAGATAATACAGACCCCCCAAAAGAACCACCAAACTTAATCAAAACAAAACAATATTTGAAACAATATTCAGAGAAGGAACAGCTTGAAATTCAAGCTGTACTCAGAAGAGGCCACAGCACAAGGGGTAGCACAGGTCATGTCAAATGGATCTTTGCTGAAAACAGAAAATATCAGAAAAGTGTTTTTCTATGCTTTATTGACTATGGAAAGGCATTTGACTATGTGGATCATAACAAAATATGGCTAACACTGAGAAGAATGGCAATCCCAGAACTCTTGGGTTCATGCAAAACCTACATATAAGTAGACCAAGAAATTGTTGTACAAACAGAGCAAGGGAACACTGAATGGAGTAAAATCAGGAAGTGTTCTTCAGGGTTGTATCCTTTCTCCATACATATTCCATTTTTTCTGCTAAGGAAACCCTTCAAGAAGCTTTACTCTATAAAGAAGAATATGGCATCAGTATTGAGGAAGATTCATCAACACTATATGTTATGCAGATGACACAATCTTGCTTGAGAAAAGTGAAGAAGATTTCAAACCTTTATTAAAGAAAATAAAAACCTCCAGATTTTGTATAAGTTATATCTCAACATCAAGAAAACAAAAATTCTCACTACTAGCCTAATAGACAACATCATGATAGTTGGAAAAAAGATTGAAGTTGTCAATGATTTCATTTTATTTGGACCTACAGTTAACACCAATGGTAGCAGCAGTCAAGGAATCAAAAGACATGTTGCTTTAGGAACACTGCTGTCAAGGACCTCTTTAAAGTGTTAAAGACCAAAATTATCAGGTTAAGACTAAGATGAGCCTGACACATCTGATAGTTGAACAATGAATCAGGAAGACTAAAGAATTTATGCTTTTAAATTGTGGGGTTGGTGAAAAGTACTGAATATGTATGGACTTCCAAAAGAATAAACAAATCCATCTTGGAGAAAGTCAACCAATGTGCTTCTTACAGGCAACGATGGTGAAACATGGTCTCACATATGTTTTTTTTTACCTTTTTTATTGGGGAAAAACATATTGGGGGTACAAGGAGGTGAGGGTTAGGGGCAGAAGGGTGAGGATGGGCAGGGATGCAGTTGCAGAGCTGCAGAAATTGGTTGGTGGGGGAGCAGGTGAAGGAAATGAAAAGGATCCAGTGGGGGACCAGATGCTACAGGAAAATGACAAGCATTTTCCAATGGTAATTAAATCAACTGTCTTATTGATTTGGGAACTGGATGCCGACTCTCTGGCTTCTTCATGCTGAACAGGGCGTTGATGTGAAGGGGGAAAGGGAGGACACTTTATCACCTTACTGGTGATCTTGGGTAAAGGGTGCTTTCCTTCTTGCTCTGTTAGAAGATATTTTCCTGTCATTTACTCCCCTGTGGACTGCAAAGTGTTTTCCCAGGTGGGTCCAGTGGGGATGGCTGGTTGAACCCAGAGGCCCCATCCTCCTTTGCTTCCTTAGTTGTCAGTTGTATTTCCTTTTTGTCACTGGCACTGGGTTCAGGGTCAATTCTGGAGTAAAACTCAGCGTTAAGGTTACCTATAGGAAAGGGAGCAAACTTAGAC